>NC_137818.1:26763642-27101142 GCF_963921795.1 Nannobrachium achirus | reverse complement strand
TGTACTTAAATACAATTTTGAGGTATTTGTACTTTACTTGAGTATTTCCAATACGTTTACTTTCCAATACTTTTACTTCTACTCCACTACATCTCAGAGGCAAATATTGTACTTTTACTCCAGTACAATTATTGAAAAACTTTAGTTACTAGTTACTTTGTAGATTTTGTTATCATTACAAAACATACATTAACCACTTCAGCGCTACAGTATATACATTTCGGCCAATTGAAAACAGCTGATCTACAATCTCATATTGCGTAGCAATGCAACACATTGTGTCTTAAAATTAGACATTCTGCATAATGACTACTTTTACGTTTGGCACTATGTAGGTACATTTTGATGTACTTTCAATCAAGTACATTTTGAATTCCAGTCTTTTACTTGTATTTCTACATTGCAGTATTGATACTTTTACTTAAGTAAGAAATTTGAGTACTTTTTCCATCACTGTTATATAGACACCTGAACCGGAAAACAAACTACAAAATCAGCCTAGAATTCAATTCCCCTTTTAAAAGTTTTGCCTTTGTTTTACTTAATTTCTGTACACAAAATATATAAACTTGCATTTGTCTGTACCATGAAATAATTCACACTTTCATAGACATCGAAGGTAAAATAATGGCTTTTTAGGTTTCTTTTCATTGTGGTCATAACAGTACTACAATCTGCACAATTAAAAGCTATCATGCTCTGTGTTGTGGTCGGGTCCACTTCCATTCATCTCTCTATAACTGTGTGCATGGAGCACTTTAACAGTCACATTGTAATTCATACTCACACAAGTATGGTATAATCTACAATAAACATCTAAGTCATCAGTTCAAACTACAGGGTGTCCAAAAAGTGTAGAATCACAGTTAAGCCTTTCATCACCAACTCTCAGATTTGTCTGTAAGCAAGAAACCCTGTTTCTTCGCATCTGAATGGGCATTTTTAGATAGTGATGTTTTTGTGTCTTTCTTTTTCTTTGCCAAGTTAAAGCCCTATATTTGGATAGTAATGTTTGTTCAGTAACGGGTGCCGCTCCCAAAACAGAAAAAAAAAAAAAAATTAAATTAAAAACTCTATGCAAATAACTGTTCAGAGTGCTGCTGCAGAGATTAATGGGCCATTACGTAGCAAAAGATGGCCGGCAAGCGGGCAGCAATGCACCTCCTCAACTCATCAGAATCAGTACATTTGTCTTGCTTAAACTACACAAACAAAATTATTCACTAAGCGCTTTCCCAAGGCTGCCCAGAATCAGGAAATAGCACAAAATTGTAGATTTTATTTGGACCAAACGGTCACCTGAGTTTCAAAGTCAGATACAGTTATTGCTATATAGGAGGACAAAAAGCATCACTACACAAGCATGGTTATTATGTTTTATGTAGTAATAATTCTTCTATCGCCCACCTCTTGTGTGAGTATTAATTATCATACGCTAACTATATTATACTATTTTACAGAAAATACATTTTCAGGTCAGAATACTAATGTTATCCAATCAGGAATGAGATTGAGAATTTAAGCTGATTGTTTATCAGCTTAAATTTGATGTTCCAGTTCAATATTGTCAATATTTACTTATCCTGTATGAGTTCTATCTTCTCCTGAGTGGATAAATATATTTTAATAAAGAGTTGGACCTGTTGCTGAACAAATAATATAGAGCTATTTAACACTGATTGCGTGCTTTTTTCACAGCATGGCCTACAGTAATCTTTTTCCTTTTCTTATCTGGCAGTCCAAGAAAGCTAAATTAAGATGACTCAGAGAGCCCTCTCCAACCCATGAATTCATTAGGCCAGTGGTTCTCAAACCACTGCATTAGGCTGAGATTACTCTGGGACGTGAATGTAAAATGGAACCAAATGGACCCGTAGTTTCCATTTGAACACCCTTAGATTTTCAGACCTGTAAGGGTCCATTTGGTTCCTAATATTACTATCAATAATTTAGAAGGGGACCTCCAGACCTTACTTTGAGAACCACTGCATTAGGCCTCACGGTTAAAATTCCAGAATCTTTGGACACACTGTTTTAGGTCCATTGCTGACTCTTATTCATTCTGAACAGCAAATTTTTAATATGATACTGTATGATAATAAACCTTTCGGTGTGGACCATAACTATTCTTCCACTACATTCTACCTAACAATCTACCTAATCTACAATACCACCTCCCTAAAATGCTTGTAAGCACAGCTTTGGAGGAGACAACATTGTACAATACAACAGAGAGAACATGGGGAAATGCAGGTCAACCTTACCTCCACTGTATGCATTTTTTTATTTGTAATGCGGGATTGGTGGATTGATGGGTTGTTAATTGGTTGACTATGACACTACCTCAGCACAGTAAAATCCTCGCTATTAACTTAACTCTGAGAGTCACAAAATGGATGAATTAACACTGAGGATTTTCATGTGTAGCACTGGAAAATAATAAGAAACCATGCAGAAATCATTTCTTTTCTCTCTTGCATTTCATATTTACACATTACAAAGCATAATTTGTAAGAAACATGGTCACACCGTGAAAGTGACAATGACACGGTTTCCAATAGCACAACTATTATTGCATTATTGGCTTCTTTTGTTTGTTGACTGTTTCAGCTAGGCAGTCAGAGTTAAAAACCTTTTTTATTTTTAACAGTATTTTGAAATCATTCCGGCTATTCCCATGATGCAAAAGTAAATCAAAGAAACCATTAAAAAACTACAGATAAAACAATAATGCAATCTCCTCTTCTTACTGAAGTAAGGTTTGGCCATGTCAGTTGTTGTTCATAATCCACCAAGAGGCTGAAAGAAAGATCACCACAGTTGAGGATCATTGGTTTATGTTCTGTGCTCAAGGCAAACAAATCAGTATGGACAGAAGAGCAAGTAGCTGCAGTATTTGTCCTGAAAATCACACTGTAAATAGACAGATTGACATTGCATACACATTAAATATTTCACCCAGCACAGATCTGAATTCTATTTCTGTCCAAGGTTTTAGTGCAATTGATTTTCCCCACCAGTTTTTAGCTCATTATTTGGTTTCATGCATCGTTTTAGTTTTGAGTTATAAAAAAGGCCACTTTCAAAATGATCAGGGGCAAGGTGAGCCCGATAGATGGTTAAGCACTGGCAGTAGCCTCACCAGTTTGTTTTGGGCTGTTTGCCCGAAGTCAAATGCCTTCTGGATGAATGCATGACCATGCCGCAATATTTGCCCAAGTCCACCTCACGCTTGATGCGGTCGTTCAAATAGTGAAGGCATGTGTCAGTGGAATGGGATTCTCTGAAGCCAGATTGGAACTTGTAAATCGGTTTATTCAAGATACATTGCAACCTGTTAGTAGATATTGTTTCCATGACTTTTGAGATGGAATATAAATGGAAGTGGGCGGTAGTTGCCAGGGTCTAGTTTGCTACCTTTTTTGTGTGTGTGTGTGTGTGTGGGTGGGTGGGGGGGGGGGGGGGGGGGGGGGGGTTACTTTTGCTATTAAGAAGGGACAACATCTTGGAAGGAACAGCAGTAGAAGTTTGGTCTCTCTTAATCACAGGTAAGACACAACACTTACAGATTGCACCTTTGAGTACATAACACACATTACTGACATGTTTCCAGAATATCACCTTGATGATTAGGCTACGATACTTTTCAACTGCACAATTTCAATGAACTAAACACACCGCAATTTCTATTTGGCTTTGTATGTGATGATAACCCAATAGCAAGAATGCAGCAGAATTCATTAAGACTTAATTATGCTAGTTTTACCATGTATGTGTATGATACCCCCAGAACATCTGTTCAGCGTTGCTGTTTAAATCCCTTTGCAGGGATACTAGTCCCGTGTTTGTCATTTTTGGCAGGGCATCCAGCCAGAGGAGTTGGATGAGAACATCTTCCTCGTTGATAAACCAATAGCAGTGGTTCTCAACCTTTTCTGGATCTCTGCCGTGTTAAGTGGTCAGATGGGAGGGCCGGCATGCATTTTCAGAGCATGTTTATTTTAATGATCAAATCAATCAATTGTGTTTCGACTTGGATCAATGGATTTGGTATCACTATGAAACTCAATTGTCAGTGGAACAGATCCATGTTGATGACATGACTGTAGACATACTGTGTAGTGTGTACCGCTTTGCGTGATTTTAGGGCAAAGTCTGTAGGAGCAGTGTCCAAAAATGTGTTTGAAAAAATCATGAGTCTAGACATACTGTGTACCGATTTGCGTGATTTTAGGGCAAAATTTGTAGGAGCAGTTTCCAAAAATGTGTTTTGCAAGAATGGGCCTCATGGTGGTGCTAGAAGAGGGCCATGTGAAATTAGGGGTAACGGTGGCGGAGATATGAGTAGGGCAAAAGTGTGATGAGACTGACAGACTGACGGATGGACATCAGGTGGAGGTTTTGATAGTAACTGCGACCTGACGGTCGCAATTATATTCAGATTCAAATCTTAGTGCTTTACCAATTATTTGGGGACCCACTTGCAATACCCTCACGGCCCACAGGCTGAGAACCACTGACCAATAGCGCTGCTTGCAGTTTGCCACCTTACCTGGGAGCAGCATGGTGGAGACGATCTCAGCCTCTTCCAGGGAGTGGATAATGCAGCGCTGGAAGGTCTTGCTGATGGACGACTGCAGGTAACTGATGGTAGAGTGGGAGAGGAAAGCAATGGAGCAAAACAGCCTGGCCAAGCTTACCGTCACAAAAGCCAATAACACCTCAAGAGAGAAAGACTCGGGAGCAGCTGCCAAGCCAATTTGTGGTTGGGAGACTAAAGGATACTAATGGTGTTTTTGACTAATTTGAAATGTATGTCTACTTTAACGCAGCACAACATTTATCTTCTTTAGCCATTATGAGGTATATATCTTTTTTTCTTTTTGTAAACCAAATGTGAAAATGTGAATTTTCTATATGAATATATTTTATACTGAGAATTACAGTACCTCATCCAGGACAGACGGTCTTGCCAAAACTCGTACATAATGAAGCATGATCTGTCTGGCAGGTTCTGCACTGAGACACTGGGTGGGAGGGAGGGAGGGACGCAAAGAGAGAGGGAGGGAAAAGGGAGGGAAAGGGAGGGAGGGGGAGAGAAAGAGCAAAATGAAAGAGGGCCAGACACAGAGAGGGGGATGTGAGAGAGCCAGAAAAAGCAAAGGAGGAGGGAGTAACGACAAGAAAGACAAAGACAGATAGAGCAAAGAGGTAGAGATAAATGAAAATTAGTGAGAGGTAAGGGGGACAAAGAGAGGGGAGGGAAAGAATGACAATCCCTCTAAATATTTGGCTGGATTGCAGAAATGTAAAATGGCCAACATCAGTGGCATCAAAGTGCCACCCAAACAGAGAAGTTTACATACTGTAGATTGTTGGGCTGGCTGCTGGTGGCGTCTTCATAGATCTTAAGTGCCTGTTGGAACTCATCCATATCGCTCTCCTTCACAGATAGTTGTCTCTGGACCAGAAGGATGTTCTGGAGAGGATGGATAGAAAATGAACCAAACCCATGATAAATGACGTTGTATTGAAATGTAGTTCTGACTTCTGAGCCAATGTGGGAAATGTACATCATATAATAAACCACACAAATGTGTAATAATATACATATTAAACCTGACCAATCAGCTAATAGCTGCATTAGTTTGAAATGATACCAGCTGAGCTGTCACAGCAATACACTGTAAGGTTTCAAGAATGATAAAAAGCTGTTCATTTGTAATTATTTCACTCATGGAGCAGATACAATTAAGACTGATTTAAATGAACACCGGGGACATCGCTGAGAGGACATCATCTATATTTTTGCTAAAAGTGGACTCACCGATTTATATGTGCCTGCTAACGTGTCTTCTTTGAGAGGTTCAAGATGAGGACTCTGCAAATGGAAGCATAAATATTTCAGTCATGTCATGGGCAGAACAAGCCTCACCCGCTCCGCTGCCTGAGCCATGAATCTCTGCAAGTATGGCCTCGTTACCGCCTGTCACAAAGCGTCGGGTCTCGCAAGAAGGAGATCTCTGACTGTATATCGTCGTTGTCGGGTGGAAACATTGTATATCCAAAACCGTCCCTTTTTTATTATTATTTTTAAAACAAGTTAAAGTAGTGAAAATAGACGATCTACAATGTGTCCTTGCAGATCAGCTATTTTCACTTGTTTTGTGCGACAGTCTTGTATGATGAAGCAGGGCTTTACTTTATGAAAAAACGTACAAATTTGAAACTTGGAGATACAAGGTTTCTGCCTGACAACGACAATATGCATGAGCCCAGAAACAGGCTTCGCTTGACGCTCTGTAAGAAGTGTTGTGTTCTGGTCTCTGCATGGTGACGATAAGGACAGTTGAGGGGGGGTTGCTACCAGGGGCGCTGGAACTCCCAAATCCCAAGGGGAGCTGAGCCTGGAGGAGTTGATGCGTGCGGCCAAAGGCCGCACGCCGAAAAAAAATTTTTTTATCCGGTTTTGGGTTATTTTTACTACGGTTTCGGGTGCTTATTCCCCGCACAACGGTGTAACAAGGAGCTGTATAGTAGTTATTTTAGCACACAGTGCAAAACACAGCACGCATGCACACACACAGTCACTCACGCACACACTACAAAATTGGGTATTATTTTTGTAACAGTTTTCTACTGTTTTTTATTCCCCATATACAACGGTGTTAGTTTGCAACAATGAGCCTATAGACCAGGGGTCTTCAACGTTTTCAGGCCGGGGACCCCCAAACTGATGGGGAGTTGGAGCAGGGACCCCCTACCACCTCGTAGGGTGTGGGGAGGGAGGGGGGGGGGGGGGTGTGGGGAGGAGGGAGGGAGGGAGGGAGGGAGGGAGGGGGGGGGGGGTCGGGGCTACGAAATATTTTTTATTTTAAACAAGTACAAGTTACAGCGAGCAGGGTGGGCCGTACCACTACCATTTCTAAACATACTACTTATTAACTGAGAACAAATGTAAATAATATCAACAATCTGTCAATTGCATAGTAATCATGTATTCAAGCTATTCAAAATGTATAGAATCATGATTTATTTTTTAACATAAATGTGGAAAATGGAAAAAAAAAAAAAAAAACAATTGAAATCTTTTTTTTTTTTTTGCAATAATTTCGCGGACCCCCTGCAGTACCTCCGCGGACCCCCTAGGGGTCGTGGACCCCCTGTTGAAGACCCCTGCTATAGACAGTTTCTAGTTCTCAAATAAATAGACTTTGGTGTGCCATCAAAGCCGGATTTAAATTTGACTTCCCTTCTGACCAGAAGTGGCAAGGTGACCATGTGATTAGGTCACCATGTGATAATCAAATACCTTTTTTCAACATATTTTATTCCCCAAAGTCAAATACATTATTGTTTTAATATAGCTCTGTGTGTGTATATAGAGGCTTATTTAAAAAAAAAAAAAAAAAAAAAAAAGTTTTTTTTTTCTTTTTTTTTTTCTCCTCCCCACCACCAGGGGAGCTGCAGCTCCCTCAGCACCCCACTTCCAGCGCCCCTGGTTGCTACTGTATGTTAGTGCACATAGCAGGCTGGCTTGTTATCCTTGTCACTCAATGCGTTGTGGTGTTCACCCAATCTCAGAACATCTCCAGCCACACTGAAATCTCAAATGGACGTTTAAAATTGAATCAAATAAACCGGTTGACCGGGTTCCCCCAGGGCTCTATATTTGGTCCTCTCCTTTTTCCCCCTCTACACCAAATCTCTACAAGCTTGTAGAGTAGATCTGCTATTTTCGATGAATGTTCACCCCAGAGTAGCCGCTTGGGTTCAAAATTCAATAGTGCATGTCTCTGCTGCTACTGTACTACTGTAATCATGCCAATAAAGTATGTGTTTAGTGTCTAATTTTGATAAAGTACCATACAGATTATTTCTTTAGAGCATGCAGGTTCTATGTAGCTTAGTAGGAAAACCATAATACAACCAACCAGACGACTACTCATACAGAATGAAAATAATTAAATAGCAGGCCTTAAAGGAGTGCAAATCCCTAGCCTCCTTCAAAATCGGTCTGAAAAGTCACCTTCAGGCGGCTGCTACTATAGTGACTTGTAAATAGACTAAGCCCCCATCTGTTGTTTTTATCGCCCTGTTTTTTTTTTATATTTTCTTTTCTGCTTTTGTAATTGATGTTATCCTATGCATAGTACTCTATTCTATCCGTCTGTCTTTCAATGTTATATGAGATACATAAAGTGGTTCCTCCTAAAAAAAAGTCGTAAAGCTTATTAGGATCTCCTTTTAGTTGACCGTGTACCAGTGATTTGTGCTATGCATAGTACTCTATTCTATCCGTCTGTCTTTCAATGTTATATGAGATACATAAAGTGGTTCCTCCTAAAAAAAAGTCGTAAAGCTTATTAGGATCTCCTTTTAGTTGACCGTGTACCAGTGATTTGTGCTGTCATGAAACTGTAGTCTTTTCTATTGCAAACTGCTAATAAACTCTTCAATCAATCAATCAATCAATGCAGCATTCTTCTTGCTGCATATCTAGAACGTAAACTTCTAGTTTGTGACGCACTTGTACCTGAGGTCACGCGATCACACACTGCATTTTGCTCTCCTAGCTGACTCTGATCACACACAGATGATTAAGTGTTTGTAAACGAGAAAACCGTCTATAGGAGTAGTAGAGGGAGACATATACAGTAAGTGTAGGAGGGGCCATATTGAAATGGTCCACCTTGTTGTGAGAAAGGGCTGTGATTGGTGCAAAAGCATGGCTGATTAAAAGCACTTATTCAATCAACAGACTGACAGCTGATTACAGCTGGGGGCAGGCCAGGCATACAGTATGACTCCCATGGCCTGCATGATGAACTCACACGATACTTCATTTATCGTTGTTGGATGGAAACCTTGTATGTCCAAAACGCTTTGTATTCATCATTTTAAAAATGATTTAAAATTGTGAACATTTTCACTATGTTTTGTGTGACAGTCTTGTATGATGAAGCAGGGCTTTACTTTATGAAAAAACATACCCATTTTTTAAACTTGGAGATACAAGGCTTCTACCCGAAAGTGACGTTATACTTTATTGATCCCCAGAGAGAAGTTTGTCCTCTGTATTTGACCCACCCTCACTATCTGGAGCAGTGAGCCACTGGGCAGTGCCTGCCTGGGGACCAGCTCTAAGGCTAGCTCCTTGGTACGGCAGTGACTCATTAGATAAAAGCATCCATCTAATGGAATATGCTATGGATTTATTTAATTCCCTAAGCCCTTGCAAAAACAATTTGGGAGGGAGACTGTACGATGCAATAGTTTTAATGCCTTCAAATAGATATATTATTGAACCATTTTGTTTAGGCAAACAAACAACAACTCAGCAACGTTTAAAGTACAAGAACTCTTCCCCAGGCAGCAATTCCCTAAGCCCTAACATCCCTTTTTTCATGTCATGGCATTGAGCTAAATGCAAAATCCTGAGTGTTCATTTATCCATTTCCAACCATTTTATTTGTAAGTCAAGAGTGTACAAATGTCAGAATTAAATGAACAGACTTTAACCCAAGCCCCATACAAACCTCACACTCCAGTTTGTCTATGAGCTGCTGCAGCCGGTTCATCTGAGAGCTCCAGTGGTTGTCTGGTTCCACACTCACCCCTGAACCAGGAAGCACAACATCAGCACATAAGAGTCAAACAAGGTCTATTATAATCCCCAAGATGCTAAGGTTGGAGTAACCTGGAATAGGGCTGCAACAGCGATTATTTTATTAGTGATTGTTCTATCGATTCGTCTTTTTATTTAATTTATTTTTTTATAATCAACTAAATCGTTTAGTCGGATTAACCACACTTCTGTGTTGCTTATACATCTGCTATGTTTGCTATTTCACCTACAGTATAAGGACATGACCAATATAGGGATGAAAGTGGTTAACTGTTGCACAGGCCTAGTGCATGGTCCATTTACGTTACTCGATTAACAGATTATTTTATTGTATATACATACCGGTATATCTTTTAGATCAATTACTTTGATTAACAGTTGCACCAGTAAAAGTGGAAAAGAACTGTTGAATTGTGTTCCTACCGGTAGTGAGCATGCCAGAGTAGGGGTCCGTAGGAGACAGACACATGTTCTTCTGGATGCGTCGGCCGGGGCGCTTGGCGGCCCTCTGGATGGGCAGGTCCTCAGGCTTCCTCAGCATCCTCTTCCCAGTGCAGCTCTGCTCGTCCACGGCCTCCATGGCACAGTCCAGCGAGGACTGGAGGGACTGGAGCTGGCTGGAAGTCTCCTTCAGCAGGAAGCGTGTCACAAACTGGCCCAGAACCGAGGAGCCCTGGTACTCCTGGATGGCAGAGTTGGACACAAACTAATGTAAAGAACAGATGATAGAACCAAGTGTGTGACAAACAGGTGGTGTTTAAAACAATGTCATATTTCATGATGGTGGCCTTGGAAGCCATTGTTCAAGAGCCTTTATGAATTTATCCTTTGTTCTATCCTTAATTTTGGTACTATACAGTAGTCAAATGTAAGAAGGTCTTTGTGAATTCACGTGGTACCAACTAGTGCGTAAGTCCAAGATTAAAATACTGTACTATAATCTAGTACAAAATATGTATAATCTATCTAAATATGTTTATTGTAACACCACAACAAGTTACAGCACTCATCTCTGTGAAGTCCAATAGCTAATTCCAGGCTTAAAGTAGAAAAAGAAAATAGATTTTCATCTATTTTGTCTATTTTCTCTACGGAGAATCTGAGGCGGTGAAAAACATGACGTCCACTATTTCACTCTATAGGGAAGCTAGGGTTCAAACGGTTAATAGAGGCACCAAAATGTCCAAGATGATTCAGTACTGATCGAAATGGAAAGAGATGGCGTTAATACATTCTGTACGGGTTAGGGATCCTCCTGATATAATGGATCAGTGCTTCGGCTGCTGAGTTCTGATAGGGTCTCTACAACTTTACCCGCACCGCTCTTGTGTAAGCACTAAGCAGAGAAGATGTGATGTTCATCCCTGCAGTGCAAGTGAACCCCAGGTCTGCTGGTCTTAACTCCCCACTTTCCTTTCAAGGCAGAGGAGCCGTGACACGGGAGTGGAAGTATTCTTTTTTATCTTTTTTAATCAAAAGAAACATATGCTGCTCTGGTCTTGCCTCAGATGAACAAAATATATTCTCCTTCTTCCATTCCCACAACGGGTACATTTTTACGTTCCCAGAGTTAAATTCATCTTCTAGATTTTAGTGTGCATGAGCTTTGAATGTGGTACGAAACAGGCCACATGAAGGATGATGATATTCCTTCACCCTATAGCCATAAAGAGCAGTGCTGATGACCTCTGAACGCTGCTTAACATTGCCTTTAATAATCCGTCGCAGCGATCACAGACGGCTGATCTGAGTTTGAGGTGACTCGCCTTTTCAGGAGAGAAGGAGAGACTTTTGACTCATGGCAAATTAAAAATGCATGAGACAACGCCAGAGAAGAGCGAGGAGATGGAGTAATCAAAGAAGTGGAGAAAGGCGGCCAGACAGTTCTGCCACAAGAGACAATGACACCAAAGAGGGATGTTTGAGACTGTGATAAAAGACACAGGACTGTTGGTGGGTTGAAAGGAGCAAGACAGGGAAAGAAAGAGCAGAAAAGAGATGAGAGGAGCTGATAAGCATGTGTGTGTCTGTGGTGCGGTGCCAGTGTGTGTAGAGGACATGTGATGTCTGGCCATTCAGAGAGCTGGTATCGTTTAATGTCACATTAGATATTACACAGTAAAATCCTGTGTTCAGCTCTCAACTCCGATGAGAGTGAACAAATGTAAGCGAATGGACCCGTAAAGGTCCACTCGCTTACATTTTGTACACTCAGAATAATTTAAAACTGAGGATTTTGCTGTGTACACTTTTTTAGGAAGATTTGTTTTGGGGGCATTTTTTCTTTATTTCAGATAGATTGGTGTAGAAAGACAGGGAACTGAGGACACAGAGAGGGCACACAGAGAGAGGAGCGACAATACAAGGGTCAGATTTGAACCAGAGTGTGGAGCATTATGTTCTGTACCACCACATGTGTGCCATATCACACTCTATTTACCAAAGAAACAAATCTCTCTCATCTCCATGTGTGATTTCTTCTACACTGTAATGTTATCTTAAATGTTCCTTTTATTTTTGTTGCCTTCAAATATAAATGTATGATGTGTTTCTTTTGCACTCTATGTCTTGATGTCTTATGTTCAATGTTTATGTAAAGGACTTTGAAATGGCTTGTTGAAATGTGCTAGACAAATAAAATGCCTTACTTTGCCTAATAATGGTCATCAACACTACTACATTCGTTATCATCAACACTACAATTATCATCATCGTCCCCGATACTCTCACCCACCCTCCACCCACATCCGCAACCTAGGAGTAATCTTCGACCCTACCCTGTCATTCCTCCCCCACGTAAACAATAAAACCAAAATTGCATTCTTCCACCTCCACAACATCGCCCGCCTCCGCCCCTCCCTGACTTTCTCTGCTGCCGATACCCTCATTCATACCTTCATCTCATCCCGGTTGGATTATTGCAACGGCATACTCTATGGCATCACCTCCAAAACCCTCAAATGTACAAAATTTAGCCGCACGCCTACTCATCAGCACCCGCTCCAGAGACCACATCACACCAGTCCTCCATGACCTCCACTGGCTCCCTGTCAAACAACGTATCCACTTCAAAATACTCCTCACCACCTACAAGGCACTGCACAACCTGGCCCCCCCTTTCCTCTCCGACCTCCTCGAGCCATATGTCCCGACCTGTTCGCTTAGGACCCATTCGCTCGAGGTCCCCAGGACCAAACGCTGAACCTGGGATGACAGGGCCTTCTCTGTGGCTGCCCCCACCCTCTGGAACGAACTCCCTAAACGTATCAGAGACGCCCCCTCAATCCCCACCTTTAAAACCTCCCTGAAAACCTACCTACCGGTATTTACCATCGCCTTTCCCAGCTGACCTTGTACCTACTCTTGTTTTTATTGTTTTTAGCTCTTATTGTATCTTCTTATCCTAGTTATTTTTTTTCCTAATAAAGTTGTTGTTTTTACCTGCCACACACATGTATGTCATAATTCATGTGTAGGAAGATTCAAGAAAACTACGCACAAGGAACCGGACACTTTCTACTCTCTACTCTATCTGGGTGCACTTACAAACATCATACTCAATTCCTGGCAGCAATGAACACAACTGGAATGGGAAAAAACATAACCTCATGCTCAATATGAATCCACACTGAAGCCTCCTTCTATTGAGTTACCACCCGTGTCTGTCCTCTTGCCACAGTGAAATAACTGTTTACCACTTGGCGGGCTACATGGGTCAGTTGAAATCGATGGAGAGCAAGCTGTGCTATTGATTAAATCTCAGTGGCCTTCTTCTACGTCGACCTCAACGCCTTGCTTATCGCCGACTCATTACGACCCTCCTCACTGAGGATTCACACAGTCATGTCATGAGCAACCTACTTAATCCACTCTACATCTCGTTGGCGTATGTGTCACTCCACTCCATGGTGCTTAAAGAACAGGATTTCCTACACTCTAATTGGCATGTTTCATCATTTCTCTGATGAGATAACACATCTGATTATCTGGATATAACTAGAACTAGAAAGATGCAATTGGAAAATTAGGCAAGTCACATTTGCAAATATCTCTGTATCTGTCAGTCTTTGTCCCTATTCGAGCGGTGCTAACTCAGCGGTGCTAGCTCATATACAGTATGGAGATCCATGATGTCATCAATACTAAGCCCATATCTTGGAATACCCATATATGGACATACCGGTACTGTGTCAGTCACATTATACTCTGTTGTGCAACAGACAGTATAGACAATGTACATTTTCCCCATTTTGGAGAAGTAAAAAAAACAACAACATTTGATTAACTGTTGCACCTCTGCCATGGACTGAATGCTTACTTGAATGCTAGTTTTTGTACTGTGGCGTGTCAAATAAGATGAAGCCACAAATTAGCCCTGAGGCAAGTTTCATTTGAATTATTCCCCCACCATTGACTTCATTAGCTAGATTAACTCCAGGGTGTGTGAGTCTAGTTCTCACTGCAACTCTTCGCCTCTAGTCACTGAATAATTCAGACTAGCATGTGAATATGGGAGATGAAGACCTTCAAGACATGTAAGTCTGTGACAGCCAGGTAAGGAGAGCATTAAAAGCCACTGATTCCACTCAGAAGGCAATCAAATATGCTGTACTGTGTACAGCAATATATTGCGACCGAAGGTCGCATATACTCTGAAGAACCGTGTCGCTTGAGTGACCTTCCTTCCGTATCCTCGTGACCTTCCTTCCGTATCCTCTGTGATGTCAGTGTGATGTCAGCGAGTTGTGACATCACTTCCTGTACAGGGCGGCTACACGAAATGTGGATAACACTATATATGGAGATAGTCCAGTCCATCATGTCATATGGGACTACCATCATAGAAAGTAGCCATTGTTAGGCCGGAGTCAATGGCTGTCTAAACATGGAGATGTGGATAACACTATATATGGAGATAGTCTAGTCCAATATGTCATATGGGACTACCGTCATAGACAGTAGCCATTGTTAATCCGGAGTCAATGGCTGACTGTCTGTACAGGAAGTGATGTCACATGACATACTTTTTATGCCCATATATGAGTCCTAACATGGAGATGTGGATAACACTATATATGGAGATAATCTAATCATATGGAACTACCGTCATAGACAGTAGCCATTGTTAGGTCGGAGTCAATGGCTGTCTGTCTGACTGTCTGTACAGGAAGTGATGTCACATGACATACTTTTTATGCCCATATATGAGTCCTTCTGTACCACATCTCCATGTTTAGGCAAACTCCACACAGAAAGGCCCTATCGCCAACCCAACCTAGGGTGTGAGCGATAGGGCCTTTCTGTGTGGAGTTTGCATGTTCTCCCCGTGTCTCCTAGGGTTGATACCCTCACAAAAACATGAACAAACTCCCCCCAGAATGACAACAACTAGAATCGTCAGAGAAACTGTGGTTGGCCAGATGGTCAAGAATTGGCGCGACCTCGCCCTTTAGGGCGAGGTTGCATGTCACCCTGAGGTCGCATTCCACCCTCAGGTGTCTTACTAGTAGCTACAGTGTGTGGTTATTACAGCCCTTGCATCCCAATGCATTGTGAACTTCTAGGTCTGCTTCATGCATTTCTTTTACCACTGCAGTGCAAAAAACAAAACTGTAAAATAAAACGAGACAATCTTTTCAGGTCAAGAGAAAATAACTGCACTAGAAAGCCCAAAATGTTCTAAAGACAGTTAGTTGCCTTACAATACCCAGGTTACAAAATAACTTTTTTTTAAAATCTTTCTCTCATGGCATTTTATACATGACACTTTTTCTATGTAATATGTAATGTAGGCCTATGTCATTTTCTTACATTCCAAGGTTTCTTTTCTCTCCGTCACTATTCATTCACAGAGTGACCATGCATTTGTCTTACCATTCTTTAAATTTGATACTAACCCCCCACCCGCCCGTAGTTTTTAACCTTTAGACTTTGTCATAGAATCACATTTTCCTTGTTCTTTTTCTTTCATTGAAATCCAGTATTATCTTATGTACCTATATTGATTTGCTGCCGTTGTAGTATTCGCCGAAGCAACATTAATTTCGCTGCTTGTACCTGTACGCAAGTGAACAATAAAACCATCATCTATCTTCATTCTTGAGCTGAAGCTCTAAAGGCCATTGTGAGGACAGAATGGAGTACAGTTCTGCGAGCCTTTGAATGGAAACATAGTGTAAGGGAGTAGAACCTGAGAGGAGAGCAGGCAGAGCGAGTTGTGCGGAGCCATTCTCCATGTTATAATATCATTGTTACAGCCGAGAGGGGTCTTTAAAGGGCTTTCAGGATTTCAAACCGACAGTGTGGGCGCAAACAAAGGCACAGCCCCCACATCCTTGGTAATGCCTAGGGCGCTTTCAGTCTAATGCTTTAATGTATACTTCATTGCACACCGGTGTTGTGCGCTGAAAATATTAGACCAAAAATGTACAATGCGTTGCGATCAGGCCAGGAAATCATTCTATGGAGTCACTTGGCCATTGGTGTTCTAAATGTTCTAAATGCATAAAGGCCAAATACCAGGGCAAGGCCCATAGCCGCAGGAACTAGGGGTGCTGAGTGGGCTGTATTGAGCTGGCCTGTAACCGTTTGAAAATTCCACTTGTCTTTATGATCTGATGGTCAACCCAGGACGAATGTCATCATAAATAGCCTAACCACCATATTATGCATATGTCGTACACTCTATACCCCCTGGTCAAAAATATTTCCAGCGGCTATGGCAAGGCCCAGTAAGTATTGTTTTACTTGGCCCAGGCCTCAGATCATATAATCTTTGGAGGGGCATACAGCCAAACTGAGGGGCATGGCACAACTAAGAATAAATCACCTTAAAGGTAATTTAAGTGGACAAATGGCCTGCCGTTGTTATACCATTAATATTCTCCCCATGTAGCCTACTGTATGTAGTGACACTGACGATGATTGGAAATGAAGAATGACTAAAGCCTTTACCAGTGAAAGCTGAAAGCTAAATTACAAAGACCACCCACCTCTTTAGTTTTGTCCATGGCCTTCAGAACGGCAACATTCAGCTTTTCCAGGGCAGACAAGACGTTGACATATTCTCCCAGGTGTGGATTGAAGTACTCTGGATGTGAAGATGACATTCAGTTTCCATACACTATGTCACAGGGCTGCAAATTATTATTTTAAAAGTGAAATCCCAATATTGACTATTCGTATTTAGCAAGAGTCTGTACTGTAAGTGTTTTTGTTCTGCTGTTTAGTCTACATGTTTCAACATCTTTTAAGAGAAAACTGATGTCAGTCAGTAAAAATCAATATAACTATGGCAATACTGCATTTGTTTCTTCATAACTGAGTCTCTGGTCCGTGAGAGTAATACAGAGTTCACACTGTAAAATCCTGGAGTTACAAATGGATAAGCATTGTACTGGCTATCAATACCCAGTGCCATGGTGATATTTTAAAGTTGCACAAAGGTCACCCTGGAATAAAGGCTAGAAGAGTGATGTTGACGACACAATAAAGCACATTCAACGCTGGGACAGAATTACCTGTCAGTTTGTCCGTGTCTATCTCGCTGAGAGGGAGGGAGAGGTTGGTGAAGGGGAAGAGCACAAAACAATTATCATGAATCATGATGTGTGTGTGTATATATATATATATATATATATATATATATATATATATATATATATATATATATATATATATATATGTATATATATGGATATGGATTATATTTTAATCCATTATGGTTTCATTTAATTAAGAATATCCCATTTAATATACTGTATCATGGGGATTTTACTATGCTGTTCCACAAATGCATTTTCAAGCACTGATGTGATTTAACTACTGTATAACTCCATCACAGTGATATAATGACCATACATTTCTCTATCCATTGGGGGTCTTCATCCCTACCATGTAAAACAGGCTAAATGCTTCTAACTTTCCTGATTAAGGACTAAAGGCTCATGCTGCAGATGTCTAAAGTCGATCTCCCATTGAAATATTGGCACATCCTCCTTTAAAGTAGAGTTAACTCCCAGAGGCAGATTAACTTACTCGCTGCGCTGCCTGTCAATGGAGTAATACAGCTCCTGCATCTGTTCGTCAGTGAGGACACCATCAGCAAAATACGACTGGAACTCTTCCAAGGACAGCTTCCCATCGTCTGAAGGGTGAGGTGGGGAGGGGAGAGGAAGAGAGAGAGTGAGAGAGGATTTGTGAAAATGACGCCTAACCCTTCTACTGGACTTTCATGAGGCCTGCTATAATAACTCACACAGTATGACAAATCACACTGCAGTTTTCTTATAGATGAGGTGCTCAGGACACCTTTTTTTAGTCTCACTTTTTATTACTTTTTATGGTGAGGACTGATTATCGCGAAAACATATTCAGTAGCATATGAGTAGCATTTTTGGAGCTGTGTGAAGCACAGGCTCCCTATACGTGGCCGTGTGGGTCTGTCTGTGTGTCTGTCTGTGTGTCTGTGCGTCTGTATGTAGCCTGAACTTCCTAAACTTCGGCACGCTACTAGTCCCACAGTTTTGCCACCACACACTCGCGCCATATGTCAAATCGACCGGCTTACTCGGGAATAGTGGGCTAGTAACTTGCTAAGAGAAAGGTTCAATAGTTTAATTGATATTAATTTATTAGTGAATTAATTTTCCCCATTGACTTATAATGGGAATTGCAAAAACTCACATTCAATTATTTGTCTCTCGCAAACCATAGGGGCTAGAGTTTCAAGACTTGGAGAGGAGGTTCATAATGATTTCAAGGATTAAATAAAAAATAATTGTGTCATTTGGCCGCATGGTGGCGCCATAACACCCCACTTTACGTTTTGGCCTGTAACTCTTGAACCGTAGGTCGGAAAATTAAAAATATTTTTTCCCTGGATTCCTTGGGTCATGACGCATCTCCCCATATAGGCCACGCCCATTTGCGCCATGATAGATTTTCCGCCATCTTGAATTTTCTCCAAAACACACTTTTTGCTCCTTTTCCTACATATTTTCTTCAAATGTCACAAAAATCGGTACACATGATCCACACACACACACACACACACACACACACACACACACACACACACACACACACACACACACACACACACACACACACACACACACACACACACACACAGCTCCACTTCACACAGGTGTGATTTTTAGTTGTTGTAGACCTACTTTATATTATTTGGGGAAATGGTCACAATGTACCTTTTTTATGAATAAATGTAATGTTGTCCAATCTGTATGGTAGAGTATGTTAATACAATATAACTTATACAATTGAGGTTGTTGTATTATGTCTCCTAGCTCTTCTATTGAGACATTTACATTGCGTCAAAGGTCATGTCTCACCTACGTAGATCTGACACGAATTTTGACCTGAAGGTCAAGATTCAATTTAACCCCTGAGCAAGCAGGCAGGCTCTATTAACTGACTGCACTAGGTTACACTCTCACAAATGGAATCCATTTAGAGGTAGTGATAAATGGTGCGCTTAAAAATGCAGATTGACAGATATGACGACAGCAGTCTATGGTAATATGATTCATAAGGAGCAGTAACTCTTCCACCCCTACAGTAGTTGCATTCCGAAAATAGCAGATCGATAAGGTTGTAGATCTACTATCTTCGACACGGGACACCGTCCATCATATGTCAAAGCAAAGTATAAATCGTGCTTAACAGGGTGTCATCTCGTCGCAAATCTTTGGTCTAAGCTAGGCTGCTTTACGAGCCCAGCTCAACACTCTGTGAACCACATCTGTCCTGAGTGTCCTCTCCTCACTGCCAGACCGCAGCCTTCAAACAGATGGCTGATGCTAAATTACATAATTACTTAGTTTAATGGAGACCCATTTTTTCCCCATGCCACCAATAAAATATTTTGTTCTGGATGTGACATAATCACAAAAAGACCTCACCAAGGAAATAAAACATTTCATGGGAAGAACTAAAAAAAATCTATTTGCACCTTACATAAGTTAGCAAGGATATGTTCTTTTCCCCCAAAACTAAATCTAACATCCCAGTTAGTCAGCAGTCTCTCTTTGTCTGGAATCATGGTGAATCGTTTTACCGGGCAGTTTTGTTTGGTACTCAAATTTGGACCTGAACACTTGTCATATACACTAGTTGTGATGACTCTGGGAAACGAAAGACAAGACTAGGTTATGCAAGTGGAAATGCCTATGGGTGGCGCTACAGGAATTGGCACAGAGTCACTAACATCAGTATCAGTAGGGTTCATCCTCCAGAAAGGAGCATGAATTTGCTCAGCAAGTTTAGTGTGATTTGCTTCAGTTAAACTCCAACAGGAAGGGCAAGTTAATATGACAAGGATTCTCTCTTTGCTCTTTCTTCAATCGTTCCTGCCTTGAGATGTGTATTCCTTCCCCCAGTATTTATTGCATACTGGGGCAAAAACACAATCTGTTCCGTCTCATTACTTAATGTTCCCTATCATAGTTTCTTTGTTCAAGCTTCACACCCAATTACACATTATGTAAGTCATAGCATAGCCCAAATTCCCCTTTATGCAAATATTCATTTATTTTCAAAGCACCTTAAATATAATTATTTATTAAATATTGTTGGTTCTTGTAAGGAGCAAGGTTTTGGAGCACAAGAGGGAAACATGACCAGATACTGTAGACAGTATGTTTTAGATTAACTAAGATCTGGATGCTTAGTTTTTGGGATGGAGCTTTAGATTAATTTAGCAGAAGGGGATGCGCGTTGGTCAGACGGTTCTCAAGATAAGCAAACTACTGATGCGCGCACACAGACTGATGGACAGACAGACAGACAGACAGACAGACAGACAGACAGAGATTTTGTGCATTTATACTAGTATGATGTCTCTTGCTGTCCTTGTTATTTGAAGTATTCTTTTTCTTGTTTCATATGTCAGCATGAAAATACAAAGGTTGTACCTGCAGCAATCCCACCTCTGGAAAAAGTCTGTGAATATACACAGGAATTAATGCTGACTCAAAATTGCATTAAAACAAAATGCCAGGCGCAGGAGAAGGCTGTCTATTCTTGATTATTGACCCCTCAGCTACTGAGGTTTAATTACAGGATTTGCGAATTTCAAAAACATCAATCCAGATGCTTTGTTGTGACCGACAAGGTCAATGCTACTGTACATCCCATTTGGGACATTAAAATGTGATACAAATGAATGTTGAGTGACTTGAGTCATTCCTTCAGGGATAGTTGTCAATAGTTGATGTACTGTAATAACATTTCCAAAGATTTTCACATTTTGTAAGTCACTTCCCAGGAGCACATTTACCCCGACAGCATTGCAAATTCAAAACTGGACTATGGTCAAAAGCATCACAGTCGCCACATTGGTTTCAGGATAATGCAGAAATATAATATAATATAATATAATATAATATAATATAATGAGGAAATAATACTATGGTAAAAGTACAAAAGTTTTGATATCATAAGCACCTTTGTTATAATGCTGAAGGCAACTGTAATACAATCATAATACAATTTTTCAAAATGACAAATAAACCTATATGAGGCTGAAGAAAGAATGTCCCAAATTCTTGGGAACATATTTGATATGAAATATGCAATACCATATTGTTACATATACATTGTGCATTGTGGAATACTCCCAGTATGTCCCATATCATTACATAACCACTCACCTGCTCACCTGGTTTAAGTGAAGAAAAGGACACTTTTAACGGTTCAGCGCACAAAAATAAACCAAGTGAAAGAAATGCCAGATTGTTATGATTAATGTGTGATTTCTTCCTTACAACAGCACTGGCTGGCAATCAGCCAACTCTCCCTATGTGTTAAAACCATATTAACGCCTATCAGGGCAACGTGCTCAGCGTTGGCTCAGAAGCACACCATTTCCTCCAGCACACACACAGTGTAACTTGAACAAACGTGAAACTACAGTACTTAGAAAAACATAATTTAATTTTATTCCCATTTTTATTTTTGGAAGGTATAAAAATAAATGCTTTTATGTTTCTAATTCAATGATCGAAATTATGATTTCACTTGATCCATAAAGGGGGAAAAAAGCACCATAGCACCAGAGATGCATATGCTTTAAGAATATTCACCATGAATCTTTGTAATAAATATACTTTTTAGTGAACAACCTAGGTGCATCTGAATCCCAATAACGTGCTGTCTAAATAATAAGGGAATATCTGTGATGTCACTGCGCCAAAGTTAAGACTAACTAAAAACTGGTCTAAACGCAAAGCTCTAAGTCTGTGCGAGAGTGCAAGATAACAGTGTGCCCTGATAATGCCAGACCACTCCTAATATTAAGCCTAACACGCCCATGGGCACAAGATCACGTGGTATTTAGACATTGTGGACACTGGGTCTAAAAATGACAACTGCGCCAGGCAGAAGATAATATGGCCCTAAGAAGTGCTGGTGCATCCTCTTGGCCCAAAAAGTAGAGTTCGTCTTGCAATCTCTAGATTATAAGATACAGTATCTTGCAATGTTGATATTTTGGCCTGAGAAAACTCACTCCTCCTCAGCACTCACTAACCCCCAGAAGGTACCTCCCATTGCCCCCTCACCTGCCCTCTGTGTAAACTTACAACAGATTTTTGACCTTAGGTCAGTACACATCCCCACTCCTGCCCCTGTCCCCTCCCTCTGTCCTGCCACCCTAGATCACCTCCAGCCAATTACTCTAGTGTCCTACCTCAATAATGCAATTATTTTTCCTTTGACCCACAAACTGCCCCTCTGACACTATACCTCCCTGGCTCCTCAATGAAGTCCTTGGTATTGTTGGTCCTAGTGTCCTATCAATCATCAACTGCTGCCTCACCTCAGGTCATGTCCTGGCTGCCTTCAAGCATGCTGTGATCCCTTACTTAAAAAGAAAAGCCCAGACCCCTCCATTTTATCTCATTTTAGATTTAATTTTAACAGTCGATAACGGTCCTCCTTGACCTCTCAGCGGCATTCGACACAGTCGACCACAACATTCTTATAGCATGCCTAGAACACCAGGTTGGCATCACGGTTCAAGTCCTATCTGTCCGACAGGACCTTTTCTGTCCAGCTAGGGGAATTCTCATCACCCACGACCCCCCTCATGTGTGGGGTCCCACAGGGATGCGTCCTAGGCCCCTTATTATTCCTCCTCTAATATAGAGGATCCATTTTCTAATATAGAGGATCCATTTTCACTAAACACAACATCTCCTGCCAATGGCAGGAGATGTTGTGTTTAGTGAAAATGGATTACCCAACGGGCACAATGGGCCCAGGCCCAGGGGCCCCTGAGCTAGGGGGGCCCCTCAGCTTGAGCCACCGTGCGACCGCATCCCTGTTATTAACGTTGCAATATTTGCCAGACACTATTTAACTGGGCCAAACTCTTGCAAGAAGTATAATGAATAATGTATTATTAAAATATAGATAATAATATATCTAAAATAAATGAGTCAGCACCCAATTTTATATAAAGTATTGTTAGATGTTCTTATTTTTTTCTTTTAAGTTGCTTTAGCAGCTAACATAAGCATGATGAAGAATGTTATCACACAGCATAGAATAACTTTGAACCTGGCACCACTGTTTTTAGGGCAGAGAGGGAAAATAAACCCATCCAAAATGTTTTCAAGAATAGCTACTATGTTATCTACACAATATTGTGTGTTATAGTTACGGTATAACTATTCTATACATTTCAGGGGCTCTTTTTTTTGGGACTTTAAAAACTCTAATTTCTTCTGCCGCGGCTGTGCCGCGCACACGGAACACACACCATCATTATGTCGCTGTGCGGTCGTAAGAAGGGGGGCCCTTTGCATTTTGGGGCCCAGGGGCCCATTTTTTCATGGTCTGTAGATGACGTCCAGATCAAGTACCTACCCATAGAACCTGAATCAAACAATTCATTCCAACCACTGCTCGACTGTTTACAGGATGTCAAAACCTGGATGAACAATAACTCCCTGACACTAAACCAAAATAAAACATAATATTCGACCACAACACTGTCAACCCCCCAATACCCCGGACACTCTCATCTCCTCCAATATTCACTCCTCCACCAAAAAACATGGCGTAATCTTTGACAGTACCTTCAAAATGGACAAACATATCAGCTCTGCCGCCTGTTTTTCAAACTCAGACTCCTTGCCAAGGTTAAGGCCTATCTCCCCCGACAACAATTAGAAACAGCCATCCATGCCTTCATTTAATCAAGATTAGACTATTGTAATTCCCTATACACCGGTTTAGAGCAGTCATCTCTCAGCTGCGGCTCGCCTCCTCACTGGCACAAGACATCGTGAGCACATTACTCCTGTCCTGTCCTGTCCTGGCCTCACTTCACTGGCTCCCTTAGAATAGATTTTAAGGTTCTGTTATTCGCTTTTAAAATGGCCTCGCCCCGCTGTACCTCATTGAGCTCCTGCACCCCAGCCAGAGCTCTGAGGTCAGCTGACCTGTCACTATTAACTACTCTACCAACAAAATGATTCGCTGCCGCCAGCCCCTCCTATGCTTTGGAACAACCTGCCTCTCCCCATCCGATCTGCCCAGTCCATTGAGGTCTTCAGATCCCTACTCAAAACCCACTTATTCTCCTTGGCTTTTAATTGCACTTGACCCTCCGATGTGTTTTTAATGATGTGTGTTTTAATTATGTATATTTTTGTCTGTGTGTCGAATGGGCACCGTTGATGTTGATGCTTTGCTTGTCTCAACCCTGTACAGCACTTTGGTCAGCTTTTGTTGTTGCGACCGTAGGTCGCACTTTACTATCAAAACCACCACAAAGTGTAAGTAACTCCGTCCGTCCGTCCGTCCGTCCGTCCGTCCGTCTGTCTGTCTGTCAGTCTGTCTGTCACACCTCACACGTCACACTTTTTCCCTGCTTATATCTCCGCAACCGTTGCCCCGATCCATGCCAAATTTTTCCCAGGTCCCTGGGGGACCCCCAGATGTAAAAAATGACCAAATGCGCAAACATGACCAAATGACCACCCCAACGGGGCTGCTCACAGGGAATTCCCGGGGACCGCCGACTCCTGGTGCTCCAGAACGGATGCAAAAGTGGTGGCGCCCCCAGTGGAGGACCCCCTACACTGCAGCTCACATAAAATGCCGTAACTCCGGCTAGGAGCGACCGGGACAGCCGGGGCCGGTACCTATTCGTCCGCCTTGCCGGCGCGGAGACCCCACCCCTCATTTCTCACATGGCCCTCTTCTAGCGCCACCATGAGGCCGATTCTTGCAAAACACATTTTTGGACACTGCTCCTACAATTTTCGCCCTAAAATCACGCAAATCGGTACACAGTATGTCTACACTCATCCCATCAACATGAATCTGTCCCATATAGCGCCACCTCCAGGCCGATTTTTAAAAACACATTTTTGGACACTGCTCCTACAGATTTTGCCCTAAAATCACGAAAATCACTACACAGTATGTCTACACTCATGTCATCAACATGGATCAGGAAGATTTTGGCAAAACACATTTTTGCCCTATTTGTGGAGATAAGTGACCTACGGTCGCTTATCTCCCGATTAGGGAGCCTTACTGGTTTTAAATGTGCTACTGCTATGTGCTATGTGCTATGATAGTATGCTTGTTATTATATACCTATATATGTTTTCTGGTACCATAATTGTGGATGGATGTGGATGGATGTATTTCATCCCTAGAGTACCATCTCTACCGGGTTTTAAAAATATGACCTCGGGGCCCTCAAAACACACTGATGATGACATCAATTCTGTAGCCCCCATGTAGCCTCAGGCCCCACGAGTCATTATCACTTTTCATTGCTTCCTGACAGCCCTGATGCTCACTAAGGAACAACAGAAACCATACCATACTGTACTGTACTGTACTGTACACCTTCTGGCCTACAACTGAATCCCAGCGGAGCCTCCCTCATGTACTGCCGCTGCATTAATTGGCTTCCTTTCTCAGCTTTGCTACTGCATAGAAAATATATCGTCACCGTCGGGCAGAAACCTTGTATTTCCCAAGTTTCAATGTGTATGTTTTTTCGGAAAGTAAAGCCCTGCTTCATCATAAAAGACTGTCGCATCAAACTAGTGAAAATAGCCGATCTATACCGTGAGGCGTTGTGTGCTTGTAGATCGGCTTTTTTCACTATTTTAAATCATTTTTAAAATGATAAATACAAAACGAGCGGGTTTTGGACATTTTTGGATTTCCAACCAACAACGACAATATGAAGGAGAAGTGGACAATAACATGTTCTCATTCTCCTTTATAAATAATACTACACAGCATATTCTATCAGGTCCAGGTTTTTGACAAGCAAGGAACCAAGGGGTCTGAAATGAATCCAGTTTTGTGAGAAGCTCAACAAATTTGCATTATGTTGCATCATTAAAAACTGGTCTTACATAACACCAGTTTGCTGTACTCCAGAGGAAACCAGCCAGTGTTTCACAGATACATCGCATGCATTAATAACGGTCCTTATTGCAGTTCACATTCCATTATACTGTACTGCATGCATGAATAAAATATAAAGGGCAAACACAAATGTCTATTTGTCAGCGTTATTTCCCCACACAGCAAAAATACTGAAGTTAGCACAAAGTGAAGCACATCTAACACAAAGGGTATTTAATTGTACAAAAGACATCCACTTTCATTAAGATGTTTTTTTAATCAGTTTGCATAAATTCCCTCAGGCAGTACCGGTAGGCGTTTTGTCTAAAATATATCTGTCAGAGTTGCGCCAGGTGCATCTCATTTCGGCAAACCACAACAACTTCTTTAAAGAGATTTTAATGGGTAGCAATTAATCATAATAATAATCTAATTAGTTGTTGTATATTTTATTTACTCACCATTTTTGTCTGCTCTGCGGAATATCTGAAAACAGGAAAAAAAAAACATAAGGTCAGGTTTTTAGTTTTAGGGTACGGTCACACCTGCACACTGGTGCAGGCTGATAAACACAGGTTGTGCTGAAAACACATTCAGTAATAGTGTATATATATATATAATATAAACAAGTACAAGTAATATCTGTCTTTTTTGTTCTGTTTTGCTGATATTGATTCTAAGTGCATAAACATAATGCATGAACATGACAGCAGCCCATTAGTAATACAGGTAATCAAATATTCTATTATAATCATTGTGTTGGTGCGGGTTGGTACTTGGTAGATATAAAGCTGTCTGTGTAGAAGACATACAGTAGAGGTGGCCAGTAGCATGTAGAATAGATCATTGTTTAATACCAAGAAATTGTGCCACTTTCAGTTTCAACCTAAAGCCTCATGAGCCATTGCCTCTGATTCACTCATATGCTTTAAACCTAACTATAACTCTATGGCTTGCAAAGAGCCTCTCTGCAGCCACCATCTTTGGAGGTCCCTGTACAAACATCATCTGAACAGAGAGAATTTTCTGTTTTATATGCCAGCTGTGTCATAACCCTGAGGCTACTGATGCCATTGTATGATTATATAAATATATCCAGAGTCGGCTATTTATTTTATTTAAACATTTTTTTATAGATACGTGACATTGTGAGCTGCCTTGTAGATATGCTAATTCCAGCACACAGATGAGTATAAATCATGCATTTCAACGCCATCATGGTGTTGGCAGGCCGGTCACACGGAAAAATATGTACTGTAGATGGGTGATGATGATGATATGGAGGATATGGGGTGTCAGATAAAAAAGATTGAATAGCTTCTGAGAGACTGAGAGGGGGCGTTACGAAAAGCAGCAATGCTTGGCAGCCCAAGTCCATAAACATGCAGACTAATCCACTATTTGTTCCTCAATGTTGTTGGCATTTTACGGTCTTCTCTACCCAAGAGGACATTTAAATGGGTCTTTACTTTCCGCAAGCATTTCAGTGGAGAGAGAGGACATCTTCTCAGGAAATGAAACGCTGACATTTAGGTTTTGCAGGAAGTAGCCTGGAGGGAGAAAGTTAGTGATTGGAATCAATGCAAGCTTCTGCAGTATCTGTGTTTTCTTATCTTTTTAACACGTTAAGGTGAAGGCAGCTGATATATGATGGCGCTGCTTCTTAGCAGCGGCTTCCTGATGTCTGTGTGAAAACCGAGGTAGTGCAGAGACAATTAGATTGTGAAAGACTTGTGACGTTTCATAATTTACTTATGGTATATCCATGAGTGTATAATTACTGCCATCTTTATCTCTACCACTCTCAACATGAGGTAACATCAACATAACACGCGATCAGTTTCACTCAGTTGAGAGACGCAAAGTGTGGAGTTCAGCACCGTGTCCATGCCACTTCCCACTAAAAGCACCTTGAGTGCATCCAATTGGTCCCATAGCGCTGGCTGACTGACCGGCTGACTCAGCGTATTATCAGTTGCACTGGGATCCATGCAGTGGTGTAAAGTAAGTAAGTACGTTTACTAAAGTATTGTACTTAAGTACAATTTTGAGGTATTTGTACTTTCCTTGAGCATTTCCAATCTCCAATACTTTTACTTCTACTCCACTACATCTCGGATCCAAATATTGTACTTTTACTCCACTACATTTATTTGAAAACTTTAGTTACTAGTTAATTTGCAGGTATAAATTATAATATTAAAAATCATACATAAACCACTTTGGCCCCTGCAATGTGACGCGTTGTGAGCTTGTAGATCTGCTATTTTACTTACTTTTACTTTTGGTACTTTAAGTAAATTTTGATGCCAACACTTTCGTACTTTTACTCAAGTACATTTTGAATTCCAGGCTTTTACTTTTAACAGAGTAATTCTATATTGCAGTATTTGATACTTTTACTTAAGTAAAACATGTGAGTACTTTTTCCACCACTGGATCCATGGCTGTTGCCCTTCAAGAACAGCAGTGTGTGTACAGTATGTGTGACATGCCCTGCCACTATCCTATTTCAAACAACATTGCACCTTCAATTTCATTCAAGTGAATTTGACTGAAGATAGATATCCCACGGTGACAAATGTAGAAAATGTACTAACCAACAAACTGAACTGCACAGCAAGTTAACAGAATAACTTACAGTACAGTGACAGTCTTGGCTGGACTCAAGTTTGGGGGCTAGACTGGTCTGTTTATTCCTTCATTTACTCTGCAATTCTCTGGTGTCTAGTACTTTTTTCTTAATCCCATAGACACCCGCTGACGTTTTCGTATTTGTATCATTAATATTCGGTTTTTGTTTTTATATACCCATTGCTGTATCTCTTTTTTCAGTATCCGTCCTGTGTTTCTTTATTGCTGTACTGCCAATGACAACTGAATGTCCCCCTTGGGATCAATAAAGGTCTATCCATCTATCGAAGTTTTCTGTGGAATTGGTAAACATCATTATGGATTATGCTCCTGGCCCATTCTACTGTGCACTGCACTGCAGACTTATCAGCTGATGATGCCAGTATGACGGTGTCGGTTTCTGACAAGAACTGATTTACAAGTAGCTCTTGTCGGCATGCGACACAGCCGTGCAAGGGAACAGGGTTTTGCGCTATGGGGGGAGGTGATGACATCAAACTGTAAGCCAGGGGTCTTCAACGTTTTCAGGCCAAGGACCCCTTAGTTGAGAGAGAGATGAAGCAGGGACCCCTACAACCTTTTCATAGATTCCATATAGTTTCATTGTTTGACAGCACAATCGTCAGTGTATTTTGGATTCATGTCAATTTGTGTTTGCAGATATTTAACCACTTAAACGGTCAATATTTTACCTTTCACACTGTACTTAGTCTGCTCTTTTTCCCCTCTACACCAAAGCTTGTTGCCAAAATAGTCGATCAACTAAGACCCATGCTGTAAGCCATCATCCTCATCATCCACCAGGTAACGGGTCTATTGTCAAAGTAATTTCATGGCTCTATACGCTGACATTTCTCCTAAACCAAACAAGTTGCTGGTGTAAGCATGCTGTAGACGAGGCCTAAGAGAAAACCACCATAAAACCTGGGAAAACAAATTGTGGGTAATAAATCATGGCTATGAAGAAAGATTAACGCTTAGCCCCTAAAGCAGGAGGTTTAACTGACTTTATTAAACCAGAGCAATGTTGTGTCACTGTGTGCGTGTGTGTGTGTGTGTGTGTGCGTGCGTGCGTGCGTGCGTGCGTGCGTGCGTGCGTGCGTGCGTGCGTTTCTATTGGGGGGATTACAAACAATAGAGATGTCATCAAGCAGTGCCAAGGGTGGGATAATCCAATTTAAATACTATTTCCATCTTGCACTAACACATCATCACTGTGTGTGTGTGTGTGTGTGTGTGTGTGTGTGTGTGTGTGTGTGCGTGCGTGCGTGCGTGCGTGCGTGCGTGCGTGCGTGCGTGCGTGCGTGTACACTTACATTTTTCATAAAGGCAATATGCTAAAATAAGACTATAGTGAGGTGATGTGCAATCTGGCTAGCATTCGTCAAAGAAAAGGTCCTTTTCACTTTTAACTGGAGCTCAGTTAGTCTGTTCTCGAGAGCCTAGATGATGAGTTACTGGAGTTTATACTCAGGGGGAGTAAAGTGATAAAAGTGAGGGGAAATGAAAAGAGAGACAAGAGAGAGACTGCAAGACAGAGGAAGATAGAGATCATAAGAGATAGAAGGAGAAAGCAAGATGTCATATAATAATGGTTTGTGGTTACACAATGAGACGTAAAGCAAGCTTGACTGAGAGAGATACATTGAGGCCCCAGGGTGGAAGACTAAACATAAACAAGGTTTAATTCAGCAAAACACAAGGAAAATGGCGAGCATGCACTGTCATCCCATTGTTTAATTAATTAGTTGGGAAGACAAAAGAGTTCTAAAGTGCTGAGTAATTACACTACATTGAGTGCCATTCTACTGAAGCCAAACTATGAGAGATTACGCTTTCAAAATGGCTGGAAAGGGCAAATATTTAGCAGAATTGGATACAAGCCTACAAGCAAAGAGAATCACACACATGGCACATACAAACTAGGCCTAGGCAACATGGACAAGATCAAATATGATAATTATGACCAAATACCACATTGTGATGATAATATCATATAGCCTAAAGGATATTTTTAAATAGAGAAAATAAATGAATGAGAAAACATTAAAAGTTATGCCATATCATGATATATTATGATCCAAAATCCCAGACAATATCAATAATATAATAATATTATATATCCATTTACCGGGAACGCCTAACATAACTATAGCTTTAAATTCGGGAATCACTTTTGGGGTGGTTGTTGCTATGTACAGTAAAGCAACATACATTTTTGGTCATTTTTAAATATATATATATTTTTTTAAAGATTTTCAGAAAACTTAGGTCAGGATTTAGAAGGCGTTTTTAGAATCGGCCTCAGGTCTAAATGGGATCATATCTATATCGTCCAGCGGCTTACAGCCACTGTATAGAGAATGAAGGACATCCATAATCCATTGTAATATGTTAGGTCCTATGAGGGGATGCCAGCAGGGGTGTCGCACCAAATTCGGGGCCCTGGCCTGGGTAAAAGGATTCACTGCGGGCCCCCCATGAATGTTCTTCATAGGGGGAGGGGGTTTATTATTACGCATTAGTGTGTGCTTAAACTATTGAAAAATAGCAGATATACAAGCTCAAAGCTGCGAGTTTGTAGATCTGCTATTTTTGAAAAATCGTGAAGTCTTTGAATATTTCACATCCTTCTAAGGTTTTTTTAATGTTTCTATGTCAGTGGTGCTCAAGCTTTTTCATGTGAAGGACCCCCAAAATGATATGTATTTGGCCACGGACCCTCAAAATATTTAGTTCCAGGGACCCCCCAGAAGCAAAATCTGGGTTACAGTACAAATGTTCGCTTAAAAAAAACACAAAGATTTGCACACATTTTCACTACTTTTCAAAAATAGCAGATCTACAAGCTCGCAGCGCGGCACTCGGTGCCGCGCTGTGAGCTTGTATATCTGCTATTTTTCAATGGCTAAATAATTAAGGCCCCTCCACCTTGGGCCATAGTAACTCAGTCCCACTTTTCCCCCCCTTGTGACGCCACTGGATGCCAGATCAGAGGCGATACAACATATTGGCCTGCACAGGCTGCATGCCTGGCCTCAATTCTGGATGTAAACACTAGCTGCATTTTTTGCCAAAAGTACTGCAATAAAATGTCCCCTTTGCCAGCCAATGCTCTGCCTCTGTGCAATTAGAAGAGATGATTTAATTACCAGTGGGGAGTCTGAAAAAGGCAGGGCAATGATGCTGCTACAGCAACAAACACACTGCCTTGTTTAGTTCTGGAACACCCTCAGCTAATCAAAAGCAATACAGCAAACATACCCTTATTAACCTATGCTGGATTGCTTAATGGAAGATATAATTCTTGCTGTGTCTACACACTCCAGAGAGCCCAACAGGGTCGCAGAATGCCAGTAGGCTAAATTATTCAAAACAACAGAGAAACAGCTGCACTATATCTAAGTACCTTTTGCTGAGAAACAATCATTACTGTGCAACTAAACCAAACAGGCATAACATTCAAATAATAATAGTTATATTAATAATAATAGGGCCCCCTCCCCCAAAAAATGCATACAAAGGTGCACTCTCATGCATTTGACAACCAATGTCATGACCCTGATTGATTACCATTATGATAAAAACATATTAATATGTGAAACAAAAGAAAATGACAGTTGGAAAGGTAAACATAAAAAAAAAACAATAATAACCAGCATAAGCATGTTGAGATATGGCATTATTGTGTTATTCATACATCAATGGTCAAGTCCTCTCACCTCTCTTATGTAACAGTAGGCTGCTACACAGAATAAAGCCTAATATACCTGGTAAGCTACTGACGTTAATCAGCTTCATATCAATCCCACCATTCATAAAACATCATGATGACACTGACAATTCATGACAACCATGCGTGCAAGATGTGGAGACAGCCAGGCAAAGCTTCTCCGTGGTGTGTGACTGACAGTTATACCATGCATGCATGCATTGAATCGTGTACATTGCAGTGATACATACTGAGTAGTAGCCACATTCTAAACCATAAGGCACACATGCATGCATGCGAAAGCGCAGATGGATCACTTACATCCTGAAAAATTGAAATTCCTTGATTTTGGTTGGTCTGCTCGAGCCCCTGCTGCTGTTTTCTCAGGTGCTCGTGCTTGGCAGACTGCAGACACATGGTGATCATCTCTGTGCACGCCAGCATGATTGACACGTTTGTTTTCTGGTGAGATTTCTGCGTTTGAGAAAGGCGAGATTGTCTTTGTTGTGTGCCTACTTGTAACAGTCACCACCTCTAGTGTCCTCTGTCTGTGCTCTTTGCTGCGCTGTCCTCTTGTGATGATGGAGCCCAACCTCGACGTATCCCGGTGTACATTAACAACAGCGGCGATCTGATTTGACGGCTTGCGGAACTCCTCCTCTCCGCTGGCTGTCAGAGTGGTCACGAGTCACGAGTGAGAACTGAGAAGCTATTCATAAAATACTGTGGAATGCACCATCTGCTGGCGAGCACTGAAAACAGACATAAGAGTTCGTCCCTGTGAAATTATAACTCCATGAAGTTGACACCTCTATATAATGAAAACCTGAATCATATTTGGTTTACAAGGGGTAGGCCTATAAGATTAAATGGCCTATGATATTTCAAGTTTTTCAACAAGGTTAAAAACATGATGTTTATAGGCTACCAATAAATTCAAATCCCCTGAAATAGTTATAGCAGAATTTTGGAGCATAAGAAAGATCCTTCCAGAGCAGAGCAAAATTCCATCAACCCTTTTTCAGACAGTATATAGGCCTATCCCATAATTTTGGACAATTAAGGCAAGCTTCACCAAAGAAAGCAGATGGATAAAAACGGCAATGAAACGCAGTAAAATGAGACATTCATCGATTTCAGCAGTTAAGACAAAAACAAACCAAGACATAAGCAAAATAGGCAATGAGACGAAAAATCCATAATAATATATAGGCTACAACGCCTTAATTCCCTTCTAAATAGTAAAGAACCCATATTCAGTTTGGCTTGTCTAGCCACCAGACTTGACAGAGACGCTTGACGTGTGTGATAAGGGCGGTGACGGTGACTGAGAGAGTTTTCACAGAATATTGCATCATGATGCAAGCCATCAATAACTTCTAACTAGGCCTGGTGACAACTCTGCCTATTTGCTGTTTCGAAGTTCGGTCCTCAGTGCAGGTCAACAGGTGAGTTCCTTACCTTTCTTTAATTGAATAGGCTATAGATTTATATGTATAACCTGACATGTATTCAAGATATTACAGGTGTTATTTGTTATTTATAGGCTATTCAGTTGTGGCAAAAATACTCTGATGCTTTACTCAAGTAAAATTAGCAATAGGCCTACTTTGAAATACTCTGTTATGAGTAAAAGTCCTGCATCCAATATTTGAGTTGAGGAAAACAAAATAGTCAAATAGACTCACAGCAACAAAGGTAGTCTATGCTACTCATTATGCAGAATGGCCCATTTCATAATAATATTATTGTACTGTCTGTAATTATTAATTTAATTAAAATGTAGGCTGGTTAACCTATAATGATACATGATCATTTATCACTTAATGTAGGCCTATGTTTTGTCTGCTAAAGCTGTCAAATAATTATAGTAAAGTAAAAAAGTAAAGTATTTGCCTCTGAGATCAAGTGCAGTAGAATTCTAGGCGTCAAAACATGAAAAAAGTTGTCTATAATTCAAAATTGTACTTGAGTAAAGTACTTGAGTAAATGAGTTACTTTCTAACATTAATCCAATATGAATTAATTTATTGTCGTTTAATTTTATTCTGTAAAAATAAATTGTTGACAGGATATGTTGTACTATTGTATGTTGTCAGCCTAATTTATTTTATTTTAATTTATATGTTATACAGTGAGGTAGGCTATACATCTCAGAGGCCTAATCAAAATATTTACCCAAACAAACAAAAACCTGTTTGACCTACTTTCAGTGTTAAAAGGCTCTGACAATACTCTTATCACAAGAGTATCTTGATATGTTACCAACTTGTGGATATCTCAACCACAAGAATAAACCACAGATCATCAGAATGGTCTTATCTGCTGACCGCAGAGCATTGTGAGAGCGGTCTGATATATTGTGTGTGGGCCTATGTTTACTCACATAAAGTGCACATCAGGTCAACCACTTTATTGTTTTGCCAGATCCTAGAGCTACAGTATACACTCATACAGCCTTCCAACAATAGGCAAAAAAGTTTTTGTCTGAAAAGTTTAGCTATAACTTTTAATGGTGAGGCAATTAGGGGTGATTTTATTATTATTTATTTATTTATTGCGGTTTGCTAATCAAAAGAATGTGATTCACGGCATCTTGTTCATTAGAGCATTGTTTGATAGACTTAGAGGGCTACTGCCTTAATCAGCATAATGACGTCTTCGTCGGAATCGCACTTCAGCACCTGCAGAGCGTGGACAGCGTGCGCCTGCAGTGTCAAGATTAGATTCAGCAACCTGCCGCACCCATAGGACGTGTCTACTGCTCTAGTATTAAAACATGGATGGAATATGCTGGAAGTTCTAAGTACCAAAACTTTACAAGAAACATACGTGGGGTTATTATTTTTATTGATAAAGACCATGTTGACCACTTAAAACCCCAGGTGTCTATTGGCCAACCTGGTCCTCTCCTTCTACCAAATCTTTTGACAGGAAATAGCTCATTGAAACTCAATGCTTTGTGAGCTTGTACAGTAGATCTGAAATGTTTGCCCCGTGGGGACACAGGTTCATGTGTTTGAAATGTCTGTGTTGCTGGCAGCCAAATGTGCTGTCCGAGAACTATTGTTTTTCTTGAAAATGATTGAGGCAAACTGCACATCCCCAAATGCCTGTACCACTGCAGCGCTCTTTCTCATGTAAATGTACTGAACACAACCTTTAAAGATTCATGAAAGCAACTTGATCCTCTCCCCTCTTTCTCACTCAGAGTTGGAACAGCTGTCGCATTATGGCTGCGTTTCTACATCACTGCCCCTTCCTGAAGTCGGCCCCCAAGCCAGCTTTGAGGAAAACAGGGGCTGCCTTGCTCTCCTTCGCTGAGCGGTGCCCCCTCATCGCCCGGCAGATCACAGTGAGCAGCGCCCTTTCCATGGAGAATGGGAACGGCGTCTCCTCCCGCCGTCCTCCAAACCCCCTGCCCCTGGCGGTGGACCAGAAGAGGCAGTTTGCCCAGTCTGCGGCTCAGGTGGCCGTGTCCGTGTCAAAGGGATGTCCCTTTGTCTCCTCCGAGATTGGGTTGGTCCGGGCCAGCCCTGAAGTGCAGGAGGACGTGACAGGGGAGCCCAACACAGGTACACGACACACAAAACAAACAACATCGTCTCTGTGTAGCCTATACTATACAGCACTTCCACTGTGCTGCAATCAGTGCTCAAACACAAAATAAAACTAATATAACTCAGAGAGTGGGAAAAATGTAACCAAATAGACCTCTCCATTTGCTTACATTTTTATACTCTCTGAGTTAACACTAAGGATTTTACTGTGCACCAGGTCAAACTGATCGAATAGATCAACAGGAGGCAACAATGTCATTGACATGGCCAAACAATTGTATAAGCACAAAAATCCATTACAGACAAAATGAAAATAGGACCTTTATTGGTCTTCTCTCCTCAATCACAGGTCTGATGAGCTCTCTGTTGAAGGAAATTAAGAGTTCCATCCTCCCATCCTCATTAGCAGCAACCAACACTGTGACCCATCTACTCAAAGACAACATGGGTGAGCTGCTATTGGATGAAACCAGCAGATTCCACTTCTCCTTTTGACCATAATTTACTCATGAAGATTTGCTGAGCATGTACTACCGGTATATGCTCTTCAGTAATGACACCATGCTTCACATTCACTTACAGACACTCGTAGTTGAGTGCCACTCAACACAACCTCTGGCTGTGCTATTGAGCTGTGTTGTCAGAACAATTAAACATGTCCTGTTTAAGGTCATGTTGATGGCTGTGGTTGAAAGTCTCATTGAGCATCCAAATCCTCCAGTAGGGATTAAACTGGTGACCCTCCTTTGTCCAAAACATGCTTCTCCTATCTACCCCTGTTATTTTTACAATTAATTAAGTTATTCATTCTGAAATCGAACTAACTTGAATATCACATTTCTGCCTCCTACAGTGGGCTCCAGTTTTGACTACGACAATTTCTTTGACAAGAAGATCGTTGAGAAGAAGAGCGACCACACATATCGTATCTTCAAGACGGTGAACCGCAGTGCTGAGGTCTTCCCATTTGCTGAGGATTACTCCTCCTCTGAGAGGGAGGGCACCCCGGTGTCTGTCTGGTGCAGCAATGATTATCTTGGGATGAGTCGGCACCCAATGGTCATCCAGGGAATAAGGTAAAAGACCAATAGCCTTAATGAATTTAGCCGATGAACTTGTTTGACTAGACTACGAGAAATGTAGTCTAGTATAAACATAATCTATTACACATTAAGCTTAATTCTGTTTCTTACTATAATAGTAAGACACCTAAGGGCGACCTCACCCTAAAGGGCGAGGTCGAGCCATGTCTTGGCCATCTGGCCAGTGATGTATATCGGACCAGTTACCTATATATGGAGACCCCAGGTACCCATACAGTATATGGAGATCCTTACTGTATATGGAGATAATGCTGTGAGACCCCAAACATGCTTACTCAGTTATTCGTTATGTGAAAGTCCTATGATGTCTATGACATCTGACATCATACATACAATCCCTTTTATGCCCATATATGGAGATCCCTGTCTGTAGAACCAGCCACACAGATATGGGCTGTCTTCCTCCAAATATGGGCATTCCCTCAATATTGATGACATCAGGGATATCCATATATGGTTATAAAAGGGTTTAGGTTAGTGTGGTTCCCCTGAAACCACAGTGATGTGTCAGAGCATGATGTCAGAGCGGAAAACCCATAGACCTTAAAAAAGTGTACACGAACATACAGACGGCCGGACGGACGGACAGAGACATGATGTGCCGTTTCTCATTCTAAACTGTGACCTTTGGTCGCAATTACTGTTGAAAGTAGCAACTTTCTGAATAAGACAACTTTGATCAGTGGTGATCTTGACCTTGAATTAAAACATTTAAGTATTTAATCTCATTCATAGGAGCTTCAGAATGATTAAGACTGGAGTTCTGTAAGGCTTCATCATTACTTATTAAATAAGTAATCATCACCCCCAGTAACTCATAGTTGAGTGCCTCTCAGTACAACCCCTGGCTGTGCCATTGAGCTGTATCATCAGATCAATTAAACATGCCTTGCTTACGGTCATGGGACTAACTGCACTGGTTAGTATTTCGTATTTCCTTTAACCTTCATGTCTTGAATTTTCTGGTTCAGAGATGCCCTGGACAAGCACGGAGCAGGGGCTGGTGGCACCAGGAACATCTCAGGCACCAGTAACTTCCATGTGGCCCTTGAGGAGGAGTTGGCCCAGCTCCACCAGAAAGATGCAGCCCTGGTCTTCTCCTCTTGCTTTGTGGCCAACGACTCCACTCTCTTCACTCTAGCCAAGATGCTCCCAGGTAAATGGTGACCTCTATATCTGGGACAGAGACAGAGTTTTTTATCGTTGTTGTCGGGTGGAAACCTTGTCCAAAACCGTTTGTTTTGTATTTATCATTTAAAAAATTAACTAAACTAGTGAAAACAGACGATCTACAAGCATACAACACCTCGCACCGCATTGCTTGTAGATCTGCTGTTTTCACTACTTTTGTGCGACGGCCTTGTATGATGAAGCAGGGCTTTACTTTGCGGAAAAACATACAAATTTGAAACTTGGAGATACAAGGTTTCTGACGATATAGTAGTGTAAATTAATACAACTAGAAAAAAACACCCTTTGGGCGTTTTGCACCGTCCTACCTGAAAGCACCTCCATACAGCCACCCCAGCCCCCATACCACATCACTCGGCCAACCCCCCGACACGATTTTGTGAGTCATACTGCCTATGCTGCCCTTTCACATGCTGTGCAGACATGAGGTCAGGATTTTAGATTCATGAGGGAATATCTGTGACATCTGTGTTCGTGGGGTTGAGAACTGCTCTATTGACCTACTGCTCTGCTCACTGTGTCATACAGGGTGTGAGATCTACTCTGATGCAGGGAACCACGCCTCAATGATCCAGGGCATCAGGAATAGTGGAGCCAAGCGCTTCATCTTTCGCCACAATGACAGCAGACACCTGGAGGAGCTGCTGAGACGCTCTGACCCCAAGACTCCCAAAATAGTGGCATTTGAGACAGTGCACTCCATGGATGGTGAGTATTAAATATGAACCGGAAGGTATTTGTTAAGAATATAGTGCCAAATTACTTTCACGTGAGAGGGAGCGCCGCCACCACCACCAGTATTCCACTAGAGGTAGCGCAACCGTTTTTATCCCTATTAAATTCAAAACCCTGCTGGAGAAAAATGTATTTAGATACAGTGCAGCAACACATTGCAATATGTTGCCCACCTATCTCAAACCTTCTTTAATGGGGCTTTACCAGGTAGTTTTGTGGTTTCAAATTAGTCATTTAAAATCCTTAAAGGTACGCAGACTGTTTGCCAGTAAACTGTAATGCTACTGCTGCTGCCTGATGCTGCTACTGCGTCATAGTCTGTGTTATGTGTAGTTGTCTTTTTATGGGGCTTTATTGTGTTTTTATCCTTGGTGATATGGTGTCTGCTATATGTTGTGGAAGTGGTGATGTGCTCTTTCCCTTTATCACCAAATAAATTCATTCATTCATTCAAGGTTTAGATCCATAGTTGCTATTCCTTTAGCATATTTAGTTTTCAGGAATATATATAAGAATAATAGGAAATACAACCTCTTTGGGTGAGATATAGAAACCTAACATTTGGTAATTTCTCCATAGAGACCACATTACCTCAAGAACTGTTTATAAATCATTTTGTGCTGTATAGGCTCAGAGGCTGAAGCAGCAAATGAGCATAAAGGATTTCTATACTGCTGGAATAGTGCCATTAGTCACTAAAACACTTTACTTTGTTGACCAGAGACCCACACTGCCCCTCCTTTTCCCCTCTACACCATATCTTGTCACCAGACAAGCCCAGAATAGGGATGCTAGGGTGAATTTCAGCTTCATACTCCCATGATCTAAATTATGCCTGCAGTCGTGAACATGCTCTTCTGTCCCCCGTGTCATAATGGTCTTACACTGACATACTGTACATCTCTGACTGATGGATTGGTGTGATCTAGTGGGGTGTGTATTTCAGACTTGCATCGTTCCCCCGAGTAGGCCTTGGGCTGATTCTAAAACCTAACCTAAGGTTTCTGAAAACCTTCAATTTCTTATTCAAAAAATGATAAATAAATGATGTTGATATATGTATAGAAAATACTAATGTGACACAGAGGAAGCATTCGGCTTCAAAGGTAAAACAACGTATAGGTAGCACCAGGTCTAAATGGGTTAAATAAATGACTATGACTGTGGTGTTGTTAGCCACAATATTATCAGGACAATGGTACGTTTTTAAGTAATTCCAGTAAGTAAATGCACTTTGAACACACGTGTGTGTGTGTGTGTGTGTGTGTGTGTGTGTGTGTGTGTGTGTGTGTGTGTGTGTGTGTGTGTGTGCGTGCGTGTGTGCGTGTGTGTGTGTGTGTGCACGCGTGCGTGCCTGCTTGCTTGCCTTCATTCTTCTTACATGTCCTCTCCACCAGCAACCTTAACATTCACAGCCATCATCATTTATATTCTAATTTTACTCCTGTTGCTCGCTGGGGCTTTCAGGTGCCATATGCCCTTTAGAGGAGCTGTGCGATGTGGCCCACCGTTACGGTGCCCTGACGTTTGTGGATGAAGTGCATGCTGTGGGGCTGTACGGCTCACACGGAGCTGGAGTGGGTGAGAGAGATGGCATCATGCACAAGATTGACATCGTCTCTGGGACCTTAGGTGAGTGAGGCCAAGCTTAAACCGGTTGTTTTATCTCATTCTTAATGCCACTCCTAATGAATGTTGAGAGCTGGTTGACAGGAAAGGAGTTATGTGATCCCAGAATTCCCTATTACACACACACACACACACACACACACACACACACACACACACACACACACACACACACACACACACACACACACACACACACACACACACACACACACACACACACACACTTTACACTTTATTGTCCACAAGGGAAATTTGCTTGGGCTTTCACCCCTACTGCAGCCACACATAATTGAGCATTTTGGAGAGGTTTCAAAGGCCTATTTCAACCAACCTTGCCCACATGATAACCCCAAAGATTTACCTATTCCAAGAGATACCAGCATTGCACCAGAGATATGGTAATTGCATTAGAATTAGATTATGTGCATAACTAAGTAGATGATAATGTTCTTGCTGAAAAAATAAAATAAAAAATAGATCTGATACCTGAGCAACATTCCATGGAAATCCCTTGCTAATAGAATGGTATTTCATCATTATTTGCCCTTTGTTTCAGCGCTAGCAAACGTGCATATGGGCAGGGCAAGGCAAACGGCAGTCATAGATAAACTCAAGCCAAGTTCTGCTCTCCTCGGGTTAGGGTTTTAAATTTAAAGCCAAATGACACTAACTGACACTGTCATGTGGCCAACATCAGGGCAGTATTAACTCTTACTATCAATGACGCTGCCATGATGTCAGCTCACCGAGAATATGAGAGCAGCTAGGCCTTATCAGAGGAAACACAGCAGTTATCAGCTGCATGCCCCGCTCTACTCCCACTCTGGCTGGACTGATAAAACATAGAGAGCCTCTACACCAGTGGTTCTCAACCTTTTCAGGCCGTGACCCCCCCAAAATAATCATATGTAAAATGGGGACTGGAATGTAGGAGTTGAGGCATTACGTTTAGTTTGACTCTGTTCCACAGATAAATATTGTAAAAATAGCTGATTAGATTTACAAGCTCAAACGCCTCACGTTGTGAGCTTGTATATTGGCTTTTTTCAAATTGTTTGCTCATTACAATATTATTTTTTACTATTTGGCCAATGTTTGACCAGTTTGTACAGTAGGCCTATAGTTTGTTGATTACCTTTGATGCTGTTAATTTTAAATAATTAGTAATTAAAAAGGTCTTAAAATCCTTAAATTGTCACAAGTTGAGAACCTCTGCTCTACATTGTCCATGGCTTCAAGTTAGCTGTGAGGTGCAGTGTCCTAGTCAATAAGCCCTTTTGCAAATCCCGCCCCATTCTGCCCTGTTACTATGATAGGACATTTGACCCTGGGCAGATTGTTTTTATAGTGGCAGTGAATGGGATTTTTTTCCCCCTTCATAGCCTCATTACAGCTATATAAAGTACCAAAGGAAAAACATCTAGGTGATATTAATAAAAAGGGAAGACAAAGGTACAGTAGTTACATTGCAAAACAGGGGGTTTACCCGAAAATATATGTTTTAATTTGTTTAATCCCAGTGGGACAGAATCCTCTTTGCAGATTCTTTTATAGTGGTAGTGGATGGGATTTTTTTTCCCTTCATAGCCTCATTACAGCTATATAAAGTACCACAAAAAACACATCTACGTGATATTAATAAAAAGGGAAGAAAAAGGTACAGTAATTACATAGCAAAACTATTAGGTTCCGAACGGAACCCTGTTTATTTAAAACCGGAGGACAGGGTCCCCCTAAGGGATAACAGCGCCATCTGATGGCGCAACAGAGTAAAACTCATAAGCTCCCGAACGTCAAATACAAAATGTCGGGAGGGCTGTCAATCACAAACGAGGGCACCGCCCCCCGAGTGTATAAAAGCCCCCTGGGCCAGCATAGCTTCCTCTAAAGCCGCACCTCTGCCCGCAACAAGCGAACCGAGGGGCTTAAATCGGGGGACCCTGTCCTCCGGTTTTAAATAAACAGGGTTCCGTTCGGAACCTAATAGTTTATTGTCAAACCTCCAGACAGGGTCCCCCTAAGGGACTCATAAACACCCCGAGAAGCCATGCACCGACAGAACTGTCGTGAACCCAGACCACAACCTGAAAGAGTCACCGTCAACCGACGTGACCCCTCCCAGGAACCGGCCGACCCAGACCCACAGGGCCTGGGCGTGTCCAGACAGTAAAAAGACCCTGACAGACCGAGATCTGCCTTATGCACTAATAGCAGACATAGGTCTGCCTTATAATACTACAGTAAGATAAGGAAACAGTCAGGGTCCCCCCCAAGCCACCCAGGAACAGCGGCACGCTGTCCCAGGAAAGGGAGAGAAGAGAGCCGTCCCACTACACAGTAGATGGGGCAGCAGCACCCAGGACCGAATGCGCCAAAGCAGAAAGCGCAAGGTCCAAGTGATAGTAGGTCGCAAATGTGGAGGGCGAAGACCAATTCGCCGCAGCACAAATCTCATTAATGGAGACCCCCTTGGACAAAGCCCAAGAGGTCACCACACCCCTAGTGCTATGGGCCTTAAATGCCACCGGCACTTCAGACCCCGCACGGGCGTAAGCCAACTTAATAGCGTCCACAATCCAACTTGACAAAGTTGGTGTGGACACCGCTTTTCGTTGCCGAGCATTCAGAACAACAAAAAGCTGAGAAGTAGACCTGCTGTCCGCCGTCCTGTCACAATAGGCCTTCAAGGCCCTAACAGGACATAGACAATGAAGACGCCTATCCTCCTCCGAAGCAAACGGAGGAGGATGAAAAGCCGTCAGAACAACAGGGTCCTTCGGGACCACCCGGTTCTTCGGAACAAAACCCAAATGAGGTTTAAGAAGAACCCTAGAGTCATTATTGAGAAACCTCATACAATCATGACTCACTGAGAGCGCATGAAGGTCGCTCACTCGCTTTGCCGTAGACAAAGCCAGCAAAAGAGCCGTCTTGAAACTCAAATGCTTCAAGGAGGAACTCTCAATAGGTTCAAACGGTGCCTTGCATAGGCCCACCAGAACCACCTGTAGATCCCAAGAAGGGAACAACACTCTAGTCACAGGTCTCAAATGGTCGACACCATGCATGAACTGGACCACCTCAGGGATTTTAGACAAGCCTTTGCCTGCCACCCCCAGGTGACAGGCATCCAAGGCCGCTAAATAACCCCTCAAGGTAGAAAACGCCAGACCCAGGTCCAGGCGGTTCTGCAAGAAATCCAACACCCTCTGGGCTGGAGCCAAGTGAGCCACCACAGGAGGATCCTGAAGCTCACACCAGTCCAAGAAGGCATTCCATTTCCCATCATACAAAGCCCTAGTAGAGGAGGTTCTAGCACTCTGAATAGTAGCTACAACCGCTGGTGAGAAGCCTGCTGCCAACAGATTCTCCCTCTCACGGGCCAAACCCACAGGTCTAGGACCCGCGGGTCTGGATGGAAGATCTCGTCCCCTGCCTGGCGTAGCAGATCCCTGTGCAATGGGAGCTGCCAAGGGGACCGATAGAGCAGTGGGGTGATCAAGGACCTCCACACTCCCCAGGATGGTGCCACCAGAAGAACCTCCAGGTTGGCACACCTGATCCTCTCCAACGTGGGAAGGATCAGCTGCAGGGGCGGAAACGCGTAGAGAAGGCCCACCGGCCACTCGTAAGCGAACGCATCCGTCCCCAAGGGAGAAGGCCCCCTTACTGAGAAGTAAAGGGGACACTTCGAGTTCTCCTGGGAGGCAAAGAGATCGATCCGAGGCTGCCCGAACCTGGAGAAGATCTGCCTCACTACTGCCGGATGGAGTGACCACTCCTCGTAGCGAGGCTCCCCCCTGGACAACAGATCGGCGCCGCCGTTCTGAAGTCCCGGAACATGGGAAGCCCTGATGGACCTGAGACGCGGCACGCACCATAGAGCCATCTCCCGAGCCAGCTGATCCAGCGTGCGCGAGGATAGGCCGCCCTGTTTGTTGAGATAATACATGGCCGCCGTGTTGTCCGTCCTGACTAGGACATGGCAACCCTGGAGAAACGGTTCGAAGTACTTGAGCGCCAAGTAGATCGCCATCAATTCCAGATAATTGATGTGAAACTCCAACATAGCCGGAGTCCACAGACCCCTGGCTGAACGCCCCTCGTGGGTGGCACCCCACCCCGAGCGGCTGGCGTCCGTGGTAATCACCTTGCGTGACACCACCTCGCCCATGGAGACTCCAGTTGTCAACAACGCCTGATCCCTCCAAGGAACCAGAGCGTCCAAGCAGACCTGGCTGACAACCACTTTCCTGTAGCCCTGCCGGGAGGAAATCCTGAGTGCCAGTGTCCACCGCTGGAAAGGTCTCATATGAAACCTGCCCAAGCGCAGAAGTTGCACCGCTGAGGCCATCAGCCCTGCTAACTTCATACACTCCTTGTATCTGACCACCTGGTTCAGCTGAAAGGAGCGGAGACAAACCAGAAATCTGTCCACCCTCTCTGGTGAGAGGCGGGCAGACATCTCCACCGAGTCCAGAGATATCCCTATGAAGGAAATCTGCTGACAGGGTGTCAACATGCTTTTGCCAAAATTGACGTTGAAACCCAGAGACTTCAGGTGTGATAACACCAGATTGGTATGACGCGCCGCTTCTGAGCAGGAGGCGGCTGAAATCATCCAATCGTCTATGTAGTTTGCGAGTCTGACCCCCTGTCGCCTCAGTGGAGCTATGGCCGCTTCGGTCACTTTCACGAAAACCCGCGGGCTCAGGGAAAGGCCGAAAGGGAGGACCGTGTATTCGTACAGGCGCCCCTCGAAGGCAAACCGCAGGAACTTCCTGTGGGGGGGATAAATAAGGACGTGCTGATAAGCGTCCTTTAGATCCACTGAACAGTGGAAATCCCCCTGCCTCATTGATCTCATCAGAGCCTCTGACGTCAACATCCTGAATTTGAATTTTTTCAAGTGCTTGTTCAGAGCACGTAAATCCATAATCGGACGTAGCCCCCCCCCTTTTTTGGGGACCAGAAAATAACGGCTCCAGAAACCTAGACGGCTCTGATCCCGAGATAGCTCCACTATAGCGCCCTTGCGCAATAGCGAGCTTATCTCCTCTCTCAAGGCCTCTGCCTTCAAGCCACGGGCTCGAGTGTAAATAACCTTGCTGGAGAGAAAGGGTACTTCCGCGAACTGTAGCCTGTACCCCCGTGTCACCGTCCGAAACACCCATTGATTCGGATTGCAACATTTCCAATGCTCCGCACACCGAGCCAGCGTGTTGTTGAGCAAAGGAGAAGCCTTGGGGTTGTACAGAGTCCGCGTGACTAAAGGGTCGCGAGGAAGAGGTTCCGTTCCCAGAAGAGAAGTTTCCGTATCCGGTGGCCACCTCGCTGCGCAGCGAGGGGTCTCCGTGTCCGGCACTTTCATTTCCGTATCCGGTTGCCATCGCACCGGAAGGCGCGTGACCCCCGTATCCGGTAGGTTCGTTTCCGTATCCGGTAGAGACCAGAAACGTAACGCCCTCCTGGCCCCGCTCGTTAAGGATGCAGGGGGAACACAACGAGGAACCCGGGGGACAGGTTTTATTACATAAGAAACACAATCCCCGGCTTGGGGAAGTGTGTTTACGTTTAATACCTTTTCTAAGGCCTTTATTTTCTTCCTTACGGGAAGACGAGGCCGACCCTGGTTGTTGTGAAAAGCTGGCTTCTTCCCTAACGTTAGCACCAAACCCCTGTCCTGTACTAAACTCGGCACTGCAGTGCCGCTCAGTGGAGACAGAGGAGTATTGCATAGAAGAGGAGTTGAAATGCTGTGAATAGGATCTAACGTAAGAGGAAGCATTTTGCAAAGAGAAACCCCTGGCTTGTACCCCGTCTGCCTGACTGGATAAAGCGGTGCTTTCTGAGCTGATAGAAAATCCAACCTGGACTTCTCTATACTGGCTGTATTCATGCAAAATGGAGTCGTCTGTGCTAATGCAGGAGGAGTCGAAATAAACAGGCATTGTTTCATCAACATACTCTTTATTTTTATTGGCACTGGACACAGAGGAGGAGGCACGCATATTATTTTCTTGGCATGAGAAATAATTATATTGTCCACCCGCCTGCGTTTGATAGGGGGGGTCCCCTGAAAATTCAAGGGGGCCCCGCCAAGGTCCAATGTCACTTCCGCGACGGCTTCCCACGGGCCCTGTAGGAGCCGCTCGGTTTCCCGCCCCTGTGAGGGGGGCGAGGCTGTGAGCGGGCAGGAGCCCTCACCTCTCCGCGGGTGGGCCCCGCAGAGGAGGAGGGGGTCCTGGGGGGATGGGGTTTTCCCCTGCTGGAGGAAGAGCGCCCTCTGTCAGCCTGACCTTGGGCCTTCCCTCGTCCCTGCCTGTCAGGTTTAGGCTCCTGTTTGGGCTCGGTGGTAGCCTCCAGGAGCTCCAGGGTGATCCTCTTGGCCTCCACCTCCTGGCGGAGGAGATCCAGTCCACCGCCCATCAAGGTGGTAGGGTGTCCGGGTAGGTCCTGCATGACCTTCGCGGTCTCCACCCCCGAGGAACCAGGTAGCTTGACTTTGTTGAGCCACCTTTGCCTCTCCGCCTGCATCGAATAGTCCATGCCATGTCCAAGCCATTCGATGGCATGGACATTCAGGTCCACCAGCATGCGGAGGGTCTTGTCCAACTCGGCTGCTGTGTCTTCAGGGACCCCCTCTAGCTCACCGAGGAGGCGCCTGGTAGAGGTGAGCAACAGCTGTGTAACGTTCAGTCCTCTGGCGGCCAGCGCAGAGGATCTGTAACAGTTCCTCACCAAGGCAGACTGTTTGTCGTCAAAATCAATGGCGAATCCAGGCGCCTTGTTCCCGACAGCCAGCTTGAATGGACAGCGACCGCCCGGTCCCGTCCGCTCGTGCTCTGGCTTGATGTTCCCCGCAAAGGACTGAGCGAGCAGCTTATCCATGGGGGGACACAGGGGGATCCCTATGCTCTCCGCGTTGAGGCAGTCAACAAGGAAAGGGAGCTTCGGGGGGTCCTTGTGAGTGGACCAGGTGGAATGCAGGGCCTCCGCAAACCCAGGCACCACAGGGATCTTCGCCATGCGTGGCGGTGGGGAAGGCTCCACGTCCTGGCCTAGGATGGGGACTCTGTCCCGGGGTCCAAGCGCTGGGGCTTCGAGCGGCAGCTCCAAGTCACATCTGATGGCGGCGCGCTCCAACACCGACAGCTCGTCCAGCGGGATCGAGTCTGGGTCGGGTGCTGTTGCTCCGCTCCCCCCTACTGGCGTAGTAGGGGGGATGGGAGCAGTATGGGCCGGGGAGAGCACAGCGGAGGAAGGAACCTCGGCATGAGGGACCTCCTTGGCTGCGTCTCCGCCCTGTCCGGAGGGGAGCTGAGGGTCTTCCTCCTCATACTCACCCTCGGACCCTTCCTCCGACATTCCAGGGTCGTAGTCGTCCTCCGCCTCATCTCCATCGCTGTCGTGCCAGGAGGACTGCATGGCGCGCTGCTGGGGGACGGAGAATGACTGAGGAAAATCACCGACGGTGAAGTGGCCAGAAGCACCGGGGTGGAACTCCTGGAAGGCGGCCTTCGTGGCGGGAACTGGCGGTGAAACCACTCCGAAGGCGGCCTTGCATGTCCTCTTCTTGGGCACGGCCCCAGTGCCAGGAGAGACATGAGCAACAGTGGAAGGGACCTCCGGTGGAGCGGGAGTGGAAACAGGTCCGCTAGCGCCGGGGCTACCGGTGCTAGAAAGGGCCGCATCCGCCGGAGGCCCAACCTCGTGGCGAGTAGCAGCGCTGTGGCGTACAGCGCTGACCGGCACACTAGGAGGGGTAGAGGGGGAAGGTCCAGCGACGAGAGCGGTGGCTAGGCCGAAGCCAGCGGAAGCGATCTCGTACCGGGCCCGGAGGGCTACCTCGTTGTAGCGGAGGCAGTCCACGCAGTTCACCCCCAAGGCTGGAGCTGGTGGAGACAGAGCAGCCAGGGCATGTCCTACCCCCTCGCAGACGATGCAAAAAGGGTGAGTGTCCTCCCTTGCGATGAGTCCTCTGCAAGCAGGGTTCCCACACTTCTTGGGCACCATAGCCAGCAAGTGGCTAGGGCTCGGTCCTCTGGGTCGTGGCGCAGACATGCTAGCGAGCTAGCTTAAGCTAAGCTAAGCTAAGCAAGGCTAACGCACAAATGACCGTCGAGAGAAGAAGCGTGAAGGAGAAACAGAGGAAACAAGTGAAAACAAGGAGAATAACTGAAGAAATTAGACGTTAAAGTGGGAGAATATTCTAAAGAGGCCTGTGGCCGACTTCCTAGCCGTCGCTTTAAGCTTAAACTTTAAAATAATAATGGCTGAGTTCGCAGTACTCTAGTTGCGGTAAGCAGAGGTGCGGAAAGAGGAAGCTATGCTGGCCCAGGGGGCTTTTATACACTCGGGGGGCGGTGCCCTCGTTTGTGATTGACAGCCCTCCCGACATTTTGTATTTGACGTTCGGGAGCTTATGAGTTTTACTCTGTTGCGCCATCAGATGGCGCTGTTATCCCTTAGGGGGACCCTGTCTGGAGGTTTGACAATAAACAGTAGTTTTCCCCCCGAAAATAAATGTTTTAATTAGTTTAATCCTCTGGATCAGAAAGAGAATAGACCGCGCATTGCATCCTGGGTAGGAAGAGGACAGAACTATAATCCTAACCTCACATAATAGGCTGGCTTTTCGTAATTCTGCCCATTTAAAATATATGTACCCAATCGTGACTCTTAGACCATTGATATGGTCCATGTGAACTAGTTTGTTGAAGCTTATTCATTATGATGAGCGAGATCACGGCCGAGATCGCGGCCGTACCGGGCGATCGCCGTGTCGCGCACTGCGGACAGTTTTGAAAGCCACATTTAACATTCTCCAGAATCTCCACTGCACAAACTCCACCCCCGATAGCAAAAAGTGAATGTTTTTTTCTGGTTGGCCAGTCAGGGAGTCTCAGGGACCAATCAGAAGGCTGACAAACGCTGTGTAGTGTGAACTGTGAAGAATCAATTAATATTGGATTGCAGCCATCATGTTTGCCGTACACAAGCTGCAAATAATAGGCCTAATAATAATTGAATGACCTTCTTTTCCTAGCCCAACGTAACTCCCCTTCTCTCTGCTCCAGGCAAGGCGTTTGGCTGTGTGGGAGGGTACATTGCCAGCAGCGCCGCCCTGGTGGACACGGTGCGTTCCTTCGCAGCCGGCTTCATCTTCACCACCTCTCTGCCTCCCATGGTCCTAGCCGGGGCCCTGGAGTCTGTCAGGGTCCTCAGGAGCCCTGAGGGGCAGGGGATGCGCAGGGCCCATCAGAGGAATGTCAAACACATGAGACAGCTGTTACTGGACAAGGGACTGCCTGTGGTCAACTGTCCCAGCCACATCATACCTATACGGGTACGATACGCTAGCATTATTATGTCACTGCAGACTCTTTATCTTACTGATGCATGTCTTTTATATAGGTCAGAGTGATGATTTAAAGGGCAAATATCAATGAAAATATCACATTTCAGTAGTATCAGAAATGTACCACATCATTACACTCACATTATTACACTACCATTTCTATCTGTGGCATACTGTATGAGGGTATGAAGGGCAGTTAATCGTTGCCATAAGTCCCATTGCTACTTCCTACATGGCTACGACTCGCTTTGATCTTAAAATGGCCTCAGACGAAATACATAGCATCAGTGTGGTCTGTGCTGTACAACAACACAAGATTAAATAACGCAATGTTTACTGTTCACTGACCGTTCTCTAGGTGGGCAATGCTGAGCTCAACTCCAAGGTGTGTGACATCCTCCTGGAGAGGCACAACATCTACGTCCAAGCCATCAATTATCCCACCGTGGCCCGCGGTGAGGAGCTGCTCCGCCTGGCTCCCTCCCCTCACCACAACCCAACCATGATGGAGTACTTTGTTGGTGAGTGGGTGACCTTTGTCAATGGGGTCTTTTCATAGAAATGAAATTAGAGTTTTTCTGGGTAGAAATCCAATCCAATTAGGTTAAGTAGGTGAACAGTGGCAGGTGCAAATGATTTATAGGCCTATACCTCTTGGTTCTCTGTGCTATTGGCATCCACTTGTCACCATGTTTGGTGGGGACTATCTGTCTATCCACCCGTGCATCTAGCTTTGATGTATTGTATTCTGTTATTCTTACTCGCTAATTATTCATTCTTGTTTGGGATTTTTATTTGCAGACAAACTGGTTGAGGTGTGGCAGGAGGCGGGGCTTCCGCTCAACAGCCCAGCCACGGCCTCCTGCACGTTCTGTGACCGCCCGCTGCACTTTGACCTCATGAGTGAATGGGAGAAGTCCTACTTTGGCAACATGGAGCCCCAGTACATCACTGTGTATGCATGAGATGCAATATACACATCAAAATGTACTACGTCGACCCATAAAGACCAAAAGCCTTCTAAATCTAATCACAATTTCAAGATTGTTCTGTACAAGCTCACTGTGCGGCACAAAGTGACTCGCTGTGAGCTTGTATATCTGCTATTTATTGAAAAACCAACGCAAAAGCCTAAAATGACACAGATGCTTTCCCGGTTTTGACTTAGTAATAAACACTGGATGACACTATGGACAGTGAAAATATTCTTCAGGTACATTCACAAGAGCTCAACTGTGCATAAAAAACATTTGTGCGTCTCTATTATGTGTCAGCTATCCCGGATTTTATGCATTTTCGCTTCCAGTATTATCTTCAGATATTATTTGTCTTTGAATAAGTATTTGCCAAATCGCATTGTTTGTTGTAATAAATTTGATTAAATAGGATTATCTTGTCAAAAGTGTTCCTCCTCCATTTTAATGGCATTAAACCTGCACATGGGCACTTTTCTCTATTGTATAAGGATGATAGTTTCTATTTTTTTTAAATGATGCTATTTATTGTCATGTGATACAACTGGACCATCATGTTGTATAACACCGTCCTTGTCTTGTTTGAATGAGAATGAATTATTGCAGCAAATAGTTTATTACACAAGTTTTAATAAAAATCTAATTGAAATTAAGAATGTTGGACATCTCTATCAATCAGAACACTACTTATGATATTCATATGGGACAGATCTGTGATAGAGAATACTGTTAATATTTGAACTTGGAAGACTTGGAATATTATGTGACAGATCATAGGCATAGATCATCATAGGTTTAACTACTTTCAACCTGGTGTCCCTATTTTGGGTCATAATAGGTGAATATTTTCAAAATACAATTCAATATTTCTCAACCTTTTTCAAAATTTGTTATACGATGAAGTATGCGTATAGGCCAGGGCATAAGGATTTAACTTATGGCCTCTGCTGTTTTTGTCATTTCCTTGCTCTCCCGTGTTTTATGTCGTTCTTTATTGTTTTTTCAATAAAGAAAGAAATCCATAAAAAGCATCTTAAAATAAAAAAAGAACCCTTAAAAATATTTCCATGAGACTTTAGGTAGATTTCTCCATCAGCTCCTCATCAACAGAGTGACATTTGCATAGGCACTGATATGGTTACTGTACATTAGGCAAAGCTGGACATCTTTCTTCTGGACTTTGGATACCCGCCACACTAGTTCACATTGCAGGGGCTGGCAACTTCACGTTTGACCTTGGATCTCAGTCTGCGCAGCTCTGCGTTGTCGCTGTCCACCGCCAGGCCACTCTCGATCAGCGCCCAGGCTTTACTGAGCTGCTGCTCTCCATAGTGCTGCAGGGCCCCGCGTAGGAAGCACTCAGCCAGGCGCAGCCGCCCTACGCCAGCCTCCACACACTGGATGGCTTGGCCCCGGTGCAGCTCCAGGGCCTTGGTGAAGTCCTCTAGAGCCGGGCCCTCCCTGGAGCACATCACCAGACTGCGGCCTCGCCGACACAGATCCTCAGCCAAGACCTGGGGGTCGTCTGAGCAGCTGGAGTCTGAGCCACCGTGGTTCTGGATGACTCGGTCCAGGTCAGTGATGGCACGTTCGTGTGAGCCCAGCTGGGCGAAGCAGGCAGCGCGTTGACGGAGGTATTGGAGCCTGTGGTTGCCCATGGCTTGTACTGCCACAGTCAGGAGGCTGACGGCCTGGTCCCAGTGGCCACTTGATGACACAGTGCTGGCTTCTTGAGCTGCTGCCTGTGATTACACATAATATTATGCAACACAATACATGCTGTTAGATACTGTATGTATAATTGTATAATAAAGATTCAAGATATACAGTACTATATATTTGGCATATAAATGGTTTCATCCACTTGTGGTGTGGTGTTACAAATATTAGTGAGGTCTCTTCACTACTCTTGTGCTGTATCTCGGCTTCATTATGTTCATCAGGTGTGAAGGAGATTTCCAGTTGAGCAAAAATAAAATGTCTCACAAAGACAGAAACAGTGAAGCACTGTAATCATTTTGCAGTCTGTAATCATTCAGGGTTCATGTTTCTTTTTACCATGAAAAATATTAGCTGCCCGATTATTACCATTTTATCATATTAGTTGTCCAATATAGTGATACTTGTACTGTACCATGACTAAAGGCCCTTTTCCACCGGCAGCGATAACGATGACAATAGCCATAAAATATCACAGCGATAATTATGCCTTCACATTGATGTCCGATAAAGTTATCGGACATCAATGTGAAGAGGCGCCAATTAAAAGCCGCTTGCGCACCTCGAGCTGTTTGTCAGAGACCCAGTTCCATATCACTGTGATCTTAACCACATCGTTGTTGATCCTAACGATGTAGTTGTCGGCTATCGTTGTCTGTATCGGTGTTGAGTGGATGCTGCCGATCCACTTCAATTGAAAACCCACTTTTTTAAATCGTTATCGTCATCGTTATCGCTGCCAGTGGAAAAGGGCCTTTAACCCAACTTTAACTGTACCTGTGCCACTCGCTTCTTGTGACTGAGAGGGATCAGGGTCAGCAGGAAGTCCAAATCGGAAGGGTCTTTCTCAGCCAGTTTGCTGAGCCTGTGAGCCGCCCCACGGTAGTTCTGCTGCCAGGACTCCACCACCCCCACCCTGGCCTGGGCCACCGCCTCCCTGGGCTCCTGGCCAAACACCTGACTGAGGTGAGCCCCTGCCGCCTTCACCTCACCTGGAGCAAATAGACAGTATTAGCAGTAATTCATTAGTACTTCAAACTTGGTCACAGCCGTCACGGGGGGAAAGAAAACAAGGGGCTTATGATTACATCTTAACAGTAAATAAACAAAAATAAATTACAATTACCTGTACAAAACCCTGTAAATAATTCTACAAAGTACACAAGGAGCTATATTTTCGTCCATGCATTACCCTTTACCCGTATTTTTTTTACTATTTTGAAAAACATTTTAAAATACTTCAAATAGCCGATCTACATCGACACGTTGTGAGCTTGTACGTATACCAATCAGTGGACGAAAATAGAGCTCAAAGTCTATATAATAGATAAAAGGATCTTGCTGAGAATGCTATAGGTCCACTTTTTGGCACAGCTCCTCTTTCACCTTTGGCTAAGAGTGTGTCCACATAGAGGAGATGCCATCTGGGGTCTCGGCAGTCTGTCCTCATTAGGGCTCCACCAATCAGGAAAGCCTCTCTGAGGTGCTCTTCCTGGCAGGGGACGGCCTTAGCGGCCAGTATCGCCGACAGGTTGCTCCGGCAGTGCTGCTGCAGCCAGTCACACACCAGTTTCCGTGCCTTATCCTTGAGTGACAGGATGTCTTTGACGACTACATCCGAGCTTATCTGAAGTGCCGCCAAAAGATCCTGAGTGCATTCCTGTGACAAACAGAGACGTTCTTTAAGATTTTAACGTCTCAATGTAAAATGCATCTTGACCTTAACTCATTGCATGCCAGGCCCGATAATCCCGAGATTATTTCAATGTCTTTCCCTGCCAGGCCCGATAATCCTGAGAATTTCCCGTTTTTGAAAAAAAAAAAAAAAAAAAAAAAAAAATGTAGTAGGCATGATAGCAATCGCGAAATTGTTTAACCCCCATAGCAACCCCATCTATCAAACATGGCAGCCATCTTTGTTTACATTTTAGGAAAACATAATGGCTGCTATCTCATGAATGCCTGAACGGATTTCCATTCGGATTTTTTTGTTTGAAAGCTGTGAGCAATGTGGACACACGTGGTGCATTATCTAGGCATGGGTGTGCATGATCCGTGCACTATGAATTACATGGAAGTCTATGGAGACCAGGGGCATATGAGAGTACGAAGGTATTGTTAATGGGGGATAGTGCCCTGCCAAAAATAAGTATTTTCGATCGATAAACACCCCATGGAGCCATGAATTTTTGGAGATGTTTTAGCTTTTGACACCTTCCTGAGACAATAGTTTGATGACCAGCGGTGAAAGCGCTCAAAAAGTCTCCAATGCCAGTCATCAAATTATTGGCTTAAGAATGCAACAAAAACAAAGAGGGGTGAACTATCCCTTTAAAGCTATAATCTGTAGGTTTTATGTCTCTCCCAACGGAGAGAGGTCATTGCAATGATGCCCGAACTACAAAAAAAATGACGGCGCAGCCTGTCCAATCTGGTGCACTAGTCTGCTTAAAACAACTTTATTGACAACCAGCAGGTGACAATGACACCAGGATCAATATCTATCAATGGATGAGTAGAGAAACCCAGCAGGTTGTTTTACGCCAAGATGTATTTACATCTAAACGTCTTTACAAGATTTTAAAGCTTTAAAGTCTTGCATGCAAAATACAGTATGTCTAAAAATACTATCAGAGGCAGAGCATTTAATTTCTTCCCCAAAAATGCGTAAAAAAACAATTTTCAAGTGTCAGCGCATAATGACATGATATGCAACCGTGCCTTCTGTTGGTTCAGCATGAGATGTGTGAAGCCTCTCCCACAGAGAGCCTGTACGTGGTTTGGGTTCTCCTTAAGAGCGGCACTGAAATCAAACATGGCTGTCTTCCGCTGACCCAGTAAGGCATAACACCTTGCTCTCTCCAGCAAGCTGTCTGCTGCCCCACCACCTTCAGTAAAACACAAAACAAATAATACTAATCATTTAATCTCTCTACAGAAACAACGGATAGGACTTAAAAACGGTCATACCTCAAAACAAAGAAAGAGCACAAAATGTGTGCAATCGTTAAAATAAGCCACAAAGTAAGTGACAAGGCATCAATAACAAATGTGTTTCATTAAACAAATTAAAATGTATTTATTCACCAGATGCCATGATGGCAATAGAAAGATAGGCCACCGCCTCGCGGAGGTTGACCTCATCCTTGGTGGCCTCCAGGATGCGTTTGGAGGCGGAGTGGCAGTGGCCTTGCAGCAGTGCCCTGTCCTTCTGATGGGCCACGGCCAGCAGGGGGCGCAAGCAGCTGGTGTCGCCACACTGGATGAGCTTTTTAAGCAGCTGGGAGGAAAGCAGACAGGAATAAAACCATGATGCCTGTGACTCTGAAATACAGTTTGTTGAGAGGATGAACACATTTAATAAGCTGACAAGATCTGTCACAAAGCATTGGGAAAACCTACTGAATAGTGGCATTTTTATTTTTTCATTTTTTAAAGATTTGTTTTTGGGCTTCCATGCCTCCACCGATAGGACAGGAAATGGGGGGAGAGACGGGGAGCGACACGCAGCAAAGGCCTTCCGAATCGGGAATTGAACCAGCGACGCCGGCAGGCATGCATGCCTATGTGGCAATGCCTAAGTGGTATATGCCCAGACCAGTAGGCCAGCAGTTATCCCATAGTGGTATAAATTAAAGTCTGCAGTGTTAACTTATCCTTATTTATGACTCCAACTACAAAGGTACGGGTCCATTGATTTGGTTATGCTCAGTATACAATTGTACACTCTCAGAGTTAACCACGTAGCATCCTTATTCTGGGCACTTCAAAGTTGGGATACAGCAAAATTAGACAAACATTTGGCAGACATAGCACATGTGCAACGTGTTGTGAGCTTGTTGGCTTGTACATTGACTACAGGTATGTTCAGCGAAGAGATTTGGTGTAGAGTAGACTGTAGTAGGGTAAAAAAGGAGGGTACTATGTAGAGCCCGGTCAACAAAGTATATTAGATTTAAGTGGTTAGCACCTTTTACTGACATGCCCAAAATAGGGATGCTAGTGTGACGACACTCTCCTGCGCGATAGTGAAATTATGAGGTTTTTTTTCTTAGAATGTGACAACGCCCCCACTGTTCCTGCTGGGTTGCGGTGTCCTTGTTTTCTCAGTCTTGCATTCAGCCGAAAGCAGTAAAAACTCAGGATTTTACAGTGTAACTGACATGCTTCTGTACAATCATAGAAATCCCTCGACATACAGTACCCACCTGATTGGCATCATAAAGGAATCCTCGGTGCAGTTGCAGCAAGGCGAGGCGTGCCAGTATCGGGGCCCTTGGGCTGGCAGGCCCGAGGGCCAGGAGTAGCCTATAGGCCTCCTCCACACGGCTCAGCTGGTAGAGGGCATCGGCTGCCAGGATCTGAGGCCCGTCAGCACTGGGCTGAAGCTCTATTAGTAATACAGCTAGGGAGTGAACCCCACTGGGGGTCCTGGTGTACACAGAGGGAGAAGAAAAACATCAAGGAACTTTGTTTCGTTCATTGTTTATGAAGGATGTGTTCCTTATTCCCTTCCTAATAATTTTTGTTCCCTTTTTGTTCCCATTATGATTATAGCAGAATTTAGTTCATGAAATGTCATTTAGACACTGCAGTATTTAGGAGAGTCACTATCTTTAGTATAGGTTTAAAATACTTCTGATTAAACATTCTTTTTATGTTCATTATCTACTGCTCATAAGAATGTAGGTCCATAGACATCATCAACACACTATACATTTTAATTTGTATAACCAATTCCACAGATTAAGTGAGATGAAAATGAAACAAAGTGATCTAAAATGTAATGTTACCAAAATGAGGATGGTCAGGTCGGAAAGTGAGACTATAAAACATGTGCTGTACCCTGCTCTGTGTTTGTCTCTTTTCATTTGGGCCTGAGGAGGCTGCTGCTGCTCTTGGGACTGTTCACCCAGACTGGAGCTGGAACAGGAGCTCTTCTCCCCGGTCCCTTCCAGCATGACTCTGCCCTGCTCCTGCAGGACGGTGAGCAGCAGGCCCCGGCAGTTCCAGGGCACCAGGCAGCGCACCGTGAGTGCAGTGTCCTGGGACTGCAGCCGGCTGGCTGTTATGTAGTCCAGTGCCGTGAGGTAGTGCTGCCCTCCCAGCATGCGGATGAGCCCTCTGCCACAGAGCGCCCGCACGCAGCTGGAGGGGTGTGGGGCGCTGTGCTCCATCACCGCCTGGAAGTCCTCCATAGCCCCATCGTGGTTATCGGAGAGAAGGCGCGCGTAGCCACGAAGCACCTGCACATTTAGATGTATTTTTCACATTTTCTCTGTTTCAGAGATGTACAAAGACAAAGCAATATAGTGTGTGTGTGTGTGTGTGTGTGTGTGTGTGTGCCAGACAATATTAGTGCGATCCCACATTTATCATGTAAGAGACAAGACAAGGCAAGTAATAAATGGAGGGCCAGAAACATTTCGTCATTGTCAGGCAGAAACCTTGCATCTCAAGACTGTGTTGCAAAAAAGTAGTGAAAATAGCAGATCTACAAGCACACAACACTCGCGATGCAAGGTATTGCGTGCTTGTAGATTGGCTATTTTCACTATTTAAATTTGTTTTTTTAAATAATAACAAAAAAGGAATGGTTGTGGACGGTCCTTGTGGACATACAAGGTTTCCACCTGACAACGACAGGTTTTAGTGCATAAATCAAGTGACCTGTACAGTGTTCTGGTAGCTCTGGTGCCCTGGGGCAGCAGCTAGCTGGCTACAGATGGACAGGGCCTCCCTGTGCTCCCCTCTGAGCAGGAGACAGTCAGCCAGGCGAACTCTCAGCTCTCTGCCTCCCCCATCAGGCTCCAAGTGGCACAGGGTCCTCAGCTGGGTGATCACAGGATCCAGGAGTTCCACTCCTTCAGTGGACCGAAGATCTGGACGAAGCAACACCCGCTCCCTGTAGCCGGACAGGCCCCTCTCTGCCTGCTGGCGAAGCTGGCTACGGGCAGCTATCCCTGTGCCGTGGTCCACGAAGAGCTTCTGGAAATACAGGCGCGCGGTGGCGGGGTGGATCTCGAACGCCTCTCCCAGGTCCCTGCACGCCTCTGCTGCTCGCCCACCAGTGGAGAAATGGGCCGCAGCTCTGCTGGTTAGAAGACGTGCTCTGCTCTCTGGTGGCAACTCCTGGGCTGCCTTGTCTTTGATTACACCCGTCTGCAGAGCACTGTTCTGCCAAATGACAGAGTATGCCTCTGCACTCTCCCCAAACCTGCCTGTCAAAAACAATTGCGCCGCTTTAAGTTCCTTTACTTCCCTAGACCCAGGGGAGACAAGTGACAGAAGCTCAAGCAATTCCATTGAAGCTCCTGGGTCTAACTCATCCTCACACGTTCTCAACTCTGATTCCACATCAGATGTTAAAGCCGATGGACTCTTCAGTGATATTTGATCTGAGAAGGCCTTCGCTATTTTGGGCAGGTGCTGAGCTTGTCTGTTCTTGACCAGTGTCACCGTTTCAGATTTGTTTTTACGGTAAGCTTGGAGGTAAAGCCTCAGCCCCTTGTTACTGTGGGGTTCAGAGAACAAGCAGGCCAGGGCACGGGTGAGCTCCAACACCAAACGCCTGGAACCTTCTGGATGAGGGCTCCTCTTCCCTTCAAGGAGAGCCGCACAGCGAGCAGAAATCTCCTCACAGCCCTGGCCACCGCTCTGAAGGAGAGATTCCATCTTGAAGATGGTGGCTGATATGTTGTTGGGGCTGAGCGTGGATAGAAACACAGCGGCCAGGCCTTTATTAAGACCTTTCTCCAAGCTCTGGTCCTCCCCATTACCGTCAAGCCAGGACTCCAGAGTGGAGATCACCCTGGCCAGTTTGCACTTCTCCAGGCCGCGCATGTGAGACATAGTGGAGGTGGCATGAGTCCTGAAGGCAGTGGTGTAGAGGGATGTCGCCCTTCCCAGCTCTCCAGCATTAAGGAATTTGTCACCATCCCTACACAGCTCAGAAACCTTGGCCACAGGTCGACCTGTAGATGACATGTTATAGGCAGCCGGTCTCTCTGTTCACCATGGGTTCATAATATGGGACCTGTAAGTAAAAAAAAAAGGTAGTCTAGTATTTTTTTATGCTTGATGGAAAAATATAAACTTGGATCAATAGATGCATTTTATCAAGTCTGACTTTTACTTTCATAGATCATTATGCAAATGTCAACACTGATCTTGATCCAAGGCAACAAAATAGCCTATTTAGCAACTTGACTGACTGCACTTTTCTACAGTAGTAGCCTAAAACCTAATCAAAGATTTTACCTTTTATTTTTAATTAACTATAGCATTATATCATTCTGCAGCAAATAAAGACAAACAAATGTCACTCTTCTACAATAGGTGTGTCCTCAATGACGTCCATATCTCTGCAGTCATTCATTCACTGACTCACCTGGTCCAGTTTGTTGTGCATCCTCTTGTTGCTAAGAGCAGTTGCCCGATTATTACAAAGCTGCTTGATATTTTAGCTTGAATTTCAGCATCGAGACAATTAACCGTGACCAATAGCAGTTTTCCTAAACATATTCATCCTCTCTGTTATCGAAATTCCTGAGACAGACTCAGAAGAACACAAAACCGTGGTCCCATATTTGTAATTCAATAGCCCTCCTCAGCTCGGAGGAACAACGAAGGCAACTTCGGTCACACATAACAGGCCGATAACAAAACTGCAACTATGCAAAAGTTTAACAGATGGTGCAGAATAGCACGAAAATACAACAAACCTTCACATTCCTGCGTTCTCTCTTTCTTACACAGTGTAGTGGACTTACTATGAGTGTGAGAACTGTGTTGTTCTCGGGCGCATGTGTCCGGTTGCCATGGGAAACCATCAAAGCTCGAGTCCGAGAGGGACACTGAATCAGTGTAGGGCAGCTGGGCAGGCTACGCTGCTAGAAACACCAACTTCATAAGTGACTGAGCTGAGCTGTGGACAACGTTCTTTGTGAGCAGAACATTTGCAATTCATGAGATCGGCCTAATCCTTCTTGAGAGCGAAAAGCAACCAAACTCATACATTTTCTTCTGACCAGAGCCAGACTGACCAATGTTGTGTTTGGGAACATTATAAGCGCTGACTGCCCATCTTTAGCCAACACCCCCATCTTGTGGTGGTGACTTTTAAGAAAATAGGACATGATCAGATATAACTTAACTGTCGATAAATTACAGCCAGGATAGGCAGCAGGTTATTAAAATATAGAGGCATTGTAGAAAGACAACTGTGTCGTCTGTGTGTGTGTGTGTGTGTGTGTGTGTGTATACTGTGTATATAGAGATAAATAGAGAGACAGACACAGAGAGAGAGAGAGAGAGAGAGAGAGAGAGAGAGAGAGAGAGAGATTATAAGAAAATAAAACAAGTCGGTTTCCATCTTTATGTGGTATTATTTATATGAAATATTAATAAATGACATTATCTAAAAATGCAAACATTTGAACATCAAGTAAACATTTACTTACAATCAATATAAACCTCTCAAAGTGAGATACTCATAACATCACAACAGTGAATCTTACAGTGAAATATTAAAATAATATACTGGGGTGGACATTGGACAACCAGCTTTTTGTGATCTACCAAGTGATCAGATTGTTCTATTGAAGTGGTCAACTGAATTGATCAAAAACCCTTCCCACCCCAGAGCGCTACTATAAATTATTTGCAAACTATCAGGAGGCCTGATAGTTTGCAAATAATTTCCAGTAGCGCTTCCTGTTCCGGGAAGGAAATTTGTGGTCGCCAGACCTTTTCAAATTGTTCAGCTTTGTCCTTTACGGTCTTTTTCTTGTGGGCACCTCCATCCCTGTCCAGCCCATTAAAATAAGCAAAAGCTTCTTAGCTGTGATTAAACAATAGGACAAATATTTTGTTGATGTACTCTTAGAGATTTTAACACTTCTGAGTAGAGTGCAAAGCTGTGCAACAGGTCCACATCAACCAACTCAAATTTTTCGCAAATTGAATGATTGACTCATTCTTTGATACGTTTTATTATTAAACTATTGCTTACTCTAAGCGTGTATCATTCTAATTAGCAGCCTATAATACATTCACTGTCTGGCACTGGGTGATCACAGCAACCTTGGAAAACCGGTGTCCGAAAAGGTCTCCCTCCCCTGCTGTACTAACAGAACCAGAGCTGAGTCAAATCCCTATCTGTACATCACAATCATAGGGAAAATGTGACAGCGTCTTTGGGGGATTTCAGTGTTCTTCTCTTAAGTGAGTTAATATGTGACATATACTGTACATACCACGTAGGCTATATAACTTTGTGAGTGGGTGACACTTTCATCCTCCTGGTGCAGTCTCTCTACGTCAGAGGAGAAACAGGAAGTGGAAGAAGTCTGCAGTGAAATTAGGTTGCTAAAATATCAAGTACATTCAGAGGACACTGGGTGAAAGGTTAACAAAATGCCATAGTCGCTGCTGTCCCCAAAGGTGTCATGATTTGTTAATCGTTTGATACATATTTGGGACCCTGCAGTGTGATATACTATCCGGAGGCCCTGAATCCCATGTGCCTTTCAGTAAGGCATTCTCAACCTGAGCTCCATTTAGCTGACACTGTATTTCTATCCATAGGACCAAAATGGATGGATTTGTGTTGTCCTTTTAGCATCATTGTAAGGTTGTACCGCTGTACTAAAATTGCTAATAAAGTATTCAATCAATCGATCAATCAAGCAGTTTACTATCAGAACCGTCACAGCTTGACCGTATCCGCCGGACGGGTAACACTGTGGTTCCCCTGACACATCACTGTGACATCACAGGTGACACCATAGTGATGTCAGATACAGGGATCTCCATATATGGGCATAAAAGGGATTCTGTTAGGGATCTCCACATATGGGCATAAAAGTATTGTATACCAGACGATGCCCTGTTAGGAAAACCACACTAGAATCCATATATGGCCAAGACAGATCCCAGGAGCGACGTCACCCTTTAGGGCGAGGTCGCCCTTAGGTGTCTTACTGGTATAGTCTTAGTCAAAATGGTCTCAATGTATGACATCTCCATTAGTCAGTCACTGGTTATTTCTAGTGAGACATTGTCACAGTCACTTCCAGGCAATTGACAGTACTATTATGGTGTCAAACCATGGACTGGTCTGCAGTTGAACCATGATATCAGTGTTTGATGGATTCAAGATGACCCATTCAGACTCGGTTCACTGCAGCCCCAGTGGGGGTTTCTCCAGTGCTGCCCTCTGATGCCTAACATCCCACAAGCTTCAGCTTGCTGTTGGTCTCCCATTGTAGGTTCTCCAGGCTCTCCTGCAGTTGCTGAGCACAGCCCACTAAGTCCATGTAGTGCAGGGCAGAGTAGACATCATCCAGAGATGCAGATGGGCTGTGGCTCCATAGCGTGAGCATCTGGTACTGCTTCTCCAGGGAGCCCAGGCTGTGGCTAACCTCCAGTTCCACTCTCTCCAGCTGCCGGTCTGCCACCGAGAGGAGCCGCAAGAACTCCTTCCATCTACGCAAGGGCACCACCTTTATGATGGCATAGAGTACGGCAGCAGGCCAGCAGTCCGCCTGCCTGTCCTGTCTAGGGGCTGAGAGCACAGAAGTCGTGATGAAGGAGTTTAGAGCAGTGGTTTTCAACCTTTTTCACATCAAGGTCCATTATTTATTCTGCATTTGAACCACAGACCACCATTTGATGAGAGTTAGTCTCTCTCTCAAACCCCAAACTTAGAAGACTTTTTATCGGTTGGATAAGATTTTGTCCACAATTCAATACTGTATTGATGTTGGTACAGGCAAACTTGATCAAAATAACAATCTACATTCTCTAAAAATGTGTATAATTATTTTGTAAATTGAGTGATGCAGGTATTTAACAATTTAACTCTTGGGAGCATAAAATGAATTTGGCTTCATTTTATGCTCTCAAGTGTTAAAGATCTATAAGGGTCCATTTGGTTACCATCTGTCCATCATTTAGCTGGGGACCACCTGGATCCCCTCAAGGACCACTGGTGGTCCCCGGACCACTGATTGAAACCCACTGGTTTAGAGTGTTTAAACATGTAGGATAAAACATATTGTAGTTGTGGTTCAATATTTTTTGTTGCACAGTGAGAATTATTTCGTTTTTAAAGGAGTAGTTCACCCCCAAAATGACTTTTTTTTCTATTGATTAGTCACACCATGGAGACTAGAGTTCAATAATATTTTTAGTTTTTTGTCGTATTCCTAATACAAAAATGTGATAACAATAAATTTACCCCCATTCGTTCCGGATGGGGACGCGTTTCGAAACGGGTCCCCATCCGGAATCAATGGGGGTAAATTTACTTGAATCAAATCTTTGTCTTAGGAATGTGACAAAAACCAAAAAATATTATTGAACTCCACTCTCCATGGCATGAGTAATCAATAGAAAAAAAGTCATTTTGGGGGTGAACTACTCCTTTAAGGACAAAGGTGGTGATGCTAATAATGATTAATGATACAATCACAAATCTGTATCCCAATATGAAACATAAGCACGGCCCAAGGTTTCTTGTCAGTTTGGCAGATAGATATTAATTCTTGTATCAGTCACTCATGAGCACAGAACTCCAACTATTTGAGGGCTTTCCTGCATTTTCTGCACACATGTAAGAGCTAGGCTTTGACTTGGCCATTCAATAAACCTGCATTCGTTCTTTTCCTTCTTTTTCAGCCATTCATTTGTGGATTTGCTTGTATGGTTTTAGTCATTGTCATGTTGAAAGGTCCACTTCAGCTTAAGCTTTTTGATAAATGGCCCCCCATTTTCCTCAAAGAATTAATGGATCACTCTTGGCAATCTGTCCAGATCCTGAGGCAGTGCCAACTCATAATGCTCCCACCATGTTTTAGAGTTGGTAAAGCATGGTAATGTTCTTTTGTTCAGATATTTTTAAGATGGTTGCCAAACTCGATACTGCAGGCATTGAACTGAACACAGCGTCCTAGGTGCTGCTGTTATTACCTGACCCAAGTGTTTTCTGTATTTAAATTCACAATGATGAAGGCTGGATAGCCAAAAAGGTTTTGTGGTCTGTAATGGATTCTTTCTGAGTGCAACACTCTTTCTTCATTAATGTTTCATTAAAGCGCAGTGGACAAACAAATTACATACACTTTGACATTGACTGAGGCCATGGTTCAACGTTAGGGCTGAACTCGGAAGGCCTGGCAGAAGATTTTGTGGACAGTGGGTTACAGATCGTTAGCCTCATAGCATAATTGACTAACTAAACTCATATTTTGAAGATTTTCAGGAAAGAAGAAGTTGAGTTGAGTTAGACAAAAAAATAAGAGAGAGTCATGAGAAACCAGCACTCATGATCAGTCTTGACCTACTGACTCATCCTGCCTTATTGCCGCTGTTCGTAAGCCGCTCGAAACTTTTAATAAAAAACCTCCGCCTCCCCCAGACCCTTCTATTTGTATATACTGTTTTTTTTGCAGTTTTTTTCCCTTTTGTTTCTTTTTTGCTGACGATATCTACTGCATGTGTTCTACCCGTCTTCCCGTCATTCAATGTCATATGAGTTAATGAGAAGGATCTCAACGGAAATAAGCTTGCCTTACCTGAGTTTCCTTTTAGTTGACCTTGTATCAGTGAACTGTACTGTCACAAAACTGTATTTTCCTATGCAAAACCTCTGATAAATACCTCAATCAATCAATCAATCAATCAATCAATCAATTCTATCAGAATGCTTGTTTATTCAAAATAGATTTTACAGGTCAACAGCAACTAAACCATATTTCTATGATGCAGGAAGTCCATATTACATTCTTTAATGGTGCTCTAATCATTGATTTTCCAATGTTATTTTTTGAACTGTTGTGAACAGTCAATTACAGTATATTGATATGAGGATTTGGTATTACTATGGAAAGTTTTCAAGGGCTGTTACTTACTTTCTTTCACAGCCCTGTATAAGATACAGTAGATACAGCTAGATCTAAATCTCCATGTTTACATCATGAACTTACTTATCATGCACACTTTGACTAAAATTGGATCTTATCTGACGCTGATGTCGACAATGTCATGCCGAAAGATGCAGCTCTGTGCAGGGTTACAGGGCCCCATAAACAGACTCAGACATTGCTCATCACTATCTGATCTGCCATTTCCTCTGAATCCCAGCAGCTGACAGATGCTCTTGCGAGAAGCCATCTAGATTCCCTGTTTCCACCTCCACACTGTGTGCCATCGTGCGGTCGAACAAAAGATATGCAGCATGCTGAGCTGAACTACCTGATTCTGGAAAAACACAGCCAGTGTTGCCAGATGGTAAATGTTGAATTATCGTACCGGAGGCTTAAAATGATCATATTTGAAAGAAGTCTATTGTACACCAAAAAGGAGAAATCACATGTGTAAATAAGTAATTTCACAAAGCTTTTTGTGGAGCTGTTATTGCTTTATAATAGGAAGCTGAGGGTAGAGAGGAGGAAAGACATGTAACACATGGCTTTCACCCACCCTAACCCAGTGCAACCCTAGTATTGTTCATATTTTTAAATAATGGGTACCAGTAGCCAACAGCAAAGACCTAGCCTACTTGCTTTTAGTGCTCATTGTTTTGAAAGAGCAAGCCAAGTCCAAACTTGCTAATTAAACTCATTTTGCTATATCGAAATGTTATGGAAATTCTTAAAGCTACCTAAACTATACTCTCAGCAGGGTTGTACCCTTATGGGTTGTACAGTATGTCCCGTCAGATTTGATGCACAGTGATGTATCATGCAATATTGTGCAGATGCCGTTTCACTTTGCTGGCTGTAAAATCATAATTGCTAAAAGCTCATAATGCTTTAAACTTCCATTACACACAACTCATACATCCATCCATTACACCTATTCAGCCATAAACTAGTGGCAAGGTGGTATATAATAATAAAACTCACCTCTGCACTGTGGGGCTGGCAGTAGAGCACTAGTAAGAGGATCCTCAGGTAAGATTGGACTCTGACAGAATATCATTGAAGGCCCATCCCAAATCTTAAGTGTAATTTAATGGAGATGAGAAGAAAAAGAAAATCAGTAAAATTGTCAGACGTCTTAATTGCCAATGCAAATCACCACTAGATTGTCGTGATCATATGTTGTAGTTAAATTGTCAGACGTCTTAAATTGCCAATGCAAATCACCACTAGATTGTTGTGATCCTTTGTTGTAGTTAAAATTACAAGTTACATTGCACAGGTGTGATTTAGGCACATCTCCACTGCTCTTTTGCTGTAAGCCTGATTTATACTTACAAAACGTCAATGTCTCCCACCAAAAATAGCAGATCTACTATCTCACAACCCGTTGCAGCGCGACAGAGCTTGTAGATCTGCTATGTTCGGTGCAAGACACAATGCACAACCAAGTATAAATCAGGCGTTAGTCTGCTTTCTCATATGAATACTTATCTTGAGCTGACCCGTAGAAGAGAGGGCAGATTACAAACCTGTATGTCCTGGCTGCTGGGCTGCTGCTGCTGCTGCTGTTGCTGTTCTGTTGGAATGAATGACAAGGAAATGTTCTAAAAAGCATCCTGCTTGAAATTGTCAACCACTTAAACCCATTTTGACCGGAGTTCCCCAGGGGTCTACACTAGGCCCACTACCGTTCTTGCGCTACACTAAACATCTTTGCAGAAAATAGCCAAAAATAGCCGATAAGCTCACACCGTGTACAGATCTGCTATCTTCACTGGAATGTTCACCCTATGAATCTCTCGAGAACATGCTGCCTCGGTCACTGAGCGAAAAAAATATACACAATATACAAACAGTTTGATTTAAATTAGCGAAATAATATCTATCATTTGAAACAAACTGATACCTCTAACAAAATGTCTTTGCATGACGGTGACATTTATGCCACTAAAGTTATCATGAAACATTTCTCATCAATCAGTTTCAAGGATGAAAACAGCTGCCTTATCCATTTTTGATACAGTGACAGTGACAGGTAGATCTCAGGTAGCAACCATCTGTACATATTGTACATGTTTTATGATCATCCATATGCAGAGACTTGTAACCTTTATCTTTCTGTTACCATTGATTTGGGGATCCTCGATGGGAAACTTCATTGCTTTTTCAGGGCTGCAGTAGAATCGGCGTCTGATGAAGAAACAGAGGCTGACCAGCAACAGAACAGCCACCAAAACCACTGAGATGAAGAGTACAATGGGTATTTCAGGCTCTGTGAAAGACATGAGGAGAGGAAACTAAACCAGCATCACCAGCAATGTTCATCATCACAAAAGTCCTCCACAAAATTAATTTAATTAAAAACAAATAAGACCATAATGACCACTTCAAATATCATAATGAAAATAAATTGTGAAATGTACTCAATATGAACTGACCAGGGGCCAGTGGTGACACTTTGGGATTTGACGTACTCCGTGTGGTGGTCAGAGGTGTAGTCATTGTAGTTGTAGTAGTAGTAGTAGTAGTAGTAGTAGTAGTTGTAGTTGACAGACAACATCCTGGTTTTCGACAGGGATCTTTTTTCCAACTGAAAGATCAACATAACAATTTAATTTCCAAATATGCTGCCAACTCCTGTGATTCTTCATGGCAAACAGCAGCACAGTGTCTAGCTATGTTTGGTTGCACACTGACGGCACTGACTAGAACACCATAGTAGTGTAACTAGTCGAAAGAACTTGCAGCTATATTTTCTACAATGCTTTACCCCTTATCCCTAAACTTCTTTGCCCTTTTTTAGTATTTTGAAAAACATTTTAAAATACTTAGTCAATCTACATCAATACATGTTGAGCTTGTAGATCAGCTACTGTATTTTAACCATTAAAAAATGTTTTTCAAAAGAAAAGGTAAAGACGTTTAGGGATTAAGTGGTAAGGCATGGACATAAATAGGGCCCTTGGTCTTTGTCTACCACTGGCTGGGAAATACTGCTTTACGTGTTAAGGCACGTGTTATGGTGTGTGGGTAGAGGTGAGCTTTGATGAAATCTAAAATCTGAAAATCTAAGACACACATGACAGGAAGTTTAGAAGGTAGCAATAAATATCTGAGAACTCTCCTCCACTCTGACAGGAAAACAACAATCCTCTGACCCGAATGCATGCTAATAAGGTGCCTGTTGGCCAGACAATAACTGTAACTTCCTTAGAATATCTCCTCAACATCAGAAAAGGTGCATTTTGAACAACATGTTGAGTCATTTTAAGAGACACCAAGTGAAACTAAGAAATCAAAATTTTGAGGATCAAAAGAGTTGAGGTTTTTGCTTTTAAACCATTAGTTGCAACTAACCGTGGCTTAATCTAAAGTCCATTGACATTCACGGTTTGTAAATGTTGGCAGAATATTGGGGTGGTGTGGAAACGAGCAGCGTTAGCTTATTAGACGGCTCACAACATCTTGATTATTGGCTGTATCTGATGGAATCACACACCTTCTGCAGGACCGGCAATTCAGATCATGTTGGCTAGTACTGTCAGGAAAATATCCCTCAAGGCAAGCACATACTGCGTCATTTTTGTAGGAACAGGCTTCTAGCGTCTTCTTCCCGTCTGTGGACAAACCGAAAACAGACCGTTTGGTTTTATTAATATCAAAAAGCTATACGGACTCAAAAACAATAGGTTTTATATTATAATACGCCCATTGACATTTGAGCAGTAAAGTGATACTTACCCTTTTCACGACATATGGTACATCGCTGACATTTGTCTTCCCTGTTATCTCTGTCTGTGAATGAACCATTATCACATATTTTGCATGTGTCTCCTTTCTTGTAATAACCTGGAAAACAGTGGAGATAGAATTGAATCTATAAGCTGATCTAGAAAGCAATGGTTCACAATTACACTCCAGTCCTGTCGATTGCCAGCAAAGTTTTCTGTGGAGTTGTCTTGGACAGAGAACAGTTATTGACAACAAGACAACAAGCAGTCCAGCTTTAATAAAAGAAAACAATAGCAAAGATTGCTTTCAGAATATAATGCTTTAGCTTTAACAAAATACTTTTAGTTTCAACCAAAACACATCAGTTATAGCACCAGTCTCCTTTTAGTCACTTCGTCATTTACTCATTACAAACATAACTGATATTTATCTGGACGATCACTACTTTCTGAGTGAGATGGCACGGAAGGATTTCCATGTGACGAGAGAAAGAGAGTCAACAGGAGACAGACGTAAAGTGATACTAACAAGTTGCACATTGCTCATAGTGTCCAGTCAGGTTTCACTATCGCAAAATGCCTCTTGGTACAGTATGTGAATTCCTGCTCTTAATTAAGCTATTATCTTATCTTCCACACATTATTTAATTTTAAGAGACTGTTATAGGACCCTTAAAATGTTATGAGGAAAATAATTAATATTTCATTCCATTTCTGTCTGCTTGGTCTGTGTGTCAGAAAAGGACTGCAGACAGTTCAGAGACCTGCCTACCAGTGACATGCTCGGGAGGCAGGTTTGGTCATTATAAACAAGATTCAAACCTTTTTTCAATGGCTTCTATATTTCAGCATGCAAACTCTTTCCAAGAAGAGAAAGGCTGTCGTTTTTATTAGCTTGGAATTCCCACCGATGATGTCATTGGTAGGTAGGTTTCTGAACTGTCCATAGCCCACCAATGAGACACAGACTCGGTAGACGGAAATTGTGCCATTTTATAAAAAGCATTAGAAGGACCAATTATATGATAATAAAGTTGAAAATGAGGTAATTAAAGAAGCTAAAGCTATCTTCTGATAGAGTGCTATAGTGTGCTATCTTGACTATATTGTTCAGTAACAGGGGTCTTCTCTGAAGTCCCATCTCTCCAGCTCATAATTAAACAGAAAATACATTTTCAGGTGCGTTACAAATTTCAACAATTTAGGAGAAAACCTATACAATTTATATCCTATCGTAAAAATGTATATTAGGTTTCCTAAAGAGCTGGAGAGACTGGGAGACTCCTATACAGAACAAACACGCTATAGCAATTATATAAGTATATAAAGCTCTTTGTATTTAACACTTATTTTAACAATAACATCCTAAGGAAATCCTTGTGGTGATCTAATGCAACTCAGTGCAGATATTCCATCTGTCACATCATCGCACAATGCTTGGAATGGAATGCAGTTCTTCACATCAATTACATTGAATTCAAGAAACAGTAGCATGTATCCACGATTTTCCTACGCCCCATAGTGCATTGCGCAGACGTTTGCACCGATCTTCCGCCGCCGATTTACAAGCTCACAACGGGTTGCATCTGCGACGCGACGTGAGCTTGTATGTCTGCTGTTAAACCCGGAAGTTTGGTCCTGATAGTCTCCAGTAAACCCCCAGGGAAAATTGTGGATACCCCTCTGGGAGATCTTGAATTACCGAATCCCTCCTAAGGTTACTTAGCACATTAATATGGAAGTTATAAAAGCACCTTAAATGCAGTGTTGCCTTTTAAAAATATCAAGCATGTATTAGTCAAGTCGCTTGTGTAATATCGTTAAAATGTTCGGGGGATTATGAAAAGTATACATTTTTGGAAACTTCAGAGTATAACAAATCAGAAAATCCATGATTCCATTTGAAAAATCCCTAGGGGAATTTTTGACAGCTGCTGAAAGTTTGGGTCCCATCCACTTACTATACACTACACTATAAAGGGGAAAAACACCCCCACAACATCTGCTTTAAGTAGCATGTGAGGGGTCAAACTAGTTTTTTTTTGGTTCTAACTCTAGTTTTGTTGGGGCCGTTTTTAGCTGAATTAATGTTTTTTGTGCAAAAGAAATGCTTGCAATTGATTCAGAATCATGAAAAACCCCTATTTAGACCCCTCACATGCTACAGTACTTAAAGCAGATTTTGTGGGGGTATTTTTCCCTTTATAGTATTGTATAGTGGATGGGACCCAAACTTTTAGCAGCTGTCACAAATTCCCATAGGGATTTTGCAAATGGAATCATGGATTTTCTGATTTGTTATACTCTGAACTTCTGAAGTTTACAAAAATGTATCAAAATTGACTATTGACTATATTTATATGCACATATTCATGTACATTCTGGTGTAAGACAAGGGTGAATCCTTCCTCTTCCACCACTGGATCAAGAGCGAAACAACTGGCTAAACAAGAAACATCCAATGGAATCCTTTTTCTCAATTTGAAGATCTCGTCTTCATAGCCTTAGTTGCTCTATAGACAGCAAACCAACGTTTAAAAAGAAAGAGTGATAGACCCAAGGATATGCATAGCAAACAGGCCTCAACATTACCTAGATAAAAGTGATATAGGTCAGGACTACCTCCCATACGCCAACCACGGTAATAGTGATTCACTAAAGGAAGTTGTAACTTGAAAGTCTCATCAGCCATAACTGAGTAAAAAAAAAACACGTATAGACTTCTAAAAGCTTGTGTTACATATGGATGACACTCAGACAAAAGGAGACGAGGTGAACACCATAATTGAAGAGGTGTTGACCATGGTAAATACAAACACTTTAAATGTATTGAGGTCCAGACAGTATAGAACCTCAAGACAAAGATTCTAGTCAAATTGGTCTCCTGTTTGGCAAGTGCTGGTCCGATTCCAGACAAAGAGGGATGGGATCATGGGAGTCAGTAAGTCAGTAAGAGTGAGTCAGTAAGTTCTGCTGTGTGTTCTTTACAAACATCTGAAATTAAACACTTTTCAGGAAAACCGTATGCTAAAGTTTGATCACTGAATTTAAGGCGTCGCTTGCACAGACTTGAAACGACAAGATGAGTTCTGGCCAAACGTCTACTGTTACTGAGATGGACACCACCTGCTGCAAAATACCGATCAAAGTGCAGGGACATTATCTACGCCACAGGATGAAAAGAAAGTATGCATTCAAATGCATCACTCGACACAGCAATTCCACTTGTTACCACAAGTTGCACTGACACTTTTTAATTCAAAATAAATTATAATTCCATGTTTTGGCTTACCTCTTGGACATATGTCACAATATGTATCACTTTTTTTCAACATATCCTCTGTACAACTCTGTCCACAGTGTCCAGTGTAAAGGAAGGCCAATAAGAGTGGCCAAACCTGAGAGAAAGGAAAGGATGGATTTAGTCCACTGAGACAATACCTAAAAAAAGGTTTATAAAAAATATCTTATAATAAACTATAATCAAGACAAAGCCACGTTTCTTTTTTCTGTCAACCCCTTTAGTTCTCCCTATTTTATTCCTTATTTTTATTGTTAATATTTGGTATTATATGGTGTAATTTTTAAAATCATTACCTACGTCAGTATTTACTTATAGTAAAGCACATGGTGTTGCATTTTAATGTATAAAATGTGCTATGAATAAAGTTGACTGACTGGAGTGAACCATCCAGCAGTATAACCTTTAAATATATTATTTGAAACAAGTTGTCAAAGATGTTGATGTGCATTCACAAACTGTTTAGCCATCGAACTCTATTTTTAGAGCATGTTTAAAAGAAACAAACATTCTTTTCAGTGCTTCACAGTGAAAAGAAACATATATTTGTTATATCTTATGAGCTTCAGGCAATATTGCCAACCAAAGATCTGGGTGTCCTCGTCCTACCTGACACCAGAGTCTGAACTAACTCCAAGCAGATTGGTTTTAATCAACTTTTATTCATTAAAATAAGTTTTAAGCATTCTGTTCAAGTCAAAAGACATCAATTAGCAATGTAGCCTTAATAAAATAAACAGGAATATATTATAACAAATAAATCATATAAAGTGGATTACTTACCAACACCAGGCACCTCATTTTCAAAGTAAAGTTAAACAGTAAACCTGATAGCCTCTTTCTCTCATTTGAAATGATCGATATTTACAAATTCATCTAAAAAGATGAGTTTTTGACCAAATGTTTTTAACACAGACTGAGATCAAAAGCTAACGAAACCTGTGTTTATGTTGTGACTGTCACTTCTCTGGCAATTGAGCAGAACTGATTGTAAAGAAACAGGAAACAGACTCTCAGAAATACCCCGCAGAGTAACAGTGCGTATTGGTGGTTACAAAGAATAACGCTAATGTAGGCTTACGTCAGCAGACACGCTCATACACGTGTATGACTGCTTTCTAGAATTCCATTGCACTCCTCTAACAGTAATTGATTGTGATTAGATGTATTCTGATATTCCTGACCTTATATTTGGGGAAGAGAGACATTTGACTGTATAATAGGACCCTTAAAATAACGTCCTTTTATTTTTTTAAATATACCTAAATAGGCTATATTTCCTTTTACATTAAATATATTTAGATATTATTTATGCAATTAATTATTTTATCTCTCTCTTCCGTCTCTCTCTCTCTCACCACACATGCTGCACGCACACAGCACCTAATTCATTATTAGATGTGGCCAAAATGGCACATTTGACAACACATTAATATCATGGTAATACCAAATTAATACCAACTAAATGAATAGTTAACTAGAAGCAGTGCTCTTCCGAGCACAGGTCTCCACCAGGCCACACAAATCGGCCTGTTATAGCCCCACCATGAGGCTGATTTGAAAAATGTGGGGCAGAGGTTCTGATTTGGCATCCAGGGAGTGTGTGTGCTCAGTTTGGCAGCGATCGGGCCAACGGCGCCGGAGATTAGCTGGTAACAACCAGGCCACACAAATCGGCCTGTTATAGCGCCACCATGAGGCTGATTTGAAAAATGTGGGGCAGAGGTTCTGAATTGGCATCCAGGGAGTGTGTGTGCTAATTTTGGCAGCGACCGGGCCAACGGCGCCGGAGATTAGCTGCTCACAAACTGCGAGGACGCACGGACGGACGCACGCACGGACGGACGGACGGACGGAGGGGAAAACATACTCTCCCTCAGCCTTCGGCTGGTGGAGACAACAATAAACCCTTTTGCAAATCCCGCCCCATTCTGCCCTGTTACTATGATGGGACATTAACCCTGGGCAGATTGTTTTTATAGTGGAAGTGGATGGGATTTTTTTCCCCTTCATAGCCTCATTACAGCTATATAAAGTACCAAAGGAAAAACACCTAGGTGATATTAATAAAAAGGGAAGACAAAGGTACAGTAGTTACATTGCAAAACAGGGGATTTACCCGAAAATATATGTTTTAATTTGTTTAATCCCAGTGGGACAGAATCCTCTTTGCAGATTCTTTTATAGTGGTAGTGGATGCGATTTTTTTTCCCTTCATAGCCTCATTACAGCTATATAAAGTACCACAAAAAACACATCTACGTGATATTAATAAAAAGGGAAGAAAAAGGTACAGTAATTACATAGCAAAACAGTAGTTTTCCCCCGAAAAATAAATGTTTTAATTAGTTTAATCCTCTGGATCAGAGATAGAAAGAGAAGCGCATTGCATCTTGGGTACTAGGAAGAGGACAGAGAGAATGTTTCTCCTCACATAATAGGCTGGCTTTTCGTAATTCTGCCCATTTAAATTATATGTACCCAATCGTGACTCTTAGACCATTGATAAGGTACATGTGAACTAGTTTGTTGAAGCTTATTCGTTATGATGAGCGAGATCGCTTGACGCTTGCCGTCGCTATCACCGTACCGGCCGATCTCCGTGTCGCGCAGTGCGGACAGTTTTTGAAAGCCTGAAGCAACATTCTCCACTGCACAAACTCCACCCCCGATAGCAAAAAGTGAATGATTTTTTCTGGTTGGCCAGTCAGGGAGTCTCAGGGACCAATCAGAAGGCTGACAAACGGTCTATTGATGTTTATAACGCAAACACAGTTTTGACTGAGCATTGTCTGCAACTGTGTAGGCTATGTGTGTATGTAGGCTGTAATTACAGCAGTGCATAGTTTATACTTCATCTGTTAACCCATTGGTTCTCAAAATGGGGTCAGGGGACCCCCAGGGGTCCCCAGATAAATTATGGATATTTAGGATTTAGGAACCAAATGGACCTTTATGTGGTTCTAACTCTGAGAGTGTAGCCTAAGCCTAGAAATGGAACCAAATGGACCTGTTAAGCATGGTCCGTGGTCTAACACAGGGGTTCTCAGAGTGGGGTCCAGTCGTACAGGGACCCCCAGGGCCCTAATACATAGGCTATATAAGCTATTTTAAAAATATCTTGACATTCTTTGAAAATGTCAATACCACATAATATAGGCTACATTATCTTGTATGGGGGTCCCCAATCTCTCGAGACAGAGTCAATGATAGACAGAGCGAGTGGGCGTCGCCCTTTCTTTGATGATGGGTTCCCAGATTGGGGAGTCCCTGGCACAAAACATTTTCAGATGGGTGGTCCGCGGCCAAATACAGATTAATTCAAAATATTGACATGTAAAAGTTTGAGAAGCACTGCATTAACCATCAAACCACCAGTTCCTTCTTGTCAGCAAGCGACAGTTACTGGGTAGTAAACAGCAGTATAGCCTGGCTGTGGCATTGTGGATTTGTGACATAACTGGCATTAGGTGGCATTACTTTTTTAAGGAAGAAAGGAAAGCCCCCCCCCCCTCCGCGGTTACAGTGATTCAGTAGGTTTGCGGATGTTTCTGAACGTTTTCTTTTCTTTTTTTTTTACATACAGTATTACACTCAATGTAAATTCCTATATCGTCAGGAGGTGAAATCCCCGTGGCGTCTACACTGTGACTTTACAGTGTGACTGTGGCGTGAGTGTGACCGCAGTACGTTTCTACCCAGAAGTGAACAAAGCGACCCGGAAGCGCTGGTCCGGATTGGAGGCAGGCAGAGCACAGCCTAGACAACACAGCCAGCTTTTATAATAATAGCCTAGATCTGCTCTCTATCTGCGATCGGGACATAACCAGGTATTTGTGCACGTCTTCCCATGGCTTTATGAGTGTGCATGTGGCGAAAACCCGTCGAGATGCGCGCGAATCGTGCAGAAAATACTACACGCCACTTGGCTTTTGATTCGTCAAAAAAGTTGCAGAATGTAAAAAAAACAAAAAACCCACCACCAACAACAACAAACAAACAAAAAGTGCATTTTGGTCAAGATGGGTCTGTGTTCCGTGGGAGCAGGCGGCGTGATGCCCTTTGCGCGTCGATGCCGTTCTTTTTCTCCGTAATGTTTTGTTTAGATCGAGGCAGACAGACAGCATCTGGGCTCGTTGTATTTCCGTGCTACATTTTTGCAGGGCATGGTTGTTGTAGGAAGTGTATTTTTTTTCAAGAAGAGGTGGGGAGGCCGGGCTATTCAAAACCTAAACAATCATTCGTGCCTTTGACACGATAAACACAACCTTTGGGTCCGCGTCGATCGGCCTCGTTTCAATCCCTCCCTCCCACAGACATGTCAAATGTTCCTAAAAATTTGGGGTCTGCAGAATATGGCGTCCCGCCTTATAAAAATAAGGGCTGCCATTTTTGTTTCTCTTTTGTCTGGAAATGTTTTAACAAAACTGTCTCAGACGTCTGGGTCGCGTACAGGGAGGATGGGCCGCGCCGCAAAACACACGATCAGTGAACATCACACATGTTCACAAGCGGTTCACGGCTGCGAGTTGAAATGATGAAAAGTTTACTACGATATACATGTATTTTGTAATAGCTACAGAGCGACCTACACTTATGTTTACCAATTCATATTTAGACAAAGGGAATGGTTGCCTATCGTTACATATTCAGACGCCTTTGCGGAATATTTAATTAAGACTATTGTATTAACCTTTTTATGAATAAATGCCTGTCAAAATATCATTTTGCGCATGTCATTTAAAGGTGACAATACAGTATGAAGCTTGCTCGTGGCTGGAGGTGTGAGCAGTGGTATTCTGAAATGATAATGGAATAATAAATAATAATAGCCTAATAATGTGCTGAACTGCATGGTCACATAGGTCTATAAACCAACCATATTCCTCAAATAATAGCAAAGATTTTTTTCCCAACCCCCAAATTATCTATTCTTATTCTTCTTCTCTATAGTTATTATTACAGGAATATCCTCATTATGACATAGTTATTTGTTATTTTTTTTCCCAATTGATGTACAAATTAAATCCTGTGTGATTATTAGTGCACATAAAAAATTTAGCTGAAGATTTGTTTTTATACATACTGTACTTAATCGCTAACCTGATTATTGATCTCAGTCTGAAATGATGGTGATGGTCAAACCCCAGGACTCTTAACATTGTCCAGAATACATAATATTAATCCTTACTTTCTATTCTATATGCATTATAGTGAAGATGATGAGAACTTGGTGCAAGCATTCCTGCTTACAGTCTTGTGCAATTGAACATAAACATGATATTAGACTAGTGTTGTCAAAAATATCGATTTAATATTTTGAATATAGTAGTGTCGATTTTCAATATGACTTTTCCATAGTATCGATAATATCGATTCTCAGTTTCGTTTACACCAACGTTACTTTTATGTATCCTTCCTACTTATTCCTAGTTATTTTAAAGGCCTATTTGTACTTAGAATGTGAAAACATCAAAGGCAGGCCTTTAAAAAGTGCACTACCATCTACCTCAAGAAGTTCAGTATTTTTCTTTAAAAAATAAATAATAATCGCTGCAGTTGCGTGGTATCGAAAATGGTATCGAGTATCTAAATCTTTCAAAATATCGTATCGAAGTTAGAAATCCAGTATCGTGACAAGCCTGTATTAGACATCCACTATGGTTAATAGTACCCTAGCCAATGTGTAATAACAATTCAATGATTGTGTAATAACAACTTTTAATGTGTAAGAAAATCAGTACATTGATTCCATCTGATAAATAACAATCAGGTAATCAATATCCATATAGTGTCAAATCACAAGTTATTTCAAGACGCTTTACATGTAGAGCAGGATAGTGACCAGACTGACCACACACTGCTACAGAGACCCAACATGCTCTCATGAGTATGAGTAAGCTCTTGGCAACAGTTGCAGGGAATGACTCACCTGATCTAACAACGTCTTGGTGGTAACAGGAATTTAATGACTTCTTGGTAATTGGTTTTACAAATGACGCATATTTGTTGAAATCACACAATTCCTGCTTTTCATCCACGGCTTTCCAATGCCCCATAGTGCATTGCGCAGACGTTGTACCGAGCTTCCGGCGCCGCAGCCGAGTGTGATTTACAAGCTCACAACGGGCTGCATCTGCGACGTGACGTGAGCTTGTATGTCTGCTGTTAAACCGGAAGTGTGGTCCAAATAATCTCCAGTAAACTCCCGCGGAAAGAGGTGGATATATTTGTCAAAATATGGAGTTCTAAACAGCTCCAATTATAAATTTTGCACATGGATTAGATTTGTATTGCAAAAATGTATTGGTTTGTAATTTTTCCCCCAATAATCATTCAGCCCTATTTCACACAACAATTACTTACTTCATAATGTCGTCTTAAAATATCAGTGATAACACAGATTATTTTAATCTCAGGATGGCAGAGCCACGATTCAACAACCCGTACTTTTGGCCACCGCCTCCCTCTATGCCGGGCCAGGTAAGAAGCTTGAGTTATCCTTCGCATTTATCGTCTGTGACATTGCCATTTTCCACTGCCATTTGTGTCCATGTGTGAATGTCTTTTGAGCCGCTCGGCAGGAATCCCTGACCAAAACAGTGAATGTTTCCCCCCCCCGCATTTCAAATGGAGAATCTCTCGCTGTTCTCGTCTCACGGACGCATACCTGAGACCTTGTATGTATAAGATGGTGATCAAGGCAATGCTCTCGATTTGGAAGGCATGAATGACATTCACACACGGCGACTGTTTTCTTTTGAGCATGACCCGTTAAACCTTTCAGCTGGATAACCTGGTGCTCATTAACAAGATCAAGGAGCAGCTGATGGCTGAGAAGATCCGGCCCCTACACCTGCCGCCTACCTCCACGCCCTCCCAGCAATCACTGCTGGTGTCCTCCTCGCCCTCGGACGGCTCGGCGCACCACGGCATGCCCGTGTCCCAGAAGCAGCAGCAGGTGCCGGGCCACCACCCTTCTCAGCCTCAGGGCTCTGGCCAGTCAGACATCGCCCACCACGCCCGCCCCACATCCAGCTCTGGACAAGGTACCACAGTCTAATTGATGTCCATTGTTTGGTCTGGCTTTGGTTCCCACGTCTAAATGAGTTACATGTGAATTGCCAGAATTTAAAGACAGTTGTACTACAACTGGGCTTATGTGACTGTCCCGGCACCAAAAAGGTCCAGTGTTTCCCCTATATGCATTCAGCAGCAGGACCCTGCAGCTGTTAAAATATGACCGCAGCTACTGTATTTTTTTGTAAATTATTGATATATATATTTTTAACAATGGAAGACGGCTTTATAAACTAAAGTTATATTTTGCGTTATTAGTATGGACACGTTGGGTACAGTTACATACTTGTAAAGGGGAGGAAAGGACGCGATTTTGTTTAGACTCTAGACCCACCAAAAGAGTTACAGGACAGTCTTTTGATCTTGACGTGTTCACAGTACCTCAGCATTTTGCTTGTGCTTTTTATTATTTCTGAGCACACAAACGATTTACAAATCAACTGCAAGTTTGATTTTGACAATGTTTGAATATTAATCTGCAACGAAAGTCTATGAATCGTAGGAGGCATACTCTCTCAATAGCTCTGGCTCTGTCTATTTGTTATTTGATTGGAATGTGCAAGGACACATTTGTGAAATAAACATTTGGAAGATCCTTGATAATGATCTTGCATACGGATAGACTTGAAGCCTTTGATATTGCCCATACGCAGTGTGTTTTGCCTGGTTGTGGTCCACAGGGCCACTGTACCTCCACGTCACTGGTCAATCTCAAAGACACCTGACACTTATTTATTGGGCTAGGGCTTTTTTTATTAATCATTTTCACCGCCACTGCTACAACTTTATCCCAGGGGAAACACAGAGCCCAGGTTCAACTCTGTTGCACTGCAATCATATATGTTTGGTCAGGATGTTTAACTTTATAAATAATGTGAAGTAAGAACTCGCTAAGCAATAATGAAATTGCAAATGTGTAACTCTCCAAAGTCATGATTGCAGTCCTCATATTGACCTTCATCCTTAGAGTTGGAAATAATACAGTACCGAGATAGAGACAGACAGGTTTTGTAGCCTAAAGTGTTTCGATTAAACTGTCATCACCTCACAACCTCTCAGATGGAAATATGGATGACAAGTCGGCGGTTAAGGCGAAGGGACTGTGGGAAGACTGGCATTTGAGACAGATGGCAGAACAAGCTGGCAGAATCAACCATCGCTCAGGTACAGGGGTCACGTCGTCGCTGTTCTCTGTGTGAATGAGAGAACACCCGTGTTAACTAAAGTCCGACATTTGGGTCCGATGCCCATCACGATTTTGGAGAGTCCGAGCCCACAAGCTTTTGACCGATATTTTATAAAAAAGTGCAAAATCAATTATAATCACTTGAAAATTCTACAAGCTCACTATGCGTCACAGCACACTTGTGAGCTTGTAGATCTGCTATTTTTGACAACTATAATGACATCATGCCCAAAATAGGGACACCAGTTTGAAAGTGGTAAAAATATATCAGTACACATCAGATGTATAATTTCCGAAAATTTGAATAATGTCGGATATATTGGTCTGGCTCTAATTCAGTTTCAGTGCCTTGGTGGTGTCTGTGCAGATGTTTTTTTTTACTTGCACAGCAACAGTACATACTGACACATCTAGGACATGGACAACAGGGATTAACATACAAAACAAGCAGACATTGCAACACATACTAAAAATAGTGCTCTATACGTAACTCTCCAAATATATATTCAGCATTCACTGTGCATGCAACGCCGTACTGAGTAACTGCAGAGGAATTATGTGAATGTATGCTCCACAGTTGCACCCAATTGTTTATGAAAATAAAGAGTAGGATTCATGGTTAAAACAAATAGAACTAAACAAGGAAAAGTAGTGTCCACATACTGGATCATGCTTGCCTTGCAGTTAATTTATTGAATGACCACCAAGTCGACATTTCGTGTGTCTTATCTATTCCTCGGTTAACCACTTAAACCCCATATGGTTGACAGGAGTGCCTCAGGGCTCTATACTAGTATCCTTTCTGTTTTCTTTTATTGTGGGGAAGGCTTTCACAGGAAAATAGCAGATTCATGATGACAACTAATATAAGTATCTCTGCCTGTGTGGGCATTATGATTTGTTACTGGATAAACATCACATGGATGGTTATAAATGGCAAGGTAGTGAATAGTAACTATAACTAAAGTAGAACATTCAGTGTAAGCTTCGTAGAGTTGTGGAGGAATCAACAGAATGTGCACATATTCAGATTGTATTTGTATATCTCTGCTGTTGGGCAGAAACTCGAATGTTACTTTTTCAGGAAATTAAACCTTATATTTTTAAAACAAAGCAATACTGCCTCATCAAAGTTGGTATTGTGACTTTATATATTGTCAGGTACATGCATGTGTCATTTATCACCACTTTACCCAAATCCAGCTCTAAGTGGAGGTTTAGTCCATCACTGATAAGAACAGCTGACAATGGATCTCCAAGCTCACAATGCATCACAACGTGTGAATTCATGCCCAGATGCTTCATGACATGGCTTAATATAGGCATGTGGTTCCCAAACCTTGTAGCCTGTAACCCAAAAGAGAAATTAGACGTTTGCCCGGGAGTCCGGGACCCAAAACGAGTGAAAACAGATCTACAAGCACACAATTTATTTATGGAATTTCTTAATTTGTTTGTCTGTTTTAAAATGTATAGAATTATCTTTTAAATAATTATATATATATATATATATATAAAAAAAATATATATATTTATATATATTTATGTAGGAAAAGAAATTTGGATTTTTACTCAAGTCGTGACCCATAAAAAGTGGTCCGTGACCCACAAATGGGTCAGTGATATAGGCCATGGAAGGAGAAAAACGCCCGCACACTGTTCATATGCTCCAAAAACTTACTTTTATTATAGGCAACTGCAACGTTTCGACTTTACGTCTTCATCAGGCAAAAGTGACTTTTACCTGATGAAGACGTAAAGTCGAAACGTTGCAGTTGCCTATAATAAAAGTACGTTTTTGGAGCATATGAACAGTGTGCGGGCGTTTTTCTCCTTCCATTATCTGATACCTTGATGTCCAGCACCTGGCCTGAATATAGGCTTGAGATGTGCACACAATCTTGTCTATGATCAGTGATATAGGCCAACATAATAATAAGCAGGACGTTAAACAGGTACTCTGCATAGTTACTTTTAACACACTATGGGGGGAAAAACCCTGCCTCGTTAATTAAAGTTGATCTTCCACTCTGTGTGCCACGTAGGGGGGAGGGTGTGGAGTTAGCTGGTACAATTTGAAGAACCAATGGAGTTAGCTGGTTTTGTTGAAAGCATTTTTTAATAGTCTTCATTAGTTCAATATTGTTTTAACCCACACACAGACGTAAAGGGTGTTCAATAGCGTTGATTTATAAAAAGCTGAAAAAGAGTTGAATTGGTTTCTGCCCGACAGCGACGATATAATGTGTACACGCGAGCACACACAGAAGTTAAGACACAGTGTACATACAGTACATACTGGCCAAACACACTGGTGGTATTCCGTCCTAACTAAGCCAGTTTAAGGTGTTTGAAGTCAGGTGACTTAACATGAACCTACATTAACGTGCAGTCCCTCCTGTGGTTCTGATCCCGTCGCTACAGGTTTGGCCCCTTCGTCCCGGCCTGAAAACCACAGCACCTCAGAGGCCCTGACCCCAACCACTCCCACCTCCAGCAGTCAGAACCGGCTGTGTGGAGCGCCACCGGTCAACATCATCTCTGGACTGGCCAACGGCCCCGGGATGGAGCATATGAAGCTCGGGGGCCTGGCAGGTCTTCTAGGGCCCCCACCTAAGGCCCCCCGGGGACGCAAGAAGATCAAGGCTGAGAATTCTACAGGTCCACTGCTGGTGGTGCCCTATCCCCTCCTATCTGACCAAGGCTGTATAACTGTTGCACCCAAAGAAGGAAAAACCTACAGGTTGGGACACTGGAAGTTACTTTGTGTTATGCAGAAATTTAAATCTTGATCAGGTCATTGTCCCACAGAAAACATTTATAATACTGTATAATATCGTATTATAGTCGGTGTCTCCAATTATAACACTCTGGCATTTGTCATTGTCCTCTTCTGTCCACTAGATGCAAAGTGTGTCCACTCACCTTCTTCTCCAAGTCAGACATGCAAATGCACTCCAAGTCTCACACGGAGGCCAAGCCCCACAAGTGTCCCCACTGCTCCAAGTCATTCGCCAATGCTTCCTATCTGGCCCAGCACCTGCGCATCCACCTGGGAATCAAGCCCTATCACTGCTCCTATTGCGAGAACTCCTTCCGCCAGCTGTCACATCTGCAGCAGCACACCAGGTCCGTTCAAACCACTTATCTATAATGCACTTTGGATTGATGATGATGTAATCATTTCTGAAGTTCCGTGTAGTATTCCTCACGGATCCCAAAAGATTAATTTGTATATACTGTATATATACATTTTAATTAGTGTGCTTTACTGTCATTATTGGCATGACAGTGATGTTGTCACCATACGCTTGCTGTTTAATAGATCATACTTCCTTCTACCGTTGCCGCCGTTGTACAAAATCCCTTTAAAATAAAAACATAACCGTATGCTGCACATCTAGTTTCAGTCTGTTTGGGCATTCGAATATGGCCACTAATTGGCTTCAACACATAAGCCATTCAGAGGTTATTATATTTGAGAACAAATTCCAGTTACCTATAAAAGTTAAGGTAAACTGACATGTCCCATCCAACGCATTTTGGATGGGAACCCCATTTTGTAACTATACCGTTCAAGACAGGAACCCCTTTTGGGGTTCTTGCTGCTATGTAGTATGTACAGTATATCGTCATTGTCGGGTGGAAACCTTGTATTTCCAAACCTTTCTTTTGTTGTTATCAATTTTTAAAACGATTTAAAAGTAGTGAAAATAGCCGATTTACAAGCATACAACGCGGCGTTGTGTGCTTGTAGATCTGCTATTTTCACTACTTTTGTATGATGAAGTAAGACTTTAATTTACAAAAGAAAACATAAACAGATTTGAAACTTAGAGATACAAGGTTTCTGCCTGACAGTGTCCACCTGGGAATCAAGCCCTATCACTGCTCCTATTGCGAGAACACCTTCCGCCAGCTGTCACATCTGCAGCAGCACACCAGGTCAGTTCAAACCACTCATCTTTAATGCACTTTGGATTGACGATGATGTAAACATTTTCTGAAGTTTCCATGTAGTATTCCTCACAGATCCCAAAAGATTAATTTGTATACACTAGTCCCGTCCTGTGCCCGGGGTGTGCACGGCATATGAGGGATTAAATGTAGGAGTCTCAGAAGTAATGGAGAATCCAGACTGGTGCCCGTTGGGCAGAATAGTCACCATTGATGTCCAGTTGTGCAATACCCGTTGTCTCTGTCTGTCTGTCTGGCTGGCTCTCTTTTATGCCCGTATATGGTGTTCTGTGTCCAGGCCAGTCTGTGATGTCGTCTCCAAATTTGGGAACTGTAGTGATGTCAATCAGTAATGTCAGTTGGGCATTGTTTTCTGTCTGTCTGTCTGTGATGTCATGCCCAAATTTGGGCATTGTTGTGATGTCAGTCAATGATGTCAGTTGGGCATTGTTTCAGCATGCGGCTGTTACCATGGTGGTGACGCTTTATTTGAAATCGCACCACACTTCTAGGCGGAACCACTCGTTTCTATTGACCATGGCGGAGGTGCACCGTCTCAGGCGACCTTGAGCCATGGGAGACTCCGCCGAGCGAGCGGTAGCGAGCCGCCGTGTCGAGCGTTGCGAAGGTGGCATGAGCCGACTCAGTGCCGTCCGAGTTACATACACTGGGGGACAGAATAGTAAATCTTCATCCCCCCGACTTTCGCCACCTCTGCACGGTCCAAGGGATCACAAAGGAGCACTCCCTAGCTCCGCATCAGTCAATCAGAAGCTTCTGCGGGCGGGGTTTGTCTAGAAGTGTGGTGCGATTCCAAATAACGCGGTGGTGACCTTCTCTTAGTATCAGTGATGTCAGCATGCAGACAGACGGCAGACAGACAGACATTCGGTAAATTAATAGTTATTTTAGTGTGCCAATGCCAATAACGGCAGTAACGGTAATGTCATTATTGGCATGACTGTGATGTGGTCACCATACGCTTGCTGTTGTAATTAATAGATCATTCTACTGTTGCTGCCGTTGTACAAAATCCCTTTAAAATAAAAACATAACCGTATGCTGCACATCTAGTTTCAGTCTGGACATTCGAATATGGCCACTAAGTGGCTTAAACCATAAAGGATGTTTTTACATTAGCCATTCAGAGGTTATTATAGACCTCTGATTCACCTTTATACACTGTAGGTGAATTTGAGAACAAATTCCAGTTACCTATAAGGCAATCTGGCTAGCCATCGTCAAAGAAAAGGTCCTTTTCACTTGACTGGAGCTCTGTTCTCGAGAGACTACCTATAAGGTAAACTGACCGGTCTTAAGTTGTTTGAACCACTGATTAAAAATAACCTCTGAATGGCTATTGTGTTTCCCAAGATATTGAAAGTATCCATTCCATTCATATACTGTAGAAGTATTCTAGGTTTTGAGTAATCCAATGTCCTTCATATTCCCCTCCTTCTGCCACAGAATCCACACTGGTGATAGGCCTTATAAATGTGCCCACCCTGGATGTGAAAAGGCATTTACCCAACTCTCTAACCTCCAGGTGAGTAACATTACATACAGCAATGATAAGAAAACATCAGATATTACCTCACTCATGTTCTGTACAAGAGGCCAGCCAGCCAGTGTTTATGAGGGACGGGCCATCATGTACTGTAGGAGTGACAACAGATGGAAAGAATGTAACTTTTGACATCCTTTATACAGGGAGGGGAATGGCAAGGTGATGAATATAACTAAGTCTGAAAAAGGGGAAATCCTTTGTTGTCGACTCTCAAACATGTAAACCATTCTCCCAACAACCTGTTCCTGGTTCAGTTATGACTTTTAGAGAGCATTGTTGCATGTCTTTCCCTCTCTGCCCCATGCAGCCGGTCTGTTATTTGCAAGAACTGCCTAATTAATATACAAACTTAACAAAAAATATACAGTAGTATGTTGCATCTTTTGTTTTAGACATTGCAAGAAAAGAACTGATGTTTTTTCCTCACATCTCCTTGGTCTTTCGATTCTTCCATTACAGTCTCACCAGAGGCAGCACAACAAAGACAAGCCGTACAAATGTCCAAACTGCTACCGTGCCTACTCAGATTCAGCATCACTGCAGATCCATTTGTCAGCGCACGCCATAAAAAACGCCAAGGCCTACTGCTGTAGTATGTGTGGCAGAGCATACACCTCAGTGAGTACACCCCAAATTACCTAGAACGTTGGAATAGTCCTGTCTGCCTGGAGATGGATTATCAATATTAAAATGTTAACGTGTTTTGTTTTGTCACTCCAAAGAACTAGCACTGATTCCAAATGTTTTTACTTACTTTTGGAGACAGCAGTTGGTGAGAGAATGTCATCCAGCTGTAATTCACAAATACATACTCATCACATTGAACATATATTAAACTAGAAAAATATTGTTCCTTCGAAACAATTGTGGGCTCGCTTCAAGCCAGAAAACAATGGCTATAAAAGTACAAAATGTCAAGATCGCAGGCAGTGCTCTCTTTGACGTTACTGACGTCAAAGATTGGTCCATTTTGTTCCAAAAATGTGTTGTGCCAAAAGTTGACCCGCTGGTGGCGCTATTATAACAGGCCAATGTAAGAAGGGTGGTATCTGTTCCTTGACCTATTGGGAATGTGCTTGCAAGATTTCACGGACATTGCAGGCTGTGTTCATGATTTGAGGTGTTTTTGGCTTTGGCCACTTTATCGCTGCTTGCAACTATATTTGTTATTATTTTTCTTTTTGTGTGTGTGTGCACTTCATAGGCATATTAGATAAAGGTCCTTAGATTGTGTGTAGAATGTTTCATGCAAATTGCAAAAAAAATCCTAACGGGTTTAAGCGTTTCACAAACTGCTCAAAATGATATAGCGCCGCCCTTTGGCCAATTGGAGTGAGATTGGATTTCGTGATATTTGGACTAACACTCTACATCTTTGCCAAATGCCATGAACATGTTACTTTGCATGTATGATTTAGAGGCAGAAGAATAATTTGCATAAAACTGCAATATTCATTGAATTATTAAAAAAGCATGTTTCAATTAAAAAAAAAAATCCGATCTGACAGATCTTTAGATATTGGTCCAAAGTTCACGTAAAAAAAGTTTTGTGCACGTGGAGCGAAAATTCCAGAATAAAAGCGGGTTTACGCGTTTTACAAACTGCTCAAAATGGCGGAAAATCGAAGGGCGGAGCTTACTTAACAAAGACACAGATGTCTTCCGCTCGAGTCAAAGCACGCGTGTAAGCAAGTTGCATGTCTTAAAACGAAACGAGTCATGACTTATGCCCGTTTGAAGTTTGAATTTTCAAACGCTTCGTATAGCGCCCCCCTTTGGCCGATTGGACTAAAATTGGTTTCAGTAATACTTTGACTAACCCTCTACATCTTTGCCAAATGCCATGAACGTGTAACTTTGCATGTATGATTTAGAGGCCGAAGAATAATTTGCATAAAACCGCAATATTGATTGAATTATTAAAAAATTATATTTCACTTTAAAAGAAATCTGGTTGATCAATCTGACCGTATTGGTCCAAAGTTCATGTGAAAAAAGTTTCGTGCGCGTAACGAAAAAAACCCAGGAGGAGATAGATTTTTACTGTTTTTCATATAATTCCAAATTGTGGGAGATCTAAAGGTCAAAGGTCAAAAGTCAGAGCGTAAAAGTTGTTCGGCATGAGGAGACGCATACGTGTATACAGGTTTCATGGCTTTACCTCAAACACAGCATGAGCTATACCTGTTCAAAGTTCGCACTTTCGAAGGCTTCCTACAGCGCCACCATTTGGCCGATTGCTGTAAAAAGTAATAGCACACGTCGCCATAGTAAGCTGAACACATTGATGTTTTTATTTTCATTTTCTCACTAAGTATGTAGGAGTAGAAAGGAACCGAAGTTTTTTGATACTTGCACTGACTGCCTGCCTAGTATAGAAATAATGACAATATCTAAAGTGTGCTCGCCTTATAGGCGAGCCCACAATAATTTACCCCTATTCATTAGGGACCACTTTTCATTTCAGCACTCTTTCAAAAATAGACGATCTACAAGCTCAACTTGTATATGGTCTATTTATTTTATTTTTTGAACAAATATTGATGCCAGGCTAAAGTCATTAAGATCTTACCTCAATTATTTTTATATACTGTATATAATTAAGCCAGTTGGAACACCTTTTTACTGTCTCCTCTTCTGCTTTTCCCAAACACACCACACTACATTCTCCTGCTATTTCTGTTATATCTTAGAATACCTTCATTAGCCCCCTACATGTTTTGCTCCCGAAGGCCTCAGAGCTTCAATTAACCTTTTGATATCAAGTAGTTTATTCGCCCGGGGTTGGGGGCAGTATGTTTGTATACTGAGTGAATTTGAAATTGTGTTAAATTGTACTGTTTGTCCAGGTAGATGGAATATGATACTGTAAAACAACATAACGAGTAGGCACAAACGATGTTGAGACAGAACATTTAGTTTATGACTGTGGAGTTAATAGGTTATATATCTTTTTTTTATAACCTGTGCATTCTTTCTTTCCACAGGAGACATACCTTATGAAGCACATGTCCAAACACACCGTGGTGGAGCACCTAGTGAACCACCAGTCACCTCAGAGGACCGAGTCCCCCAGCATCCCCATACGCATCTCCCTCATCTGAGCTCCCCCCAGTCACTACACACAGCAGCACAGTAGGTCGGATTTATTAGTCACGTGAGGCTGGCTTTTAGGGGCCCTGCGCACACGGTCACCTACATAAAGCCTACATTAGCATATGACAGCTGACATAAGCATTCAGTGCTAATTACAGCATCCAGACGCCCCCCCTCTCGTTCCATTTTGACACGTCCTGTCAAGATGAGCACAGACAGTGCGTTTTTATGAATGTAACGACGCAGCTCGACATTGCCCAGAGGATACAATGGCTAGGAATGTCTTACGTCAGATCTAATAAGCACTTTCGTAGGCGTCATGTACACTGCCGGATGCATTGGCCCTTAAAATTGAAAGGTTATCTAATTTGTTTTTGTTTTTTTTATTCCATGAAATGGTTTCCCAAAATGTGCCAGATGAAATTTGCTCTCAGTCAAAAGGAATTGAGAAAGTAAAAAATAAAATAAAAAAATATTTTGTGGGTGTATTCTGTAGACATCCAAAGATAATCTTAAAGCACTTTTAGGCCTTGTGGTTTTGGCTCAAATTGTTTTAATCCTGTCAGATGGCGTCAAAAAGGCATTACTTGAGGCAGCTAAAAGTATTTGTGTCGAAATGAAAGTTGTGTTGTTTGTTTTGGTTACATTTTCTATTCTATACATTTTTATTTGTAATTAAAAAAAGAATATTCAACTATACGTTTACAGGGTCGTAAAAATCTAAATTTGGAGAAAGGCAATCGGAGCAATGTGGATGACAATTCAATGATATGATTGTATTCAGATGTATTTTGGCATTTAGGAGGTAAAAATAGAGAAAACGGTTACTATTTCCCCAATGTTTCATCCGCCACATTCAATGGCAACGTTTGTGATCATTACCTTCTATTTTTCAATTGTTTTCCTCATGTCTAGTGCCATATGAACCATATTCAGGTTTTTTGTTTTGTGAGAAAGAAATATTAGAAGTCGTATTTGCTTTCACTATTTTGTTCAGTTAAGCTATGGACATTGTTTGTAAGCATTAGAAACATACTGTTGCTAATTGATGTATCTAATTAACGCTTAAGACTTTGGCTCGTGATATTCACTTTTTTTTTCTTTTTAATCAATTAAAGCTGACATGAAATCTCAGTTAAATGGGAAAAATATATTTAAAAAGTAAACCATTGGACCAAAATGTGAAGTTGTTACAGCTATTTTGACCCAATATATATATACGTATATATAAATAGTATTTTTACCTTCATATAAACATATTAACAAGCTTTACCCATTTAAAATGAACTTCCATATAAGTCCTACTCCATGGGCCTATATGACAAGTAAACATGGAGTCGATGCTTATGCTTCGCTAGTATTTCTTTTGTTTATTTTAGTATTCTTTTCATTGTACACAGTATTGGTTTGATGTATTTTTTACTGTAACTTTAACCTCTGAATGGTACAAATAGAGGTACCCTGTATTCTTCAGGGTACTTAACGAAAAGGTGCTACGGCTCAACGTATGTCTGAGGTGGAACTGAGAATAATGTAAAATACATATACAGTATATAGTATGTTTTCAAAAGAAGAAAAGACGAAAAAAAGAAGAAAAAAAACATTACTCAAGCCACTGGCCTGAAAACAGTCATTTAACACAAACAACAGACCCTGCCTCTTCAACTTAATCTCTCTCTTTCTCTCCCCCTCCCTTGAGATTGGAGAAAAATGTACATGTTGCTGTAAGGTAAATCATGTTAATCATTTATAGTTCCTATTTTAAGTTTTCATAAACCGTTCCTTTCTATTCGGGTTTTGTAAAAGATGTTTATCTATGAACTTACTGTAATGATTTTAGTCTATCTGTACGTTAATATTCACGTTTTATATATTGGTTATTTACATATAAGCCTTAACTGTTCTACCATGCAAACGACCATTCTATTTCCATTACTTGTTGTGTTCTGCAGTATTCCGTCTTGTAAACATTATTTTATTTTTTCCTTTCGCATGGACTACCCAAGCTGTAAACTGTATGATAACTGTTTAACCCATGTTCTCTATGAAAAAGATAACTGCGTAGATTTATTACACTTTTTCCTGTCTTGCATTGTGGTTTCATATACAAGTTTCTAGATAACTAAATATGCACAGCCAAGACTGAAAAGTAAAACTAAGAACATCAATGTTTAAAAAAGGAAAAAAAAGCTTTGTATCTTTACCTTGTTTAATAAACAGACTGTTATAAACTCACTCATTGCTTGGCAGCATATTTCATCAGGCTGCTTTAGTACTGGACACCAAACATTGTTTTATTCATGTAAATTAAAAAAAAAATAAGATGGTGCAGGATTGTGAATTAATTCTCTTTATTTATGAAAATATTTGTTTATAAAATGTATTTACATGGTTCACCAAAAGTTATTGCCTGTGATAATATTTCATTTTAGGCAAACCACATCACAAGTACGTTTTTCGTTAAGATGGTATTCAATTTTAGCAGTAAGACAAAGTTAAAACACTTCATCAATTCAGGCACGTTGAAGACTAATTGGACAACAATTACCACAGTGTACAAGCTGGAGATTTCTAGCCGTGAAGGAAACGAAGCTAGGCATGACATTCATTTCTTACTATTCTTATAGTGGTATAAAATATGTGCATATTAATTCCTATCCCAAAATCTATAACTTATTTGTCAACTGATTGTTCTTCATCCTGTTAAAAAGGATATCTAATATAAAAGTCTGTCTCCATTTTATCAAGCTTTAGCAAAGTATCTTGGCATTGAGTTTCACTGTGACCAGTTACAAAAACAGGCATACAAGTAGATCCACCATTGGTTAGGAACCCTAAAAATAAAAATTCCGTTCCTGTAACCTCCTTTTTACTGGCAACTTGAAATTAGAAAGAATAGCTCAGCTGAGGTCAGCATTTCACATAGCTATAAATACTCAACTGGCTATAGCAGAATATTCATAAGATACATCTCTACATTACAGACAAAATTCAGAAAATTAACCAATACATTTAGTATTTACCACATTAATACAGTATTCTGTAAATATGAAACGCTTGTAAACTCTTTAAGTGCTGACAATGTATGGTAATAATGACCAATGACGCAATGTGCCAACAAAAAATATAAACATAAAATGTCATCCATAGGCAACTTTGCGTATAAAACAATTGCCAATAAGTACCAATGCAGTTCTTTCCCTTTAGTAAACCAAGTCACAAATGTACCTTTTTATAAAGTGCTTATTTCAAATCAATCTGATTATCTACCTGACTGTGTGAGGTCTGCTATTATCTTACTTTGCCTATCACACCAACACCAAGCTGTATGGTCCAGAATTAGGACTTGCTTTGGCATCTGGAGGCAAACACCATTTGGACAAATCCAAGGTAAAACGGTAACCCTTTACTTTCCGGTACAGTAATTACATGGTAGTTACCACGTAATTACAAGGTAATTACTTGGTAACCACCCCGTATTTACTGAGTAATAACTAGGTAATTACAAGGTAATTAGAATGTATTTTACATAGTAATTACCTGGTGTTACCTGGTAATTCCCAGATACATTCCTGAGAACTACCAGGTAATTACTAGGTAATTTAAAGCATGTACCTGGTAATTCCATAGTAACTACCTGGTAATACACTTAGCAATTACTTAGTTTATTACCCGGTAGTTCCCTGGTATTTTCTTAGATACTACAAGGTAATTATTAGGTAATTATAAGTATTTTATTATGTATTTAGCATGTAATTATACTGTAACTACCTGGTAATACACTTAGCAATTACTAGGTTTATTACCCGGTAGTTACCTGGTATTTTCTTGTATACTACAAGGTAATTATTAGGTAATTATAAGTATTTTATTATGTATTTAGCATGTAATTATAGTGTAACTACCTGGTAATACACATAGTAATTACAAGGTATATTGCCTGGTATTTACCAGGTATTTTCTTTGCTACTACCAGGAATTTATGAGTAGTTGCTTATGCAATTACTATATAATTACATGGTAACTACCATGTAATATACCTATTAATGTATAGGTAATTCCTATGTATTTTCTTAGAAATTACTAGGTAATTACCGTTTAATTTCATGTTAACTATCATGTTATTTACCTGGTCCTTACCTTGATAGGTAACCCATTATAATCTGTGCATATACAAAGGTACTTACCTGGTATTTACCCAATAACTCCAAAAAGTATTTACAGGGAAATTACCCAGTAGTTACTGTTGGTTTGTACTGTAAAGTAAAGCGTGATCAATTCCATGACCTTACCTGGTAATTACTCAGTATTAACCCAATAACTACAAAAGGTATTTACATGGAAATTACCCAGTAGTTACTGTTGGTTTGTACTGTAAAGTAAAGCGTGATCAATTCCATGACCTTACCTGGTAATTACTAAGTGCTTACCCTGTAACCAGAATAATTATGTGCCTTGCATTTAGCCAGTGTAAGTGCAACTACTGAAAAATAAGTACTTTTTTTTTGGGACCAAATGGCATCATTGCCATGGGTGGATAAAATAACCAGGCCTCAAAAATGACCAGTGTCGTTCATTTGTGTTCAGTGCATGCTTCTCCGGTGTCCGTGAGTCTGCTTCTCCCCTGGACAGCACACTGCATCTGAAATCCAGTTCCCACCCCAAGCACCAGCAAGCAACCCCACCATAACCAAGGCATGATACAACACAAATATAAATTCATTACATTAACACCTCCTCAACCACCACCAACCTTGACATAACACGCAAAAAAACAGGTGAGCTGGCAAAGAGATTTCTTTATAAAATGCTGTAATGCTTTTCAATAAACAAACAAAAAAAAATCACATGTTCGACAGTGCAATACTATAAAAAAACTATTTACAAGAAGTACACAAAATGACAGTTGATTCTTCACACATTGGTTGCCAACCCCGAGTTCCCCGAGTTTATAATGGTACCCCCCAATTGCCAACCCCGAGTTCCCCGACCAAAAAAGAAAAAAACATTTTTGGACCTCTAGAAATGTATTAGGCATGATCGCGATTTTGCATGTTTAACCCCCATACAACCCCCATACAACTCAGGTAGCAGACCTCCAAGCTCACAACAGTGTAAAACATAATGGCTGCTATCTCATGAATGCCTGAACGGATTTCCAATCGGATTCTTTTGTTTGAAAGCTGGGAGCATTGTGCACACACATGGTGCATGATCTAGGCATGGGCGTGCATGATCCGTGCACTATGAATTACATGGAGTCTATGGAGACCTTGGCAACTTGGACCCTCAAGAGATTTTTTTTTTAAGGCAACAAATGTGTTCATATACATATGAGTCGAACCGCTGAGATAATTTTAACACAGTTCTTATATGAAATATATGAAAAGGGTCTAGGGGAATTCAGAATGGGGGAAGAAAATGACAAACCAGCTAGGATGGGTAAATTACGTCACGCTTTACTGTTCTAAGGTTTAAGGCGCTTTCCCACTGCGCCCGATAACGATAGTTTTCAATTGAAGTGGATGGCAGCGTCCACAACACAACGATACAGCCGTCATAATTGACGTGAACGCCATCGCCGACATGTCGCTATCGTTATCGGGCACAGTGGGAAAGGGCCATTACACTTGGTAACATGCTCTGACATCCTTGAACAATCGTCCAAGAATGCCCTCCCTGTGTTCCCTCCCCAGCCAGTAATGCCACTCGATGAACCGTAGGTTCATCTTCAGTGCCTTCTCAGTGAGGTTCCCCCTGTACCTATAGATGTCTTCCTTGCAACTATTTTAGAGTATAAACTAATTTGAGTAAACTAGTCTGTATCTATTTTGTTTCTATGTTCAAATATCCTGAGTTAACTCTTTTTCTTTTTCTTTCCTTCCACAGGTAAAAACCCAAACCAAGAATGGATGATCACAGGTAGAGGTAAGTATCAAAAATCAAAATAGAACAATGAATTTCAATTACTTGGAATGTAATGAAAATAATAAAATACAAAAATAAATGTACTTCAATGCTCAATGTTCAATTCAAAATCAAATGTCCTCTTATTCAAAAATCAAATATATCTAATATGGCTCAGTCTTTTTCAGTTAGATCCAAAAAGAAAAATATGGCACTTTAATACTGTCCTTTTTCAGCTCAGTGTGTCTAAATCCGAAGGCACTTTGACTCAGTGCTTAAGTTGTGCCTTAATACTGTAAGTTCAGTCCAAAAAATAAAATAAAACTGGTGTCTCAATTAATCTCAGTCCAAAAAATGAAAAAAAGTAATCTGTTCAAAATTGTACTCCGATACTCCTACCAGTCTGGCAGTGAGTGACTCTGTTGGTTGGTTGTGCAAAGTGGACCCTTTGCACTGCTTGTAGATCAGCTATCTAATGTCTGTGGGCCTCCTCGCTCGCCATCCTGTATCTCCAGGAAATATCATGGGGTGTTTCCCAGCAAGGGAAAAAACCTGACCTGTACAACAGGCCATAAAGAAAATAACATCACTATAAGTAACTCAAATCAAAACATCAAAGTGTTTCAGGCACTGTGTGACTGTGGGCCAATTAACACTAGCTGCAGTAGACAACTAGACCCAAATTGATGGCTGATTGCTGTCAGCTGGCTGCCCAGCTCAGTTACTCTGATTACATAAATCCGTTTTTTACCATGGATAAATCTTCACATTTAACACCAGAAACATGCACAATACCCTTGTATTCCTTAAATAATGCAAAACGTTTTCATTACAAGTGCAAAAACAATGACTTAGTGCAATTATTCCGTTTTCAACTCACCAAAACAATTGGCTGTACAAACACAAACAAACAGCTTCTTCCTGTACAAGGGCTGCTCCCAGGTTTGACCAAACGTTCCCCCAAAAGGTGGCTTGCTTGTCACACTTTTAGGCTTGTAATCAAACAGTTTCTGGTAGTTTTCTTATCATAAATCAATTCACTTTTCAGTTCAGTTCTGACATTCACTCCTCCTTCTCTCTCTCTCCTCTCCAGGTAATGACAGGCTGCACACACACTCTGCACTCAGGGGAAGTACGTCATCTGCCACTTAAAGGCATATGTTGTGTTTTCTGTACATGTACAGTTTTAAAGTAGCTTCTTAACATAATAAAACCATTCCCATTTTAAACCAACGTATGAATTCTGTATTTATTAATCACTTGAGTGTCTTAATGAATTATTCATGCATTTTAATGAACTGTTCATATTTATTCATTTTCTGTATATATTCTGTACATACCCATTTTAAATGCATGAATAATTCATTAAGACACTCAAGTGATTAATAAATACAGAAGTCATACGTTGGTTTAAAATGGGAATGGTTTTATTATGTTAAGAAGCTACTTTAAAACTGTACATGTACAGAAAACACAACATATGCCTTTAAGAGGCAGATGACGTACTTCCCCTTTAAGGGCAGAGTGTGTGTGCAGCCTGTCATTACCTGGAGAGGAGAGAGAGAGAAGGAGGAGTGAACGTCAGAACTGAACTGAAAAGTGAATTGATTTATGATAAGAAAACTACCAGAAACTGTTTGATACAAGCCTAAAAGTGTGACAAGCAAGCCACCTTTTGGGGGAACGTTTGGTCAAACCTGGGAGCAGCCCTTGTACAGGAAGAAGCTGTTTGTTTGTGTTTGTACAGCCAATTGTTTTGGTGAGTTGAAAACGGAATAATTGCACTAAATCATTGTTTTTGCACTTGTAATGAAAACGTTTTGCATTATTTAAGGAATACAAGGGTATTGTGCATGTTTCTGGTGTTAAATGTGAAGATTTATCCATGGTAAAAAACGGATTTATGTAATCAGAGTAACTGACCTGGGCAGCCAGCTGACAGCAATCAGCCATCAATTTGGGTCTAGTTGTCTACAGCAGCTAGTGTTAATTGGCCCACAGTCACACAGTGCCTGAAACACTTTGATGTTTTGATTTGAGTTACTTATAGTGATGTTATTTTCTTTATGGCCTGTTGTACAGGTCAGGTTTTTTCCCTTGCTGGGAAACACCCCATGATATTTCCTGGAGATACAGGATGGCGAGCGAGGAGGCCCACGGACATTAGATAGCTGATCTACAAGCAGTGCAAAGGGTCCACTTTGCACAACCAACCAACAGAGTCACTCACTGCCAGACTGGTAGGAGTATCGGAGTACAATTTCGAACGGATTACTTTATTTCATTTTTTGGACTGAGATAATTGAGACACCAGTTTTATTTTATTTTTTGGACTGAACTTACAGTATTAAGGCACAACTTAAGCACTGAGTCAAAGTGCCTTCGGATTTAGACACACTGAGCTGAAAAAGGACAGTATTAAAGTGTCATATTTTTCTTTTTGGATCTAACTGAAAAAGACTGAGCCATATTAGATATATTTGATTTTTGAATAAGAGGACATTTGATTTTGAATTGAACATTGAGCATTGAAGTACATTTATTTTTGTATTTTATTATTTTCATTACATTCCAAGTATTTGAAATTCATTGTTCTATTTTGATTTTTGATACTTTTGATACCTCTACCTGTGATCATCCATTCTTGGTTTGGGTTTTTACCTGTGGAAGGAAAGAAAAGGAAAAAGAGTTAACTCAGGATATTTGAACATAGAAACAAAATAGATACAGACTAGTTTACTCAAATTAGTTTATACTCTAAAATAGTTGCAAGGAAGACATCTATAGGTACAGGGGGAACCTCACTGAGAAGGCACTGAAGATGAACCTACGGTTCATCGAGTGGCATTACTGGCTGGGGAGGGAACACAGGGAGGGCATTCTTGGACGATTGTTCAAGGATGTCAGAGCATGTTACCAACTGCGCCCGATAACGATAGCGACATGTCGGCGATGGCGTTCACGTCAATTATGACGGCTATATCATTGTGTTGTGGACGCTGCCATCCACTTCAATTGAAAACTATCGTTATCGGGCGCAGTGGGAAAGCGCCTTAAACCTTAGAACAGTAAAGCGTGACGTAATTTACCCATCCTAGCTGGTTCGTCATTTTCTTCCCCCATTCTGAATTCCCCTAGACCCTTTTCATATATTTCATATAAGAACTGTGTTAAAATTATCTCAGCGGTTCGACTCATATGTATATGAACACTTGTTGTTGTTGTTGCCTTAAAAAAAAAAATCTCTTGAGGGTCCAAGTTGCCAAGGTCTCCATAGACTCCATGTAATTCATAGTGCACGGATCATGCACGCCCATGCCTAGATCATGCACCATGTGTGTGCACAATGCTCCTAGCTTTCAAACAAAAGAATCCGATTGGAAATCCGTTCAGGCATTCATGAGATAGCAGCCATTATGTTTTACACTGTTGTGAGCTTGGATGTCTGCTACCTGAGTTGTATGGGGGTTGTATGGGGGTTAAACATGCAAAATCGCGATCATGCCTAATACATTTCTAGAGGTCCAAAAATGTTTTTTTCTTTTTTGGTCGGGGAACTCGGGGTTGGCAATTGGGGGGTACCATTATAAACTCGGGGAACTCGGGGTTGGCAACCAATGTGTGAAGAATCAACTGTCATTTTGTGTACTTCTTGTAAATAGTTTTTTTATAGTATTGCACTGTCGAACATGTGATTTTTTTTTTGTTTGTTTATTGAAAAGCATTACAGCATTTTATAAAGAAATCTCTTTGCCAGCTCACCTGTTTTTTTGCGTGTTATGTCAAGGTTGGTGGTGGTTGAGGAGGTGTTAATGTAATGGAATTTATATTTGTGTTGTATCATGCCTTGGTTATGGTGGGGTTGCTTGCTGGTGCTTGGGGTGGGAACTGGATTTCAGATGCAGTGTGCTGTCCAGGGGAGAAGCAGACTCACGGACACCGGAGAAGCATGCACTGAACACAAATGAACGACACTGGTCATTTTTTAGGCCTGGTTATTTTATCCACCCATGGCCATGATGCCATTTGGTCCCAAAAAAAAAGTACTTATTTTTCAGTAGTTGCACTTACACTGGCTAAATGCAAGGCACATAATTATTCTGGTTACAGGGTAAACACTTAGTAATTACCAGGTAAGGTCATGGAATTGATCACGCTTTACTTTACAGTACAAACCAATAGTAACTACTGGGTAATTTCCCTGTAAATACTTTTTGTAGTTATTGGGTTAATACTGAGTAATTACCAGGTAAGGTCATGGAATTGATCACGCTTTACTTTACAGTACAAACCAACAGTAACTACTGGGTAATTTCCATGTAAATACCTTTTGTAGTTATTGGGTTAATACTGAGAAATTACCAGGTAAGGTCATGGAATTGATCACGCTTTACTTTACAGTACAAACCAACAGTAACTACTGGGTAATTTCCCTGTAAATACTTTTTGGAGTTATTGGGTAAATACCAGGTAAGTACCTTTGTATATGCACAGATTATAATGGGTTACCTATCAAGGTAAGGACCAGGTAAATAACATGATAGTTAACATGAAATTAAACGGTAATTACCTAGTAATTTCTAAGAAAATACATAGGAATTACCTAGACATTAATAGGTATATTACATGGTAGTTACCATGTAATTATATAGTAATTGCATAAGCAACTACTCATAAATTCCTGGTAGTATCAAAGAAAATACCTGGTAAATACCAGGCAATATACCTTGTAATTACTATGTGTATTACCAGGTAGTTACACTATAATTACATGCTAAATACATAATAAAATACTTATAATTACCTAATAATTACATTGTAGTATACAAGAAAATACCAGGTAACTACCGGGTAATAAACCTAGTAATTGCTAAGTGTATTACCAGGTAGTTACAGTATAATTACATGCTAAATACATAATAAAATACTTATAATTACCTAATAATTACCTTGTAGTATCTAAGAAAATACCAGGGAACTACCGGGTAATAAACTAAGTAATTGCTAAGTGTATTACCAGGTAGTTACTATGGAATTACCAGGTACATGCTTTAAATTACCTAGTAATTACCTGGTAGTTCTCAGGAATGTATCTGGGAATTACCAGGTAACACCAGGTAATTACTATGTAAAATACATTCTAATTACCTTGTAATTACCTAGTTATTACTCAGTAAATACGGGGTGGTTACCAAGTGATTACCTTGTAATTACGTGGTAACTACCATGTAATTACTGTACCGGAAAGTAAAGGGTTACCGGTAAAACACACAGATTATTAGTGCTCAAATGTTTGGGCCACAACTTTTGCTTCAAAGTTAAGTTAAGCAATAATGCACATATGCGATATAGTGGGAAATAATGGATGAGTTGGAGTTCCCTTCACCTAGTCCGTTACTTTCAATTTGATTTGTAACCACTTGCTACTTCAACAAACAGCTAATACAGTTTGTTGTTATGGTTACAGTTTAATATCAAACGTATTGATTTTGGAATGGTGATTAAACAGTTGACTGGGATTGTTTAAGAGTCGCAATATTGGGCATTAATGTGACAGCCAATCTTCAGAAATAAATATTTTTCATGTCCATGATAGACTACTTATGAAAAAATAAAAATAAATCACGCAATCTGTATGGTTGATATTATAGGTGTGGTATAATTATTATATACCATGGCTATGAAATCTGCCACACAGTTCTGTATCACTCCAAGAACTAAAGCTGGCCACACATTAGCCGACAATCGGGGCATTTAATGACCCTCCCGACAATCGGGCTGCCTGCTTCTGAAACGCCGCCGATTATCGGGCATAAATGTCGTCTAGCGTGAGGGTTCACAGATTCAATCTGAGCCCAGACCAGTGGCTCGCAAGACGATTGGGGCCAGCCCGACTCTTTTAAAAAATGTTTGATATTTTTTTGGATCGCTATTGGTACTGTATATGGAACAGCAGCGAGACCGAGAGAATGACAGCCGCTGCTCTCTGACCATAGTATCTGAGCAACAGGTCTCTTTTTCGCTCTCTCTCGCGCACACTTTTCACACCATCCGTCCACCCATCAGGTTGTGACTGTGAGCGTGTTTAGATTATCTGGTAAGAGAATCTTAAACAATTATCCTGTAGTGCTTAATGCTACCCAATTTCATCTCGCCCGATTATCTGCTAATGTAAGGCTAGCTTAAGAAAGAAAATAATAAATAAAACATACTGTGCGATCACTTAACGACTTTGTCACTAGGTGTCGCTAAACTGTGTCACTGTTGCCTTTCAGCTAGCTTGTTGAAGGTTTGTTTCTTTGTTACATCTTGTGTACAGGTACATAAGAGTAAAAGTACGAGGCATTACTAATGTCATTTTGAGAGCTGCTAGAAAAAGAAAAATTATTCATTTCACATGTACAATGGCTAGTTTTAAAGTTAATCAGGAGCTTCAATGCAGTTATAGCTAATTGCAACCACCTTGTTTGTGCAGGCAGTCAGGGATTAGTTCCTTGTAGAATGCATTTGTGTTAAGAAATTGTCATACACAACACATTTGACAGAATGCACAACAGGCTTGCTTTTAGCAAAGTATCCTCTTCACCGTGTTCACTTTAGTACCAACCCAAAGCATAACCCTGGGAGACCACATTGTATCACCAAGACAAATAAGGAAACAAACATAATAGAATGCCACTAGAGTTGCAAAAGGAATACCTGAGCATAAATGAAGTGGGAGCCCCTTTCTGAAAATAGTATTTTACAAGGGGTAATTAAATATTAAAAATAAACATTGAATTCCTTTCACGTGAGACTCACTAATGCCACAGAGAAAGCAATGTTGTTCAGCAAAACAATTATAGTGGAAGTAGGCGATACTTGTGTATGTGTTTGATACTGTATGTTATAGCACTTTGGCTTGAGTTCAACCCCTAGTTGAAATACATCCACTTTGTACTTAGCCTTGCGTTGCCAGACACAAATCCACCATAGCTGGATCACGCCATAGTCTTGCATTGCGAGGCTACTTAGTACTATGAATTAGATTAGTTTAGACGACGGATTGGATAAGACACTGGATGTTAAACCTTTAAGGAACCCCGCGATGGTACACCATTGTAACTCGTGTAACAGATGGTTATCACAAGCTCTGAGCTCCGAGTCCTAAACTAAACTAACCCTTTCATACCTTGTCAATCCCCACACTGGGGCTCTCCTCTGGGTCTTTGCTTTCTGGAGGAACCACAGGGGAGGTGAGATTCAGGTATCCAAGCTCAGAGGTCTGGGATTGGGGCTTGGGGTAAGATGTCCGGGTGCCCTCCACAAAACTCTCGCCCACCTTCATCCGACAGATGGCATCCAGGATGCCCAGTGGGTCACACGTGCCCGTTGTCAGACTGCTGAAAGAAAAAGAAAATTGAGAAATGAAAGTGAGATGCCTGCAACAACTCACCTTCATGCAGTGGATTACCATCTAAATGTGCTGTGATGGAAATACAGAAGTAAAGGTATAAACACATTTTTCTTTTTTTTTTAAAGATTAGTTTTTGGGCTTTTTATGCCTTTATTTGATAGGATAGTAGACTGACAGGAAATGGGGAGAGAGATGGGGAATGACATGTGGCAAAGGTCGTCTGGATGGGGAATCGAACCGGCGACGCCAGCAGGCATCATAGCCTAGTATGTGGTATGCGCCTTGACCACTAGGCCAGCGGGCGCCCCAACAAATTATTCAATTGAATATAAATCCTATCCTACCTTACAGTAGATGTATGCAGGACATTATCCCCAGGAAGTCCTTCAGATGGAAACATTTTCTTGACGTCCTGTCAGGGAAACGATTGAAGCCTTACACATCGAAAACGTCAAAGATATTTCCTTTACAAGGTGGATTGTGTCACCCAGTTCATTGTTTCACACCCATTCCCTTACCTTCCAAAGTGGAGATGGAGTGACTGATTCCACCTTGCACCATTTCCAAGCAAACTGCTAAGTTATCTTCCCTGCGGTAACTCCGAAGGTTAAAACTCAAGGCTTTACAATGGCTTTATTCCACCGTATCGGTCTGTGCATTAACCTATTGAAAAGTACTTGTTATACAATATAGCTCATTGAACTTCGGGCAGTAGACCAGGGGTCTTCAACGTTTTCAGGCCAAGGACCCCTTAGTAAAGAGAGAGATGAATCATACATATTGTATAAATGTATGATGGAGATTCTCATCGATTTTATAGATAGATTCATAGACTTGTTTGACACTTAACCACTTAAAATCCTAAATCGTTAACCTTTCACTCTGTACTTTGTCTGCTCTTTACAAACCTATTTGCCAAAAATAGACGATCTACAAGCATTGTAGATGTGCTATTTTTGGCTGAAGTTCTCAGAGTATAGGGATGCGAGGGTTCAATTGTTAATTTAAAGTAATTATCCTATCACACAAGGATTTGGCGCCCCCCTGCAGTAACTCTGAGGACCCCATAGGGGTCTCGGACCCCCTGTTGAAGACCCCTGCAGTAGACAACTGGTTGTGCTATTACAGTGTTATCAATATATATTTTTTTAAATGTATTCAACATACTTTTGCATAGCTTAAAATACTAGAATAAAGCCACTGTAAAGTGTTACCAAATTCCCCAATACATGTATATGAAATAAATGTACATGCTACTTCTTAGCCACCACTGTAAATAGGGCTGTGTACTACTACCTCAAGGCTGTAGTATGATTGGGTGTTCCTCAGGGCACGTTCCAGGCAGCTGACCTGATTGGACAGCTTCAGGGTTCTGTCCTGTAGCTGTCTGTTCTCCACCTCCAACACGTTGACTCTGGAACAGAATACCGTGCATGTTCCTACTCAATCAATCCGTCCAATGTGATTAGATTCTAGTCTTTATTGGATTAGAGGCAAGGCTGGGCAATATATCGAAAAGTTATCGATATCGAGGTATCAACATGCGAGGTATACATATCGATGAAGACGGCTTGAAATGAGATATTGGTGTATATGTCAAATTAATTAACAGACACTATGCATGCACGTAGCACATGCTTGGAAATCCGTTCAGGCATTCATGAGATAGAAGCCTTCAAAGTCTTCAAATGTAAACAAACATGGCTGCCATTTTGAAAGATGTGTTTATTATTGGGCTAAACATGCAATTTCACGATTGCGATCATGCCTAATACATTTTAGGCATTTTTGAATTCTTTTTTTTTTTTTTACGGGAAAACTCGAATGAGTTAACAGTGCAGAACAGTGCAGAACAATACAAATACTACTAAGTAATTAAAACATAATAAAATAAAAGTTTCAGAGCCTCATTGACTTCCATATCTGAAAAATCACACCCATTGTGAATTGAGTGGTGTCTTTTATGAGTTCATTTCATTAAGCGTCCCGTGAAGCTTACACACAAAGCCAGATGTAGGAGCGGTTAGAATATGTGGAGGTACTTGTGTCTGTCTACTGGCAGTGTGAACAACGTTTGACACTGATCGGTCTAGCAGTTTACAAGATTAGCTATGTGTGGAAACAAAGACACACACGCACGCACGCGCGCACGCGCGCACGCACGCACGCACGCACGCACGCACGCACGCACGCACGCACGCACGCACGCACGCACGCACGCACGCACGCACGCACGCACGCACGCACGCACGCACGCACGCACGCACGCACACACACACACACACACACACACTCTTTCATAGACGGCTAACCCTATTGCAGAGCCACGTAGTAAAACAAGATGCAGCGGTGTAAAGTAACCAAGTAGATACAATTTTGATGTATGTAAGCAATTTACCCCGAGTGAGAGGACATTATGCTCTCATAATGTCCGCAGTGAGGGTGTTATCGGACGAGGCGCAGCCGAGTCCGATAACACCCTCACTCAGGACATTATGAGAGCATAATGTCCGACCCCGAGTGGTAAATAGCTTTTCTACCACTTTTTCCCGTATACATGAAAGAAAACACATAGTTGTAACTTGCAAGGATCTTAAGTTACAATCATTATTGCCTATAAAACTTCCGCGAGACAGCAGATAGTTCCACCAACAACATCTTCTACTCACCAACAGATGGCGCCAACTCCATACTAATCCATGCGTCTAGCTTACAGCTAAGCTAACGTCAGTTAAAAGCACCGTTCCGGCCGTAAATAGAGGCTGTTCGCTTCCAGAAAGGCATAGGTTCAGAGAAAAGGGGCTTTAAAGTTGGCGGATTGCATTGGATCCAAATAAATCGGCGACGATAGTACGCACGTTAGTAAACATAGGACCGCTGCGACCTTCATTTGTTGGTTGGGGGAAAGGTGTTCCGACTACCTCCTGAAGTCCCCGGATGTACACTGAGGCGCATTGATCTCGGACAAGTCCGCACACAACTTTGCGGCAGTTGTCCTCTCATAACCTCCGGAATTTAGCCAATCAGAATCCAGTATTTGAACACGTGACTAGAAAAAGTGGTAGAATTGTATTTTACCAATTTCCAGTACTTTTACTCCACTACATCTCGGATCCAAACACTTTAACTCCACTACAATTATATTATAACTGTAGTTACTAGTTACTTGGAGATTTTGATTATTATTACAAAACATACAGTAACCACTTCAGCCCTATATACATTTCGGACTATAGCTGATCTACCAAATCGATTTTTATACATTTTAAATGGGACATTATGCACAATGAGTACTTTTTACTTCTTCAGGCCGGGAACACATTTTAGTGTATGGGAGGGGCTTACAGTACATGTACAGTATGTAGCAACATTTGTTTTTGTAGGCTAATTTCTGATTTAGAAATGTACTAAATCAGAAATTGTACTTAACCCCTAAAGGGGTTAAGTACATTTAATACCAAAAGTTTTGTACTTCTACTCAAGTACATTTTTAATTCAGAACTTTTACTTGTAACAGAGTATTTCTACATCGCAGTATTGATGCTTTTACTTAAGTAAAACATGGGAGTACTTGTCCCACCACTGACAGGACGCTCCTGGGAGCTGGTACCTGAGCTGGATGGTGGAGGCGGTCCTCATGCCATTGCTGCCCATGTCCTCGGCATCGCTCATCTTCCTCAGCAGCTCCCTCTTCTCCACCAACAGCCTCTCATTCTCCTCCGTCACCATGTGGATCCACTCCTTCTCCTGCATGCCACCAGGGAGAGCCAGATGAAGGGAAAAGGAGACAAACGTGCCAGCAGTAGGATGTGTTACGAGGGCGTCCCCCTCTGGCGGAATCAGGGGCGTCACAAGGGGGGGGGGAGTGGGACTGAGTTACTAGGGCCCAAGGTGGAGGGGCCTTAATTATTTCAAACTTTAGCTATTGAAAAATAGCAGATATACAAGCTCAAGCACTCGGTGCCGCGCTGCGAGCTTGCAGATCTGCTATTTTTGAAAAGTCGTGAAAATGTGTGCAAATCTTTGAACATATGTATTTTTTAACATTTGTAACTCAAATGTTGCTTCTGGGGGGTCCCTGGAACTAAATATTTTGAGATGGGAAACATCCCGTTTTTTAAAAAACCTTAGAAGGATTTGGAAATATTCAAAGACTTGCACAAATGTTCATGATTTTTCAAAATGAGCAGATCTCCAGCACTCGGTGCCGCACTGTGAGCTTGTATATCTGCTATTTTTCAATAGTTAAAGCACAAAATAATGCGTAATAATAATGCGTTCCCAGTCTAAATGGGTTAAACCCCCTCCCCCTATGATGAACATTCATGGGAGGGGCCCGCAGTGAATCCTTGTACCCAGGGACCAGAATTTGGTGCGACAGCCCTCTGGCAGAATGGTGACTGACCTTGTGGGATAGGCTAGAGGCCAGTGCAAGGTCGTTCTCCAGTTTCTGGATGATGCGGTCTCTCTGGGCCGTGGCCTTCAGAAACACCTGCTTGGCCTGGCGTAGCTTGGTCTTGTGCTGTGACTGCTTCTCGTTGTACTTCCTGGTAGTGGAAAAAATGTGTGTATAATAAAAACAGAACAACACAAAGACAGTCTTTGACCTTTGAAAGAAAAAAGCATTCTCACGACAAAAAATGTGTATGGCCAAACCCTATTATGAGATTTGTGAAACGGTGTGAAAGCCCCCCACACTAGCACTGCTTCCTAAACCAGGCCAGGGGTTTTTAAACTTTTTTGACTCAGGTCACCCCTGTAAATAACCTTTTCATCTGCGGCACCCCTAAATTACACTGTTAATTTTGAGAATCTTACATCATATAGGCCTACATACATATCAATGTAATATGCAAACGTTTCCACCTGAGATACGGTAGGCTTTGTCACAGAGAAATATCCGTTCCTTCAGAACTGACTGAAAATAACATTTATACATGAAGTTTAACCACTTGAACCCCAGCATCCCTATTATGTGGGGAAGGTTCAACAAAAATAGCCAATCTACAAGCTTACAGTAAGTCACCAAATCTCTGCGTGCCAGTCTGCCCGGGGCATAACTTGGAGAGCGACTGACAAAACAGTCTCACATTTGGGGTGTGCGTCCCATAAAGTATGACCCCTTGGTGGAACTGGGGAGTATCTACAGTGTATACCGAGTGGCCCGACCTCAGGTGTCAGGTCTGAAGAGGATGCAAAATATCTGGACTCCAATTCTAGGTATAACAGTGAGGTTTCCGTCGCCTGGTGGTCAAATCCATGATGATATAGTTATGACATCACTCTTGCCCAAATATGGAGGGGCACACGTGTTGCTAGCATGCATGGCAACCGATTGTGATGCGAGTGAAGTCAGACCAATGCTCTGCTCAGCATATATGAGGTGTGAAGATACTCCTGACTGAGTACAGACTTCCACTTTATGCCACTGAGACTAGAAGAGACCCAGAAGTGCGTGTGTCAATATTATTGAGAGAGAAACCGATACAGAACTTTGGAGGACAAAGAATTCAGGGAGATAGAGTGAGGACAAAATTGTCAGGCCTCAACAGAACCTACAACTCTGTCCCCATCACAGTCCATGTATAATAGCAGCTTTGACCATGAACTCATACATTGACCATGAACCAAGGAGTGTACCTTCATGTCCGAGCCACGATGACCTCAACTGCAAAACGCGGAGAAATGGACAAATCTGCTCTGAGGCCAGTCGGCGAATAGTCAGCCCTGTAACCAGCCGGAAACAAGGAAACACGGACCCACTGAAATCTCAAAGTCTTCAGCGGTTTCCTGAGATTTTAACTCAACCAACAGGAGATGCAAAGAAACATCAGATGATTTACACTGGAAAGAAAACACACAACTGTAAACAGTGTGACAAAAGTTTCAGTAAGTTAAGTAACCTGGAGACTCACCAGCGTGTGCACACGGGAGAAAAACCTTTCTACTGTAAACTATGTGACAAGAGTTTCAGTCAGTTGGGTCATCTGAAGACACACCAGCGTGTCCACACTGGAGAACAACCTTTCCACTGTAAACTATGTGATAAGAGTTTCAGTGACCAAGGTAATCTGAAGAGACACCAGCGTGTCCATACAGGAGAACAACCTTTCCACTGTAAACTATGTGACAAGACTTTCAGTAGGATAAATCACCTAAAGTCGCACCAGCGTATGCACACCGGGGAAAAACCCTTCTGCTGTAAACAGTGTGACAAGAGTTTCAGTAAGTTGTGTGGTCTTAAGACACACCGGCGTAGCCACACAGGAGAAAAACCTTTCATCTGTAAACTATGTGACAAGGCTTTCAATGACTCATGTGTTCTGAAGATACACCAGCGTATCCACACAGGCGAAAAACCTTTCCATTGTAAACTATGTGACAAGGCTTTCAATCACCTAGGTAATCTGAAGACACATCAGCGTATCCACACGGGAGAACAACCTTTCCACTGTAAACTGTGTGACAAGAATTTCAATGCTGTAGGTAATCTGCAGAGACATATGCTTATCCACACTGGAGAAAAAGCTTTCCACTGTAAAGAGTGTGGCAAGAGTTTCAGTCAGTTAGGTGACCTGACGAGACACCTGACAATCCACACAGGAGAAAAACCTTTGATCTGTGCACAGTGTTACAAGACTTTCAATCGGTTAGGTGAACTGAAGGCACACCAGCGTATCCACACAGGAGAAAAACCTTTCGACTGTAAAATATGTGACAAGAGTTTCAATCTGTCAAGTCATCTGAGGAGACACCAGCGTATCCACAGTCACAGGGGAGAAAACCCTTCCACTGTAATCTGAAGAGACATCTGATCTGCATACACACACGGGAGACTACTACTGTAAACAGGGTGACAAGAGTTTAAGTCGTCTTAAGACACACAAGCATTTGTGAAACATGCATGATCCATCCATAATGATCTCACTGAGCTTTTAAATCCACGTTTACAGTATGCTACTGTCACTCAATCAGGCTGCTACTGCATGCTTACAGGAGTGAGGAGGTAACTGTAATGCTTTATTTATGCATGTCTCACAGGCTTAAAACAGATACCAGTAAGACTACCTAATCGGGAGATAAGCGACCGTCAGGTCGCATACACAAACTTTAGAAGGCAATGGTAGCCCATCAGGAGGGAATATGGGAAATGGGATAGATCCATGTTGATGACATGACTTTAAAGATAATGTGTACCGCTTTGCATGATTTTAGGGCAAAATCTGTCCAAAAATGTGTTTTGCAAAACGGATGCAATGCATTGTGAGCTTGTAGAGAGCTTGTAGGTACCACCATACACTGAAGTATACATGGAGCTCAACGGTACTGTTGGTGTGGCAGTCAACCATAAAATCATTTCAATTTCATTCAAATCAACCCATGGGCGAGCTTTTGTGTGTGTGTGTGTGTGTGTGTGTGTGTGTGTGTGTGTGTGTGTGTGAGAGAGAAAACACGCTGGAGCAGGGTTTTTCATTTTCCTCCAACTTTGGAACTGTTTGTCCGATTGACATTTACCTGATGTGTGAGTCTAGCTGCAGCAACACCTGTTGCAGCTCTCCCTGCAGTCGGTCACACTCCTGCTGACTGGAGGCCACCTCTTCCTGCAGCCTGTGGCACGTCTTCTGGCTGTCCCTCTGCTGCAGGGACGTGCAGAGAATGTTAGAGAGACAGGGGCTGTTTTTTTCTGGGGGGGGGGGGGGGGGGCTTTTATGCCTTTATTGGATAGGACAGAAGACTGACAGGAAATGGGGGAGAGACGGGGAGTGACAACAAAGGTTGTCCGGATCGGGAATCGAACCGGTGACGCCGACAGGCATCAATGCCGAAATGGCAATGCCTGTGTGGTATGCGCCTGGACCAGTATAGAGTATCGCAGCGGAAGTAGATTCCTGGGGTCACTTAATATTCCCCATTCATTTTCGCCATAGACTTTTACAAAAATATTTATAACAATTATGTTAAGCCTCGAACCAAGCCATCCAGGATGGAGGTGAATCATGACCATATAACCTTTTTTTCTATGAAAAGAACATTTTGAAAATCGCTAAACAAAGGGTAGTTATTAAATGTAGTATATCAAATAATGTAATATTAAAATATGTTTTCAGATAGGATCAAAGGTTATATGGTCATGATTCACCTCCATCCTGGATGGCTTGGTTCGAGGCTTAACATAATTGTTATAAATATTTTTGTAAAAGTCTATGGCGAAAATGAATGGGGAATATTAAGTGACCCCAGGAATCCACTTCCGCTGCGATGCTCTATGCTTTCCCGGGGGGGGGGTCGGCTATTTTCACAGCTTGATACCACACTGAACTAAGCATAATCAAGTGAATTCTGGAGACATAAGCTGCTGCATTCAAGTTCAGTTTGGACAAGGCAATTCTCTTGAATGCCGCCTTCAGGTATGGCATGGAAAAAGGACATTTGCATTTCTTTCACCATAGTAAAAACTGCATTCATGGTCTGGAGAGCGCACTTTTTACAGATGGATAAAAGGGCAGGGGCTCAAGCCCCCTTTGATGTCTATGTGTGCACGTGTCTGCTCTGCTGTGCACACAATACAGACATAGACAGTAAGCAAGGGCAATCCTTAAATTTTGGACGTCAACAGTGTTGATGAGAACGCATTTACAGCAGTGGTTCTCAAACCTTTTAATGCCAAGGACCCCCAAATTAATATGTATTTGGCCCCAAACCCCCATCTGAAATTGTTTTATGTCAGGGACCCCCAAAAGAGAATTTGTGTAAAAAAAAAAGATTTAACATTTCTCAAACATTTTCAAAAAAGAATTCTCAAAAATAGAAGATGTACAAGCTCGCAGCATGGCCCTAAAAGGAAAAACATAAGAGACACAGAAAATAACATTGGACAGAGTACGCATGCAGCATGTGTACTGTCCTCTATCTGGAAATCAAAATAAAATAATAATGTGAAAAAATATATTTTCATTTTTTTATCAACCAGCTTTCTTTATCTTGCTTGGGGCCATCGGCTTTTGATAGACATCTCTAGTCTGCTATTCTGCTGTCAACATGCTGATAGCCGATACACTCTCCTGTTCGCCTAATGTCTCGTGAAAGAGCCCATGGCACACCTCAGGGCAGGCGAGGTAGGCAGATATCGTGTGAAACAACCCTCTCACCTCCTCTCTGGCCTTGCTGTGCTCAGCCTCCAGCACGGCCAGGCGGGTGTCCAGCTGCTGGGCCCGGTGGCTGAGCTCAGAGTTGGTTCTGATCAGGTTGGCCTCCTTCAGCCTCAGGGAGCGCACCTGCTGCTGCAGCTCCTCCTCACGCTGCTCCAGGAGCTTCCTGGGAGGAGAGATAAGAGCGAGCGAGGGTGGACAGATACACAGTCAAATATTCAGTGTTAATGTGACACATGGATACATTTAGCTTCAATGGACAGGTTTGGTAGCCTAGTTCCAGACCCTGAATCGCTAGCCACACCCTTTTACATTTTTGTTGAATAATGAAGTGAAACGAAATGTCAATTCAGGCTGAGTGTCAGGCTAAAGGTTTGGCTGTGGCACGTTCCCTATAGCAGTGGTTCTCAACCTGTGGCTCGGGACCCCCAGGGGGGTCGCCAAATTATTTTGGGGGGTCCCCAGATGATTAACTTAATGTGCAACATTAAGGACTTTTTAATACCTCTAAAATAACAAATTAAACATTGGCCAAATTGTCAAATATTAGACACAGATATTTTCACAATATAACGTGTTATACAAAGTGCTAGTCAGGGTGGGGGGTCCCCAGTTAAAATGTATGTATTATTTTGGGGGTCACAACCTGAAAAGGTTGAGAACCACTGCCCTATAGCACTGAGAACATACCATGTTGTAACCCTTGCAGCATAGAGAACTAGCAATTTAAAAAGGTTTTGAGCCTCAACAAAAGAGTGCTTTGCTTTAAAGAGGCTTCTAGTAGTCGCTTAGCAACCCATAAGAGCCTAGATATGTTTAGCCCTACCAGCTAATAGAGCGGTACGCCACCTTGTGGACACATGGCATAAGGATGGTGCCAGTACTAGACAACACAGAGTGCAATGTAAATGCATGCAAAAAAAATCCCTATATTGATTACTGAACATCAGAAAACAGTATTTGCACATTTCAAAATAAATGTTTGCCCAGGACCCAAACTAGTGAAAACAGCAGATCTACAAGCTCATTAACATGGCGCGAAGCTATTTTCACTACTTCTTAAACAATTGTTTTCTAATTTATGTGATTTCTTTGATTTTTCCTTCATTTATTAATGAAATTACTTATGAATAATAAAAAAAGAAAACTAATCTATAATTTTTCTGAAATTCTTTGTTTTGAAATAATAATAATTTAAAGCAAAATGTAGAAAACCAAAAATTAAGGGACCCACGAAAATGGGTCCCGACCCAGTGCTTGGGAAACAGTGTTTCAGCAGGTACTGAGAGGGGTGCCAGTGCTGCAGTCACTTAGCAACATTGAGAACAACTCATCCTATATGCATCTGTTTACCCATTTAGGCCTAGACTTATTGAATGCTTTAACTAATGAAAAATAGCAGATATACCAAGCTCACAGCGCGGCACTCGCTATTTTTGAAAAATCATAAAATGTGTGCAAATCTAATTTTTAAAGTGAACATTTATAACTCAAATATTTGCTTCTGGGGGGGTCCCTGAAATATTTTGAGACGGGGGTCGTGGCCAAATATACATATAATTCTAGGCGTCCTTGACATGAAACAGTTTGAGAACCACTGAAGACACTTAAAAAATCGTGTCAAAATTCAAATGTTCACGATAAATAAAATAAAAAGCAGATCTAAAAGCTCGCAAGCTTGTAGTTAAAGCATAAAATAATAATACGCAATAATGCATACGCAATAATGCGTACAGAGACTATGAAGTGAGGACAGTTGTGGAGTGTGTTGAGACCTGGTGATGTGCTCCTCCTGTTGTTTAGCTCTCAGGGCTGATAGGGCGTCAGAGAGGTCCCTGCTGTCTCTCTCCAGGCGGCTGTTCTCGCCGGCCCGAGCCTCCTCCATCCTCAGCTGGTGCTGAGCAGCCTTTAGCTGCTGCTGAAAGTCCAGCACCTGTCACATGATGGGGAGAACAGCACCGTGGAATTCACTTCCAAGTCCATCTCTCCCAATTATTGTCGTTTTTTATTTAAATCCCATCTGGAATCAAATTGATGTTTGCTTGTGGGCCATTAAGATATGAATTGACATCTACATCAGTCATATATACAGCAAAGATTCTTCCAACAAGCCTACTTAACGATTACACTAAAGCTGCTCAGTGCATGTATGAGCATGTTGTATTAGAAGCAAACGTTGAATGAAAATGATAAAGGAAACTGCTTGGCAGAACACTTTGGACAAAAAGCAGTTGCAGTCTGATGATTTGCTTGACACAAAACAGGCATATGTGGGACTCCAAGGCTTGCTTAGCCCAAATCCTAACCTTTTTGTCAGCTGCGATGAGACGTGCCCTCTCGGCCTGCAGCTCCTCCTGCAGGCTGCTGGTGGCATTGCGGCTGGAGGAGTTGCGAGCCAGCTCCAGCTCCAGCTCTCTGATCCTGTGCTGCAGACGCTCCATCTCGGTGGTCTTGCCGTGGACGCTGTGCTCCGTCTGGACCACTTTGGTCTGGGCCTGTTTCAGCTCTGCACACAGCTGGGGGAAGCACGTCACCATGATACGTTCATGTCAGCGTACACCAGGTGTCAATGTTTTCACAGTGGATGTTCGTTATGTTGTGGAATGACAGTCATTATATTTTTAGCAGCACAATTCAAAATGATTTAAACTAAAACTAAAATATATATAGATATAATGAGATAATAAAGGGTAGACAACCGAGCTGCTGACCCCATTAATGCTCATTGAGCTTGTTAAGATCAACTCCCCAAACAAAAACATTAACAATACTACCATAGTGTCATAATTCTTTTTAATATATTGCTTAAATACTTCATCTTGGGCTGGTTGAACCTAAGGTAATACTGACTGAAGACATTTATCCAGGCCTATTATCGCTCAGACTCAGAGCTTGTTGATTCATTAATGGCACACAATGTCTATGACAGTGCTAAAGTCACATTGCAGACTGTGGTGAAATAGTAGTATACATTCTATGTATATAAACAGCATTCTATCTGGTTTTATCTTATTCTAATTTTGTTGTCCAGTGCTGCCTCTGCCTATAATGCTGCCTCCAACTGTATTTCATGTGTACAGTATGGGACATGGGAATTCTAACCTTGAGTTTTTCCTGGTCCAGCAGAGCGTTGTGTCTCTTCAGGTCCAGGTTCTTCTCCCTCTCATAGCGCAGCTCTCTCTCTGCCGAGGTGAACAGACTCTGGGCTCTCTGCAGGTCCTGCTTCAGCTGCTTCAACTCCTCACCCTTCTGGACCAGCACACAGCTCTGGGACTTGAGAGACACAAGGAGAGATCGTACTAAGGAATAAGAGCACATACAGTAGAATACACAGTGCCCTCACTGCATCTACATCTTCATGTAGATGAATGCAGAACAAGCACATGGTTCCAACCCCAACATTAAAATCCTCCATCAAGGTCCAATTATAGCCTTATTTATACTTAGTTGCGCATCGGTGAGGTGCGCAGAAAACGTCAGATCTAAAAGTTCACAACGCCTGCCCATCGGCTATTTTCGCATGCTGTAAGGTTTTGATGTTGGATTACAGTAGATTATGACACGATGTCAGAGCCTAAATAGGTGAACTGACCTTGGTGTGTGCCTGGGCTTCATAGATCTGGGCCTGCATGGCTAGCTGGTGCTGAGAGGCCAGCTGTCTCTCCTCGTCCATGGTGGCCTGAAGACCACTTAGTTCCCGCTTCACAGCTGATATCTAGCAACACAACAGACATTTTCTAATATAACTACACACATATTAACCACTGTTAATCTGTCACCTGTCAACCTGGCATCCCTATATTTGAAGCATGCAATTATAGGCCAAAGAGGTTTTTCGGAGGTCATTTGTCCGTTTCCACCCGCAGATAATAGAGTATATTCCATAAAACTCAGCTCTCTCAGGCAGCTCTCTCAGGCAGCTATCTTGGATGAACACAATGAGCTTCTATATCAGCTATATTATATAGGGCTTAATAGATTCAAGAGGTGTTGGTATTAAATAGTGGTTCATTATCATTCAATATGCAATACATGCATGTCCATTACCAGACATTTGGAAAGAAAATCTCGCTTCTATTCATGAACACTTGTAGTGTGATTTAAACCAACAGCCATAAAACATAACATAAATGCAACAAAATACAGTGTTAGTGCCAGGTAACACCACTATCTATTGTACTGACATTAATAACTGGCACGAACACCAGCCAATAGCAGTAGGACATTGCTTTTCATCAGAGATTGATTTCACAAGGATTCAGGTTATGGTTACCATTAAAGACACATTAATGGTATACCTAGTTGCATTATCCAGCACTAGTAAAACAAAACAAAAAATTGAAACAGACAAACTCTGTGTCACTCTTTATCCCAATTCTCTCCTTCTATTCTAGTCTGCCCCAGATTTTCTCAAGTTTTTGAACTACCGTATACATTTTATTTTTGGCACTGGATCTATTTTTACTGTTAGCTCCCTTTAGTCTAGCCTGACCCAGAGAGATGCTGCAAGCAGTGGTTTAGGTTGCAGGCATGGTAAACTATCATTGGCATCACACAGAACACAGGCACACAGAAACGTCCTGAACCTTCTAAAATAATAAGTACAGGGTCTGTGCAGACATATTTTAGGATAGGTGTATGCTTATTTCAGCTCAGTATACTGTTACAAATCAATGTAAAGAAAATGTACAGTGTGCCAATAGATTTTGCCATACTGTATGAGAATTGAACCACATGAACCCTAGTCGTGTCCCTATTCTGGGCATGTCTTGACACATTTACTGCCACAACCCGAGGAACCCGAAAAAATGCAGCTGTCTCCCCCCACCAGGCCCGAGGAACCCGAGAATTTAATATGCTTTAATCGCTATAAAACAATTATAGAGACAGTACTTCCGTTTGGGACCGGATACGGATGTATGTGAACCGGAAACAGGGGGCGGGACAACACTTGCATTGGGGATGCAACTCCAATCCATTACTTCCTTGTTTATGCTAGTAGCTGTAGTGCAGACATGCTTGCATGGATTATCACAGAGGACTGTTGTTTTTTAAAGCTGATGACGGCGTGCTCGCAGGCGATCCATGAACCGTTGTGCACGATGGACACGCACACGCCCACGTTAAAAGGACATCGTGCCAGACAACTACATAGGGAGACTTTTTAATAGCAGTAAATTAGTTAATAGGTGAGCATTCAGTGAAAAAATACGGTAAATCGACAAAGAGATTTGAGGTAGAGGAAAAAAGAGCAGATTCAGTAGAAGACCCCTGGGGGACTCCTTTCGATAAAGTATAGGGTTTAAGACGTTACATCTATGCTATCCAGGTACCTGCTCATGGCCCTCATCCACAGTCCTCCCCCCTGGACTAGGACTAGACTCTGTGGGAGCTGTGTACAGCTCTGGCTCCATGCTGCCGCCAGATGTCTTCTCTGGTCTGGAGGAGAGGAGCTCCTGCTGAAGCTGGAGCTGCTCCCTGAGGTGCTGCGCCTCCAGGCCCAAGCGGTCCCTCTCCCCCTCCACTGCAAGCTTCTCCTGCACCCTGGAGCTCAGCTGGCTCTGCAACTCGCTGCTCTGCAGCCGCTCGCCAGCCAATTCATCCCTACGAGGCCCAGGCGTGCACATGCGGGCGTGTAGATGCGGGGAAACAAACATGACAGAAAGATTTAAAATGTGGAATATATTAAAATCTGGAATATATCAAAAGACAGCTTTACAACAAGGGTTCATATTTTAGATAATAATAAGAAGAAGAAGAGAATAAGAAAAGATGAGTGTTAAAATGTTTCATTTACGGCTTTCTATTGTTTTAGCGATTTTAGAATTTTGATTTCAGTGGGTGGGGGCATGCGTACAAGTGGCTAAATATGTCTGGCCGGCAATTTCTTTGTTACTATTTACACCAACCCCCATAAGACACATCTGCCCTTGAAAGATTGCAGTGCATCTTGGGAATGGGCTAATTGTGTCTAAAAAGAAATATTTAGCCACTTGCATGCATGCCCCCAACCTGGGGGCATCAAAATCGTTAAAATCACTAAAACGATAGAAAGAAGTAAATGAAAAAATGTTAACACTCATCTTTTCTTTTCTCTATAATGACTATCTAAAATATGAACCCTTGTTGTAAAAAAAACTAAGTCCTTTAACTCATTCCCTGCCAGGCCCGATAGTCCCGAGATTATTCCAATGTCTTTCCCCGCCAGGCCCGATAGTCCCGAGAATTAAAAAAAAAAATAATAATAAAAAAAAAAAAAAAAAAAAAAAAAAAAAAAAATTCAAATTTTTTTTTTGACCCCCAAAAATGGAGTAGGCATGATAGCAATCGCGAAATTGCATGTTTAACCCCCATAGCAACCCCATCTTTCAAGCATGGCAGCCATTTTGGCAGCCATCTTTGTTAAACATAGTGGCTGTTATCTCATGAATGCCTGAACGGATTTCCATTCGGATTTTTTTGTTTGAAAGCTGTGAGCAATGTGGACACACGTGGTGCATTATCTAGGCATGGGTGTGCATGATCCGTGCACACCCAATTACATGGAAGTCTATGGAGACGAATGGCAGGTGGGAGTACGGAGGTATGTTAAAATGGCGGTCAATGTGTTAAAACCATATTAAACCTGGCGTCCCTATTTTGGGCACACCTTCAACATCTTTTTCTAAAAAGGCTGATTTTTTTTCATGCAACGAAATATATAGGGATTAAGTGGTTAATGTCTGATTGAAAGAAATCAGTGTGTAGACTTCTTAAGACTTAATGCATCGTGTAGGCCTATGTTTACATACTGTATGTGTTCCAAATCCTGTTTAATCAGATTTGGCTGAGAAACAAGCCACCTTTGGCAATGGCAAGCTATTATACATGGTCAATTAACACAACTTTTGAAGATGTACTTTATTTTTATACATGGGTTACTGAGTTTCCCCTTACACTAATTTCAACCCACAAATCCTGAAAAAGGCTGATGCATACACTAAGACAAACATTATGTGTTAAAATGACAACACAATCAGTACTTTGACAATGGATAGTCTAGTGGTAAGGAACTAGAGGCATAATAGTGATATTAGTGAGAAGGAGGAGACTTCATGTAGGAACAAAACATAATAGCAACCTCAGTGTGTTGTGTTCTGACTGGAGGCTGGTGAGTTCAGCACTCAGCTTATCAGCCTGCTGTTGGAGCTGGTCCACCCGCAGCCTGCTCTCCTGCAGGTCCTCGTGGGCCCGGCCACTGTCCTTCTGACGCTCTAACTCGCTCTGCAGCCGGCCCTGGGCGCGCTCCAACTGGGCCACCTGAAGAGAGAGAGAGAGAGAGAGGAGAGGGAGATAGACAGAGACAATGAAAGGTAGAGTGACGAAGACGGGGAGAATTAGGTTGTGATAAAAAAAGAGCAATGTTTTTTTTTTTCAGATGGTCCTCTACTCAATCAGTTGCAACTGAAAAATAAATATCAGACAGTGTCAATAAGTCACTGAGGAATTCACAAACAGTTGGTTGCTTTATGCTGGAAATCATTGCCCATGTCAGCGTCATGGTCAAAGGAAACCAAACTACCATATTAAGGTTGGACCACACACTGTACGATATATCAGCCATCTTAGTGTTGTCCCAGACAAAAAATCTACATCGAAGCATAAGTGTGGCTAATCTGTTTGTCGTAATCATCTTGGGGCCTTTACTGTGATGGGTCTCCCCATAAAAGACAGCCATCTACAAGTCGACCCACGCAGTCATTGGTTACAATGAACTTCTGCTAATGTCTGAAATCCTGGACTCTTTATCGCTAGTCCTATATGATTATAATCAATGCAAGGCTATACAGTTCATCGAAAAAATAAGGTAAAGTCATTGTTGGCGACTTATTCTGGAAAGATTACTGCAGCAAGTTTACTAGTTTCATATGTAAAATCATGGGGAATCAATCACTATCAGCTGCTTTTGGAGAAATGCCCACTAATCTTAGCCTAGTAAACTAGACTCCTCCTACCTTCTGTTCGAATTAGAGTCTGGTTTACGAGGCTACACTAATCTGCAAAGGTCCAACCTTTTCTCCTTTCCTCATAGGTTCTTCCCTCAGAGTGACAGGTAGACCCAATTAATCTCATACAGTCTGAAAAGGTGGATGATCACAAATTTACCCCTTTCCCATCACACATTGTGTGACACATAAATTAATGTATAAGATAGCCAAGCACGCAAGCACCTTTACAAGAAAAGCAGCTTTGCGGCTCAAGAATCAAGAAAAGCTCATTCAACCAACCTTTTCCTCCAGAATTGCCTTTTCTCCCTTGACTTGTGTGAGACTTTTGATGAGAGTTTTCCCTTGTTGACATTCAGTCTGAAGGCCATTGACCTCCATTCTCAGCTTCTTCAGCTCTCTCTCACCTATCTGCAAGGCCTAAGGTAAGTAGGATGATAAAGAAAATATGTGAATTATAACCCTACAACAAATGTGTGTTCTTCAGAACCTAGTAGGTATACAATACACATTGACACAAAACATGCCATCATAGAAAATAGACAAGCCCAGCAGTGATTATTTTGTTGCTTGGTAGTAATTTTCAGCTAATTCTACGTGTTAAAAACTAAAATTGGCCCAGCTGAACTTCGCTCCGAGGATCAATTAAGTTCTATTTTATAGGTCTGTCTTACTTAACGACCTCTAGTTTTGGGGGCAGTGAACTGCCACAGAAGTCGAGAAAGCAGCTAGTCACACTTTTGGCATGTTGTTATACCCATGCATTATACAAACTGTAACTGTCATACATTATAGGTATATGCACATTGTTCAAGTGAACACAGGGGTCAAGTTCCCAAGAGGAGGATTAAGGACTGGATACGTTTTCACAGTAGAGAAGGAAATAGGTAGCCATTATAGTTTGCTGGAAATGGTGAGGTATTGTAACTTGTAGAGGTTGTGGAGGTTTTTACCTTATTAAGTATTCATTGTGAGAATACAAATGCCATTTCCACTGCATTTAAACTCGTTATGCTCACTTTGTTGCAAACCTGTTTTCACAGGAGAGCGGTTTTTAGCATTTTTCACACTTCGTGCCTACTTGACATCTCATTTCTGTTGGACTGGCAGGGAACTCACCCTCAAATTTGAGGCCTGTGAGTTTTGGCATACAACACAGACTTGGGAAAACTGGTCAAAAATGGTGTTACCTCTTTGTCCTTCTTGAGGGCAGCCTGTGCAGCACTGAGGTCCACCTCCAGCTGTTTCCTCCAGTCTTTCTCCTCAGTGAGGCGAGCCTCAAGCAGAGCCACTCTCTCCTGGTTACTGCCTCTCAACTAATACCCGCAAAACAGAGGTCACAAGTTCACAATGTAAAACTTTGTCCAGGACCTAAGATTTCATAAGTAGAAAATGAATATTTCTTTACATAGTGAAATAAAATTACACAAGCTAGTCAGTTTCAAGAATTCCCAAATGTTATGCAGCAATGGCAGTTTAGGGATTGATTTTAGTAGTTTTGCTCTACATTCAGCCGTAAATATTTTCTGTCAGTCGCTTCTTTCTTTATCATAATAATCATATTAATTATAACTGATATATAACCCTTTTTGAGGCAGTGACACAATTACAATCACCTAAGGAATTACATTCCTTTTTTTTGTACATTCTTTCCTTTCTTTGGAGAGACAGGAAACTGAGGGCAGAGAGAGGGAAAGACAAGATAGCTGGATTTTGATGAGCGTTTTATTGTGTCATTTAGTTTTATGGTCCACACCCATTCCTATTCAAGTGCAGTTTGTGGTAGTTTTCTTGTGTTGTTTTGCCAGCACATTTACCACTTTAACCCTGGCATCCCTGTTCTGGGTGTGTCACAATAGGCAAAGATATTTGGTGTTTTTGGAGGGAAAAAGGAGGGTACCAGTATAGACCCGCTGACGAACCCAGGTCAACACGTTTATATGGTATAGTGGTTAATTATAAACAGCAGGACACCACAATTCCTTGTCTTTTATTAAGAAAATGGTTGGGTTCTGTACTTCTCTAGTCCTGGAATTATAGAGTTCCACTGCTGCTTTAAGAACACAGAGGTTGAAAGTTAAAATTAACCTGTTGTAATAAGGACTCTGTCTCTTTGCCTCCATCCCCGTCCTTCAGCAGCTTGTCCTGGACACCCTGCTTCTTCAGTTCTACCTCCAGGCTTTTGATCTGTAGGACCAGCACATAATAATTAGTCAAGTCAATAGAGGGCTGACATTCCCAGACATACTAAAGCCTGGTTTCAGACTGCATTATAATTTCAGTGGTATTCCAGACGAGGACTTGAGCTTATTAGTTTCTCAGAAACCAACGCCTTTGTTTTTATTTTCTCCACAAACGTTAATGGGATTGTCATGTTTGCCTGCTGACAAGTACACTGATGAGCAATTTATTTGATTCACTCTTTCTCTCTCAAATGCTCCATTCTGAGAGGATTCATTTAATCCAAGATTGTCCTGTAATTTGAATTATTGCCCATTACAAATTTTAATATAATCCAAATCTGACACATTGGACATTTTCACCTGACTAAAGATTCTGGACTGAATTATGTTTGAGGTTCTCTGGTAATACTAGTCCTGGAAAAATAAACAAACTAGAAAAGTGTGCTCCTCGGAGCAGGCATTCAGGATACGTTCAACAATAATAAATCAACCCGCTATTATTCACACCTCTCACACAGTGACCTTCTGTGATGTTATGTTAGCATTGTCCTCACCCTCCTGTGCAGTCCCTCCACCTCCCCCTCATGGCGCTGTCTGTCCTCTTTGCTGGCATTCTGGGCTTCGCCCAGCAGGGACTCCAGTTCCTCGTTCCTCTCCACCAGCTCCTCCTGCTCGACGCGCTGCCTCTGGAGCCGCCGCTGCATCTCTCGCACCTGCACCAGGCCGTCCTCCATGGCCTCGCGGCACCTGGCCCACAGAGAGTAGGGCAGGGAGGCCGGAGGACAGAGGTGTGGGGAGATAGAAAACAGCAGAAGTCAGAACGGACAGGGGGTGACAGGAACTCAACTTGAATGAGATTGCATTCGACAAGGAGGTCGTTTCAGGGTTTAACGTTTAATATGAATCCTTTAGGACAAATATTTAAACAATGTAAATTAAGTCCTTCACATCTGTATGCAAATTGGATCCTGCACATAATTCCACATTAATTCCAATTCTGAACTCTGGTTAGGGAGGTTATTGTTCTGAATCTAATGATCATTAAAATGTCCTGATATGAATATTTCAAAAGAAGCAGAAGAAAGAAGAAAAAAGGTTGTTTTATTTATGGACAATCAGAATCTGTTGGATATTTTTAATTTTGAAGTGGTGTAATTAAACGCTAATTTGAAAAGGCACACTGACTATCAAGAAAATAAAGACATGGCACATCATGTCAAAAAGTTTGCTGACCCCTGCTTTAGTCTTTTATTTGGTCAATCACAGCGCGTCTTTAGTTTTTTTCCGGCCAATCAGCGCCATAGACATAAAAAGGTAGACGCCTCCTTCAGTTCTGGGGCGTCCGTCTTGGAGGATAGGCATTTTTTAAGGCAAGCTTCCACGCGTGTGTCACAGAAGGGGACGTTCAGTAGCCGGTAGGCCAATCAGAAATAATAATAATACAGGATGCGGGAATCCTTTTTCTCTTCCTCCTATCCAGTTTGACGGGTCGATCCAATGAACTCCAGCGGCGGAAGAGGTATCTAGCTTTTTATATCTATGATCAGCGTGCCTTTTGTTAGTTTTTCTGCCAATCACAGCGTGTCTTTTGTTTTGTTTTCAGGCCAATCACAACGCGTCTTTATTTTTTTTCCTGGCCAATCATAGCTCGTCTAATTCAGCCAATCACAGCGCATCTTCTGTTTGTTTCTTTTGTTTTTTCCGCCAATCACAGCGTGTCTTTTATTCGGCCAATCACAGCACGTCTTTTGTTTTTTTCCGGCAAATCACAACACATCTTTTTTTTTTGGTTGCCAATCACAGCATTCTGTCTATGACGTCAGGGATCTCCATGTAAGAGATCCAAATGTATTAGCCAAAAAAGTAGCACAGATCTCCATGTCCGGGTGCAAAGTCTGACCAACATCACATACTGGACTTCACTGGAACCTCAAACCACAGTACCGTTTATGGATGTTATCTTTGTCTTCAGCTAAGGAGGCAGTCAGGTCTCTTTGAGGCTCATCACCACTAGTCTTGTCCTTTTTAACCTTGTCTTTGACGGGGTCTTGGTCTAGGCCACTCTTTGCCATCTGGAAGCATTGGGGGAAAAAGTCCAAAGTGCATTTGCTGAAATATAATAATTAATAATGGTAACCTTATAGGTCTATGTATATTTATGAAGAATGTATCAACTGCTAACCGTCTCTTGGAGATTTCTTTTTTCAGAGTCCAAGGTCCGTACCCTCTCTCTCAGAGCTCTGATCTCTGCGTCTAGCCTCTCGTTGCGTTCTCTGGCTTTCTGCAGCTCCACCATATCTTGGAAGGAAAATAATCATTAAAAAGCAGGACTGGTAACTCTTTAATAAACGTTGGGAAAAATGGGTAATGTATAAATTAAAAAAAGGGAGAGATGCAAATATGAAAGTGTAAAAAAGGAGAGATTTTAGAGAAAAAAAGAAAGTGTATAAATGTGAACCCCTGTATATTTCTGTTAAATTATTTTGTATTTGATTTTAATTTGATTGGATTTGTGTTTAATTTTGGAGTGTCTCATCTTTCTATTTAATGCAATCTAAAATAAAGTAAAAATCAAACCCAAGTTTGAAGTGAGCGGTGGTGCCTGCACGTGTGTGGGGGTGGGGGTGTGTGTGCGTGCGTGCGTGCATGTGTGTGTGTGTGTGTGTGTGTGTGTGTGTGTGTGTGTTGCTCACAGAGGTGTGTGTGTGTGCGTTGCTCACCCAGCTGGAGTGTGTGTGTGTGGGGGGGGGGGGGGGGGGGGGGGGTGTGCGCGTGTGCGTGAGAGAGAGAGTGTGAGCCATACTTGCTCACTCAGGCCCCAACTGGTTGCAGTTGATGCTCAGGGTAAGCTAGACTCAACAGCACCTCTCTGGTCACCCAGAGGTACTGAGGCTACATACACCTCAGGCTACAGACAGACAGACAGACAGACACACACGGATACACACACGGCCACGCTATGGAGACGGTGTGACCACCGCTCAAAAAATCAAACCTCGGTTCGAAGTGGAGCGGTGAATTTGAGCAGCTGTACCCTATATATGTGAGTGAGTGAGTGTAAACTGTGCCTGTGAGTGAGTGGTGGTGAGTGTACCTGGCCTGCACAAAACAGCGCCCCTCCTTTAACTAGTGTGTTGTGTGTGGCCACTCAAGGTATTGCCAGGCTACGGACACGGCCAGCCAGCCACCCAGCCAGCCACCCACCCACATACCCACGGACATACCTGTCTATTGGGAGCGCTTTCACCGCTCCAAAAATCAAACCTCGGTTCGAAGTGGAGCGGTGAATCTGAGCAGCTATACCCTGTCTGTGTGTGTGTGTGTGTGTGTGTGTGTGTGTGTGTGTGTGTGTGTGTGCCTGCACAACAGCGCCCCTCCTTTAACTTGTGTGGCCACTCAAGGTATTGCCAGGCTACAGACATAGCCAGCCAGCCAGCCAGCCACATAGCCACCCACGGACATACCTGTCTATTGGGAGCGCTTTCACCGCTCCAAAAAAAAAAAAAAAAAGGAGGACTGGTGACTAAGTGCAGTTTTGTCTGATTTAGCATAGCCATTTCTCATTTTCATACCTCAATGAACAGTCATATATGTAATTCTTGGCTAGAGGCTGATTAATTCCCTACCCTCAGGTTTTAAGGTGAAGCCCATAGTCTCTCTCACCACAGTGCTTCAGTTTGTCCACTTCTTTCCTCAGGTTTTCAACCTCTTGGCCCGTTCTCTCCAGCTCAGCACCTTAGATTAGAATATAATAGAATTTTATTGTCACATCACATGAAGTAAAACAGCAATATCTTTTTAATTCAGGGCACTGCTTTCAACAGGATTATAAAGAATGATATAAAGAGAACCAAAGCTTTCAGAAATCATTTAGAATATATCTTGATAGGTTAACGTACCTGTACATATTAAAGCAGTCTGCTATGGCTACCCGCCCCACTAAAAACACACACATCTTTTTTTAAATAGCACAATAGGCTTAAGACATTGAAGGTGCTCAGGATTTTTCTTTAGATGATCAATGATCAGCACTGACTGATTTGAAAATTGATTTGAAACGTACCACTGAGTATCACATTGTTGTTCCTGGCTCCGTCCAGCTCATTGGTCAGCCTGCGGATGTCCTGGTGGGCCATGGCCAGCCTCCGAGAGGCCTCCTCCAGGTCCCGCTCCAGCCTCTGGCGTTCCCCTCGCTCCCTGAACACCTCCTCATTGTGAACCTGATGGAGAAGAGGAAGGAGAGTGGCAGAGGTTAGGTACAGCAGGAGAAGGAGGCACTGCGGTTAAACCACTTAATCCCTATATACTTTGTTGACTGGAGTCCCCCAGGGGTCTTTACTAGGCCCCCTTTTTTTTCCCTCTACACCAAATTTCCGAAAATAGCCAATCTACAAGCTCACAACACGTTGCATCTATAATAATAATGTACGTATAGTATATGTACATAAAGTAGTCCAGATGTGGAGGGTTAGGCAAGATATGATTGTTCTGTAAACTGGGTGTCTGGCACTACTTTCCAAGTACCACTATGCTGCTACCTGCCAACCCCTTTCTGTAATTCTTGTATACTTGACTGCTATTAGTATCTACTGTAGTATCTATTGGTTGCTACCCAGAGCTGTATCTCCTCTTTTCTGTATCTGCCCCGTTTTTTTCTTACTGCTGTACCGTCTTTGGCAGCTGAAAGATCAGTAAAGGTCTATTATTTATACAACCATCTATCATTGTGAGTTTGAAGATCTGCTATTTTCACCCCGAATAGGGATGCTGGGGTTCATGGGGTTAGTCTTGTACGTGGTTGGCACATCTGGTTAAATGTGTTGATTTTAAGAGACATGCGTTACCGGGGCTAGGAGCTGTCATCAATGAGGGCCTGGAGAAGGAGATTTAGGAAAATGAGAGGGAGAAGAAACCACATTCCCATTGCTGAGCATTGGTATACACCTGAGAGAGGGATTAAATGCAGCAAACGAGGGACATGCTCTTGCCAGTAACATGCTGACGATTTTCATTTCTCACATCCACCCTTATCATGCATGCATTCATGAAATGTACCATGTCCCAATTTACAAATCTGTTAGTGAAACCGGTGCTGTAGTTCAGTAGTGGTGCGGACATCGCAGTGGTCATACTGGCTTCAAAAGACCTTCTTAGTGTGATTGTGTAAAGCAGGGGTCTTCAACAGGGGGTCCTCAGAGTTACTGCAGGGGGTCCTCCAAATATTTGTGTGATATAGAAACCTTTTTTTTATATTAACCACTTGAACCCTAGTGTCCAAATTCTGAGAACTTTAGCCAAAAATAGCAGATCTACAAGCTCACAACGCCTCGCAGTCGGCTATTTTCGGCAAAGAGGTTTGGTGTAGAGGAGGAAAAGAGCAGACTAAGTACAGAGTGAAAGGTCAAGTTTATTAATTAGTATTGACGGTTCAAGTGGTTAAATATCTGAAAACAGAAATTGACATGAATCCAAAATACACTGACGATTGTACTGTAAAAGAAATGAAAATATATGGAATCTATGAAAAGGTTGTGGGGGTCCCTGCTTCATCTCTCTCTCTCAGCTAAGGGGTCCTTGGCCTGAAAACGTTGAAGACCCCTGGTGTAAAGACTGGTAGTAATGCATCAAAACAAGCCACACAAACCGGTGGTATCAGTGTTAGTGGTTTGGATATAGCTGTATGGTGGAGAACATACGGGGGCACCACTGTGTTTGTTCTGAGCAGACCTGCGTGGACCAAACAGCTTCTTCCATGGACTCTGACACGAAGACTGCTGAGAAGAGAGACAGGCTGCTGTACAACTTGCTTTTCTTTTTACAACCCTCTCAATGAACCAAGACGACTCGGAAGAAGAATCGTTATCGCACACACACACACACACACACACACACACACACACACACACACACACACACACACACACACACACACACACACACACACACACACACACACACACACACACACACACACACACACACACACACACACACACACACACACACACACACAGTTGATGGTATCAAACCTAAGACTTTAGGGTTACTGGAGGCAATAATGATTGCTCCAAATGAAATGCGTTTTCCTCATGTTGATATTATGAGTTGACAGTGAACAATCCCAGGTCTGCATCCAAACCAAAGAGGGAACAGTCCTGTGCTGATCTTTACCACCAGGGTTAAAATGGAGTCTCCTCACCTTAGTCATGCTATCTTTGGTCTGCAGCATATCCTCTCTCTGCTGCCGTAGCTCGTCTCCCAGCGCGTGATGGATATGTTCCAGCTCCGCCTGTCAAGACGGTATAATAATAAAAGTGACAAATTAATCTCTGACTTTATAGCATCCCTGCAGATACAGTAGGTGAGAGAGCAAGATGTCATTTTTTTTACTCAAATCTGCATTTGGCTCAGTCTACTTGACATTACATTTCTTTTTAAACATTGGAATAAAGATTTGTTTTTAGAATCAGCCTCAGTTCTAAATGGGTTAAAGACAATGTAAGATTGTAGTTTAGGGCAACGTCATGACATCCCAAATGTCAATATGCAGACCATTGTTTCAAAATGGACATACCCTAAAAGTCCTGTTTGGTTGCTCTGAAGCTTCTCTCACTCTGCCGTACTCTGTCCAACAAACTCTCATGCTCGGTACACTTATAGTCAATATACAGTAGGTTCAGCTAACCTGGTAACGTGAGTTGGCTACCTTCCCACCTTTGATCTTAAGACCCTTGGGGACGTCTTAAGGAAAAAATGGCATCTATTTAATATCTTCGAATGTGGAGCAGTCACACGGGTCATCTCGACTGTGTGACTGCTCTACTTTATACAAGCTTTATATAATGTGTGTGTGTGTGGGGGGGGGGGGGGGGGGGGGGGGGAATCAGTCTGGTACCTGCAGATGAACCTCCCTCAGGTTGCCTGTGAGGTTCTGGCTGTCCAGCCTCCTCTCAGCAGCCTCCAGCCTCTCCAGGAGTGTAGCCCTCTCCACCAGCAGGTATGCCACCTGCTCACTGGGACCGCTCAGGCCCATCTCTCCAAGACCCTCCTGGCCCAGCAGCTCCACCAGCTCCTTGCTCTGGCTCTCTGCAGATGGAGTGTCAGGGATTAGGATCCACAGCTGGACCACGGTCCACGGTCCATCCATATCTCCAAATATACTTTCTTGGTTCAAAATAATATTGACGGGGCACACTACACAGTAGCTCTGACTGTACGTAATGACAACTGGTTGTTTGTAAAGTTAAAGTGGTACTAATCAAATTGATACAGCGTACAAGTTCTTACATGTCACTCAGGACATGAACGAAAGCTGAAAGCCTGAAATGTAAACAAAGAAAACGGAAAAATATCTTTTTCCGTTCTGGCGACACAGATTAAAAAGGAAAATGGAAAAGAAAAGTGTGTAGAAGAATCTATGGTGACTGAAACTTCTGTGTCCAAAATAATACTTTCAATACAAAGTAGTGTAATAGTGGTTAATTAGCTTCACGGTCATAGACTGAATTACACATCAATTTACAGTCAATATCATTAAAAGGCCTAAACTTACTGTAGGCTTCAGTATATAGTATAGTACCTATTCTGAAGCCTATATAGGCTCAACCAGACTGTTTCATACTGGTGTCAGGGCTGTCGATTCTCTCATAAAATAATATTCAAATTCGAATCAATTAAAACTATGAAAATGTGAATACTGTACATATGAATCCTAATAATTATTTTGGTAATAAGTAAATTCCATACAGGAAACGTGCAGCATCACGCAGATGGTGCTGTTCTGTGACCAGCATCAGCTGAGGGAACAAAGCCACGCCACATTCATTTAATTATATATTTTCCCATATCAAATATTTATTGGCAGTTTCTACATGAACAAAAGAAGTCGGCATCTGATTCTCTGCATTTGTCATGAATAAAAAATAACATGAATGATCAAAACAAAGTCCTCCTAGCACAACCTTTCTATTACCTGCTCTGCAGTGTAGCACTGTAACACTGCGTTTAGAAAAGATTATTAATATACTCATAACAGAAGTTCAGAACCACGTTTGGCTCTTCTATGATAGAAAACCAACAGTTCTACTGGAGGCAACGGTGTTGAGAATTCATCAACATTTCTGCCAGTCAGTCATGTCATCTCTCTTGTACACTTATTAATAATAACAACAACTACAAAAGCAGCAGCATCCAAAGCTACAGTATGTTCCAGCCACCACTGGATCAATCATAACAGCAGCGGCATCAACAAACACCACACTGCATTCCAATTGGAGCTCACAGAGTCGTCCACTTGTACCGGCTAGTGCAAGCTACATTATCATAATTATCATAATTGTATTGTTCATTACAGACATACTACACCAGCCAAATCATAGTCAATAAACAATTATTTAAAATTATTATTATCAAGACAAAAGTGACATATTCTATTCAAACTTAATTTTCTTTTACTCTAATCTTGTTTCTTTATATTTCATTTGATCTAACAGCACTAGTACTATAGGTTGGGCAAGAACTGTTCACAATGTGGGCTTAGTTTTATTTAATCTCTTCTACGTTTCTTTATCTCTGTGGTTGTGTTTTACACGAATGTTGCTGTAGAACCTAGAGGATGACTCACTGAACATCATTTGCATAAAACACACAATTGGACAAGGCGCTGACACCATTGCACCAAGTCATTTACATGCAAGGACGCTGTTGGAAAAGCACCAATCACAATTTGCATGCAAGCATGTCATTGGACAAGTACTGACCATCCATCTAGTGTGTGAATGAGTGAGTGAGTGAATTAGTGAATGAATGAATGAGTGAGTGACCACAGTTTACAAGAGTATGCAGGGCCAAAATGACAATTTTAAAACTAACAAACATTTGTCACATGGAAATATCAATGAGGGAGGCATTAGCATTATGTTGTAGATAGTGGATCCTGTTAAATTGTGGTTCAGTTAGAGCAGTGGTTCTCAAACTTGGGGTCCCCAAATTATTATGTGGGGTCCCAAGATGATAAGCTTAATGTCATTTTTTTTTTTTCACTCAATGGTAAACAAACCAACACACAGTATAAGTGGGTAACTGCACATTTATAAGTGACAATTTAAGGACCTTCAAGACTTTTTAATACCAAACTGGCCAAACTGTCAAATATTAAAGTTATACCATGTAACTTTTTTTATAAAACAAATCTTAAAATGGTCCTAACTGCTAAATCGCTAAAGTTTTAGAACCCCCACTCCGTTATTTTCAGCTTCAAAAGCCTTCTCTTTATATGTTTTCTATGAGCCGTGAGGGGGGGAGAATTTCACGGCAATATGACGTCATCATACTACCGGCCAATCACAGCGAGGGTTTACACTGCCGGCCAATCACAGAGCATCTTGGAGTGGGGTCGCTAGGGCGGCCATATTTGTAGTCTCCCGTGTGTCTCTATACTCGGGTGCACGGTGAAGCATGGGTGAAGGAGTGTATCTCCAGAATGGCTGAACGCACAGGAACCAGGGACCCCTCAAAAGATAGATCTCGGCGAGGTGGAGGCAGACGCGGGGGTGTGAGAACCGAAAAACGGCCGAAAGACGCGGACGCGACCGAGGTTTGCTATAGAGCTACTGACCACAAGTTGAGCAACTTACACAGTATAGCTTTAAGTAAGCAAGAGGCGAACACTGTTGTGAGGCGTTGTGAGCATGTAGATCTGCTATTTTCACAATATTTATCTGTGGAACCGAGTCACATTAAATGTAATACCTACAATTCCAAGTGCTTGTCAGGATGGGGGTCCCCAGTTCAAATATGTTTATTTTGGGGGTCACGGCCTAAAAAGGTTTGAGAACCCCTGAGTTAGAGGATAAACGTAGTGTTTTCTACGGTTGCACACTCACCTTGCTGCAGTTTGATCTGTTGGAGCTCAAGGCGCAGCTGCTCATTGTCCCTCTCATATTCAGCAGTCAGCGCCTCACGCTCCTCCAGCAGCCCGCGGATATGCGCCACATAACTCTCTACCTGAGAACATACAACACACACAGTCGTTATGACTGGCATTTCTGATACAATGTTCTTAATTACTTTAAGAAATTAAGTTAATAAATCAAAAGCACATAACACAGCATACAAATAAAATGCATTAGTAACATTTGTATAGCACTATAAAACGCATAAGACGCCTCAGGGCGACGAGCGACCTCGCGCCATGTCTTGGCCGTCTGGCCAGTGTGAAAATCCTATGAGTCTATCACATCTGACATCATACATACAATCCCTTTTATGCATACATGGAGATCCCTGTCTGAACCAGCCACACAGATATGGGCTGTCTTCCTCCATATATGGACATTCCCATATGAAGTGCTGTTAGATATGGGCTTAATATTGATGAAATCAGGGATCTCCATATAAAAGGGATTCTGTTAGAGTGGTTCCCATGACATCACAACATACATGGGTGTCTTACTATATCTCCATATATGGGCATAAAAGGGATTTGGTTCCCCTGGGACATCAGGGATCTCCATATATGGGCATAAAAGTGATTGGTTCCCCTGGCATCACAGGGATCTCCATATGGCAAAATATGGAGATACCTGCTCAGAGTATCTGACATCACTGTGATCCTCTGAGTATCTAACATCACTGTGATGTCACCTGTGATGTCACAGTGATGTGTCAAGGGAGCCACAGTGTCAGGCGTTATAGACAGACAGACAGACCACGGATTGTGTCCTTGACCTGGCTTCGACCTTTTCAGCCAAAACGTAAATCCTACCAAGTTCTCCAGGACCACCAAATCTGTTATTGATTGCAACCGTACCCTTTTTTTATAATTTTTATCCCACGATTTTGCAACCCATTTTCACCCAGTGCCAATTGCCTACGTAATCCTGGGCTCTGCTCTCCCTCTGCCACGCCTGGGGAGACAACAGACTGACCTCATGCTTCCTTCAATGCATGAGTAGTCCAAATTGTTTCTTTTCACCTGACAGGGGGGATTTCCCCGGGATGGACATAGCGCGTGGAATGAACACGTTATTCCAACCAGTTCCTTTCCCCTCCATCAAGCGCCCCGGCTGGCCAGGGGGAGGCATTCTTGAGACCAGGATTACTGCATGTTTTTGTGAGGGTATCAACCCTAGGAGACACGGGGAGAACATGCAAACTCCACACAGAAAGGCCCTATCGCCGACCCCACCTAGGGTGTGGGCGCTGATGGGAGGGAGAAACACGCCCCCAGCACCCACAGCGTCCCCTGGCGGGAATCGAACCCAGGACCTTCTAGCTGTGAGGCGAAGCGCTAACCACTGCGCCACCGTGCCCCCCCCCCCAACATTACCCTTGATTGTGACCTTGACAATTCACCCTTTTGACTCAAATGTTAAGCAGAATGTCTTTGGGGCAGCTTACTGATCATTCACACTAGCTTTAATGAAAGTCCATGCATTCATTACAATTATTTTGCTAACAGCACCATGACCTTTGAAATCCAAAGTTGTCAAAGTCGTTCTCCAAGGTGGTGGGCAGGTACTTGCTGGATGCGCTCATCAATAAGATGCCAAAGTATTCAAAGACATAATACAGCCTTTCTTATCATCTCACCTCCTTCATCTCACTGGCCTGTTGGGAGCGTAGAGTCTGCAGCTCCTGGCTGGCAGCCTCACGGTCTTTCTCACTGCAAACCAGCTGATGCCACAGGTGCCGCTGGCGCTCCTCAACACTGGCCCCTGGAGGCAGGCCATCTTCCTGCAAACGCACAGCAATCTGGTCCTGCTCCGTCCGCACCTTGGGGACCAAGAATTGATGCGGACTCTCAATGTGTTGCATCTTGCTGAATTCATCAGTACAATGGTTTATTATGAGGGCTGCACAATAAAGGCTACAGTGTTTTAAGAGAACAATTTACAGGAAAGTTACAAAAAGCGGCTTAAATGACATATCTAGGGCTGTCACGATCATGACATCTTAGTTGATGATTAATTATTTGTCACAAATTGATTGATTTAATTGTGTTTTTGACATTGAACATTGGAACAGAAAAGAATTGCACAGGGCACACGGGTATGACAGATAACTTGAATATACAAAGACATGCCTGATAATGACTGGACACCAATCATAAAAATAAATGTACAGTGGCAAATATTTACACATATTATACTATCAAAATGTGAAATGCCTACATACATCACATAGTATTGCTTTATTACTATTATGTGTTTTGATGTGTCCAACTGTGAAACAGGCCACAGAGTTTAACATCACATTTCTCTTCTTTCGTCTAGCAGTGAATTTAGACTAGAGCATCTGAGCTGCCACTTTCAGTGTGATCAAAACATTCAATGTTAAATTTGAGTCTAGCTGCAGAATGATCTATCGTGTGACACATGGTAGGAGGACACAACTCAGGGGCCCTGCTTACGCTAAACACCTGTCATTGAATTCAATAGTGTAATTTGCAGGTCCTGTAACTTGAGAGGCCCCCTCATTCAATGATTAGACTTGCTATAGAGGTAGACACCATCCCAGCATGCTGCGTATTGTCTCCACATGCTAGGCAACAGCATCAGGTCTCACATGCCTGGTGTACTTAAACATCAGACCAAAACTGGCAACTGCATGATTACATGAAACATTCAAATCATTCCAACATCCCCTCCAGTAAGTATAAGTAAGCAATCGTTTGTATTTGTTTGGCTGGTGAAATAGTGAACCTGGTTTGCACATTTCTGAATCGAGCAGCTGCTGTAGTTAATGGGTGGAAATTAAGTTATCTCTCGTCAGACCCTCAAACTCCAAACTAACATTTACAGTATGTAAATGATATTACTCACGAGAAATCTGGCCTGAGCCTGTTAAAACTAACTGGCATGACATGATAAACAAATACTATAAATGAATGATTACGGGCATTACCTCTTCATTATCCATGGCCATGCATCAGGAAGTTGCATCGGCAAGTGATGAACTTTTACCTCGACAGCCAGGACAATGATGTCAGGCAGCAATCCAGCCTACATGTTGTCCAGTAAACATGTTCAAGGTTCCCAAATGTTGTCCAATAATTAGATGCTTAAAACACAGACTGCTCAGTGTGGCTGTTGGGTGCCATTTTCTTCTTCTCTTGAGTCCCCTGTAAAAGATGAGAGGCCTTAAATTAGAGCAATGAATGATTCTGTGCAACAAAGTTAACAGTAGGACCTGTAGTTGCATAAGCTTGAAGACCAGGGTTGCTACTTCAGCTTAGGTAGAAAGTGTCACATGCCATAACCTTGGGTGTCTCACATTACATCACCTAAGGCTATGCAAAGCTTCAAGCTGATTAGCTATGTTTTATCTGCTGTATATATTATCATGACTTGTTTAAGCAAGGCAGGAGACAACGTAGGCTACTGTATGTAGTATCTAGTATGAATGCAGTGCACATACACAAGGGTGCATAGCAGTTTCCTTTACAATTACATTTGTTTGAGTGATATAAATAGACCCATCTGTCTTACTAGGTAACAGCTGATCGCTTCCATCAGCAGTAAGTTAAATCCCCAATATTGGGATGGATCCAGTGTAGTGTAGTAGTGTACCAAAATGTCTGACGAGGAGGAGCAAGTTAGGCTTTTTTCCCCAAGCACCACAGGCATTTGCAATGCATTCCTTTTCTGCAAAGCTAGCCGACAACTGAGAACAAACTGGATGTGTCCATAATATCCATCCCGTGGCCGTCTGTCTGTGGGCAAACCTGGAAACCCACAACCAAGAGCGACGGCTCCAGTTAGAAGTTAGTCCCAAAGTTGACTTGAGTTGAGCATAGGAGTTGCGGCTCTCAGCTAATAAGGCTAACTCGCTACCGTTAGCTACCACCCAGTTGGAAACGAAGCGACACCAACAACAGGGAGTTCGCATGCAAACCTCTCCCTATTTTTATTTACACAGCGAACTAACGTACGATTAAAATATACTTTTTTGCAGTGACAAAACTGAGCTTAGGTTTTACACACCTTCCCAATACTGGTGGTAATATAGCGTCAAAACACCAGGTGCAGGAGCTGTAGACACAGGCGTGGCGGAGCGGATTGGCTTCTACAAGCACCTAGGCAACGGACCATACCATTCAGCGGATGGGGATAACGGGACGATCCATTTTACTGCGCTGTCCCCCTGTTGGTTGACCAGTCCAGTGGTTCTCAAACATTTCATGTCAAGCCAAGGACGGACCCCCACATTTACACGTATTATCCCGCGGATAATATTGTAAAATTTGGTTCCATTTGAGTAAAAAAAAACATATTAAGGGTCCATTTGGTTCCTCCTAACTATCATTTAGCTGGGGACCCCCTTTAGAACTGCCTCAAATACCCCTGGGGGTCCTCAAATGGGGGGTCAATTTGTTTTCCTCATTACAATTACAAATCATTCTGTGATAAACAAGTGAGTCCATCTTTCCTCTCTGCTTTAGCAGCAAATGTATGCTACTTTAAGTTTACCCTTTTTGCCACAATAAAGTTGTAGCAAAACTAAACAAAAAAAGTTTTAATTTAGTGAAGTCACATACGGCCTACTCTAAAAACTGCAAAAACTCACAAAATGTAAATAGGCTACAAATGTAAAGTGCAATTTAAATTAAAAGCATTATTATTATTACACTTATAGGAATAGGTGTACACCTGATACATAGCTACTGTATCTGTCAAAAGTATAAAACACAAAAAAGCTTGACAGCTTATCTCCATAGTACTGTAGTCCTTAAGTGCAAATGTGTAGTAAACTGAGTGTCATGTTTTAGTTTTGGTTTTTGTCATCCACTTGTTTTCTATGGTTGTAGATCGGCTAATTTCAGTTTCACTATACTTCATTTATGAAGGTTCTTTGGTTTTGTAGGCTATTTATTTTTGTTGAAAAATGTTAGATTATAGGCCTAATTTTTATGTTTAATTTTTACTCACAACCCACAAAATGGGTCCCAGCCCACTGTTTGGGAACCACTGTTCTAGATAAGTAAAATAGCAAAGGCAAGACATTAAGAACAATTTCTTATTATTTACAGCCCTAACGGCCTATACATTCCATTCTCATTCATCATTATTCCCTGCAAATTTCTTATTTACAGCCCTAACGGCCTACATTCCATTCTCATTCATCATTATTCCCTGCAATAGTAAAAGAAAGAAATAAAAACAAGCTATACAGTAGCTGCATGTTTATTTTTCATATGATTCACAACACAGATGGATGAGGAGTGGCAGCATGGTCATTTAGGTTCACTCTAAATGGACTGTTTACAGTACAGATCTTTTCATGTGGTCGAGCCACTCGTTCCACTGCCCATGGGTGGGTCTGGCTTTGACTCTTTTTTGGACGGTGATTCTGCACTGAGGGAGTGTGATGCATGATTTACACTCCACCGCAAGACGGTGTCGCATGCCTAAAACACAAGCTCACAGTGCGTTGCTGATGGGATAAGCTGTGAGCTTGTAGATCAGCTATTTTTGGTGCGGGACACACACTGTCATACGGCAGAGTATATATTCAGGCTTAAGGGAGAGCAAAAAGGGAGCTCTGTTCAACTAAAAGGAAATGGGCGTTTAGAGTTTCTTTTTGGGAACTCTACATTCCTCCCCCTGGAAACTGTGGATGGCGTGGGTGAAAAAAAAATAAAGGAGGTGTGGCTCCCCTGGAAATGAGAGGACCACTGAGAGGGGCGTAATATTGAGGAGTTGTGAGGCAAGCTGGTGAGGTCAGATTAAGAAGAACAAGATCTAAAACCAAGGTGAGTGGACATTTTATTTACTAATATGGTTTCTATGAATATAATGTAACTTGGATATTAATAAGTGATTTCATTGTATGCCATAATCAAATCAGAAATAGCACTGAAATGATTTTGTTGCATCTGGTCCAATCTTGAGAAATCACTGGCATTCACAATAGTGTCGAGAGACGAGACATTTGTGATCATAACATGAATCATAGCAATATATTTCTGAGCTTTGTGATAATGATAATGATGATGATGATGATGATGATGATGATGATGATAATGTGCATTATGTTGAACAGTACTTGTTGAAATAATATGGATAGGGTTGGGTCATTATTTTTGAAAAGCCTTAGTCTCATTTTCTTTAGGCCATTTCCAATGAATTATAATGTTTCATTCACTTTTCACTGATGGGTGTAAACTATGGTACAGTAACTAATGATATAATTTGACAATCATGGAGTACTCATATGCCCACCCAGTTGGACCTCTCCTTCAGATAAAGATATCTACAGACACCCATCCATTTGGACTTTTCCTTAAGATAAAGATCCATAGATAATTTCATCCTGTCCATTTTCTTCCCTCTCACTCTTTTTCACTTTTTGTCTGATTTCTTTTCAACAACTTTGTGGGCTACAATTACTCTTATTACAGATGCAGCTGGGTCTTCAATTTCTTTCTAACAACCATGTAAAATCCCATCCTTAACTTTATACTTGAAGTCTGAAGAGTTTACAAGTAGAGTAGAGCTGCTTTAATGAACACCAGGTGTAGGTTCAAAAACATGCTGTTTATTCCGAGCCATGAAAAAGAACCCCAAAACGCCACCCTTCAGGAGTTTATTGAGGTAAATTGAGTAAATATTTTGACACCATTTTGATTTCAATGAACCTCACCCACTTTCTCTACTACAGGTTCACTCACTGTACTATGTTAACACATGGGCCAGTCAAAGAGTAGTTTAAAAAAAAAAAAAGTTCATTGGCACTCTGTTTTGGAACGGAGTCTTACGTAACACAGAGTATTCTTTGTCTTGCTACTCACATTTTCCATTTTGGGTTTAAAAGGAAATCAGGAGAGTATAACACAAGTGTGGCAGTAAGAAATTTGCTAAATGAAAATGATAAAACGAATAATGATGACTTTTCACATTGTTCCCATGCATGCATTTGCTGGGCACATGATGTTTTTGACAGGGAACTTAAAATGGCATACTTGCTGATGTTTATTACCCTCCTGCATCTCATCACTCTGGCTATGCTCTTCATCGCCACCATGGAGAAGGTAGAAATCAATTTGATGTCATGATTAATACTAATGAACTTTCATCAAATCAGTCAATAATTAGTAAAACGTAATACAATTATGTATATTTTGTTCTGTCTGTCTGTCTGTCTGTCTGTCTGTCTGTCTGTCTGTCTGTCTGTCTAGTCCTGGTGGGTTTGGGACGGCCTGGAGAACTCCGACCTGTGGTACAACTGCAGGTTCGACAATGACACAGGAACCTGGTTGTGTGCTTCCTCCCGAGAAACTGGTAAGGAACCATTTTATTGACCTCCTGATCAAGCAAGGGCATCATTTGTGGTCCCAGGGGATGGCAATTGCCACCCCTTAGCGTTCACCTTTAAGCTCAAATTCAGTTCTTTTATCAATATTTTCTCCACCTCTGAATGTTGTTTGCAGATCCACGCCCATTGATTTACCATACACTACAAGCAATCTGGGAACCCATTCAGGCGTCCCTGTTTTGGGCATTTCATTCTAGGCGAGCATTTTTCAAAGCTGGAAGTTGCACTGTGACTTGCTGTGAGATTGTAGATCAGCTATTTTTGCCATAAAAAAAGAAACAGGGCTTAACATTGACCCACCCTCCTTTTTTTCAGCCATTTTTAAAGCTTCTGTGATCAAGTCTCTCCTAACAAACCACAAACCAGAGAACAGAGACCCTGGTTTCTGGTTTTAAAACAGAGCAGATTATCATCATCCATTCAAGGTTGTGGAGTAATGTGGTTCCTTGATTGGAACTGGCCATAGGGCAGAGGGCCAACCCAGTTTGGTCAGATCACCTTTTCAGCAGGGAGCTGAACAGGTGGGAAGAATAGTGTGTACCTCCACATGCATTATGCCCTCCAAGTGAAACTCATCACTGTCAGGTGGAAAGAAGTCGCTGACGACTCCATGTATATTGGAGGAGACATGTGGTGGTCTACACCCTTCCCAATGCCAGCAGTAGGGGTTGGCAGTGACAGGGACTATATGCAAACATGGGGGGAAATTACTACGACTAAATAGGAGAAAATAAATAATAAAAAGAGAGAAAGTGAGACTTAAGAGTTAATCCCACAGGGGGAACTCAGCTTCAGCTTCATCCAACTGATATGGCAGCTCGGATGGTCATGATAAGCACTCTGGGGGGGGAATGTTAAGGGGTTCAGTGTTTTGCTCAGAGACAAATAGACCAGGGTCAGGAGATGAACTGATGACCTTCTGCTTACCGGATGGACTCTACCCACAAAGCTATGGCCTACCCAGAAATAATCATAATAATAATATTTTGCCAAAAAAACATGGAACGGATGTTGCATCATCCTTGGGTCAAAGCTAATGGAAAAGCATGTAACTGCAGATGTTTTTTTTTTTTTTTTTTTCATTGCAAATGTAAACCCCCCCATAATCCACCTCACTCAACAACTAAATAAATGCATACCTGTCATTGAGGAAAGCAAAATAGATCTTATCGGGGGTAAGAATGATGACAGCATTGGTCGTTGTGGTTCCTCCCTCAGAGTGGCTCCAGGCAGTCCAGGTCCTGATGGTTCTGTCTCTGGTCTTCTCCTCTGTGTCCTTCCTGGTGTTCCTGGGACAGCTGTTCACCATGTCCAAGGGTGGCCTCTTCTACTTTACAGGCCTGTGTCAAGTCTTTGCAGGTAATGATGATAAGAGACAAACAAAGCACCAATTTAGCCTGACCCGGCTCTTTGTCCCAATAACCTGTCACTATCATACCAGATAGAACAGTGGTTTTCAACCTTTTTCATATCAAGGTTATTTATTGGGCATTTGAGCCACAGACCCACAGACAGATTTAGCCTCTAAGACGCAAATATTTTGTTGTCGTTGGATAAGATTTTGTCCACAATCCCATGCTTCCATGGAAGAGATAACAGGCAAATGTTGATCCAAATAACAATTCTTTAATTAAGTAATGCAGATGTTTAACAATAATTTAACTCTTGAGAGTGTAAAATTAAACCAAATGGACCTGTAAGGATAGTTAAAGATCTATAAGGGTCCATTTGGTTACCAACTCTCCATCATTTAGCTGGGGACCACCTGGAACCCCCTCAAAGACCACTGGTTGAGGACCACTGAGTTAGAATATGTGTTTATTATGGTTAATTACAAGGTTAAATGATGTTTGTAGATTACCTAGTATTGTCCTGATGCTTCCTTACCTGTACATTTGTTTTATGAAAGGCATGTGTTCACCATCCTTACTGTCTGTTGCAGGTCTGACAGCATTTGCTGCAGCTCTCATCTACACATTACACCACAAAGAGATACTTCAGGTCTCCAAAGAAACGCTTTCAGGACAATTTGGCTACTGCTTCATCCTGGCCTGGGTGTGTGTGCCTCTGCTGCTGTGTAGTGGGATCATGTACATCCATCTGCGGAAGAAACAGTAACAGCATGGAAGAGGTGGATGTGACAGTGTTCCAAGTTAACAAAATCAAATACATTATATGGCTTTCATAATATTGCTGCATAGCAGCAGGCTATCTGAATGATTTGACACATATGCTAGTTAATGGTGCCTCTGTTGATTGTTCAGGCTTTGACAAATATGTTGTTTTAATAACAGGCTTTTATATGTATAGCCTATATAGCCTTAAGTCCCAATTAGAATGCAATGGCTGATTATCCTATATTATAGGCATGTATATAATTAGTATTTATTCATTTTGACAAATAATGCCAAAAGAGTATTATGTTTTTTTTCCCTCATTCTCTTTTTTTGATATTTAGATTTAAATGTCACTCGAGTCGAGTTGCTTTTTATCCATAGAGCACAGTTTTAAAATATATTTTTGTACCTTTATGAATAAACAGAATTCTTGACTTCTTTCTATGGTTGATTGGTACCTATTTTAACCCTTCCCAAACTGTTGTTTGTCGTGCATTTCTTAAATTGAATTGATGTATCTTAATTATCCAAGTTCCAACACAGTCCACTGGCCTTTAAAGTTGTCATAAAATACAGTGTTTGGTTCGTAGATTGAACGGAAATGCTGCACAAGTTCAAGGATTATTATTATCGCCATGGCAACAGAGTGTAGCCTTCCACTGAGTTTGCCATAAACAGAAACACTCTGTTTCAACCGGTGGTTGCAGCTAGCATTACATACCTGTAGCCTACATAGCACAAAAAAGGGTGAATTTACTAGTCGACTTGGGTGGAAATGCCTAATAAACATCAAGCTTCAAAGGAGATATCCACTATAAACCCTCTTGCAAACACTAAAGGTGTAAAAAGGTTATGTGAAGTTTGTCAAAGACCAGCACACCTGCAATGCACCAAGTGTCGCGTCACATTCTACTGGTGAGTTCTGTGTTGTATTGTTGTTGTTGTTGTTGTTGTTGTTGTTGTTATTATATGATGATGATGATTTCTATAGATTAATTTAAAACAATATATATTTTTAATCAAATGAAACAAATAGTGCGTTATTATTTCACGAAGTTGTCATAAATGAGCTGTTGGAATGTCTACAGTTTGAACACTAGGTGGCATTGCTCACAAGACTTTTACAACAATCGTGGAACGTTTTGGCATGAAAACCTGCATGTGAAAATGTGGCAGAGAGAGACGAACAGCTGGAAATGAACTTAACCACAAAGGATTTTTTTTCCCTTTGCCTTTTTCTGCACATGTGACTGTCAGCGAATTGTGAAAGAACAGCCTGTTTGTTATATCACAAAATGGGGCAACAATTAAGTTGAACATATAAATCTTTGAGACACAGACATCAAAGAAGTTAACTTGGCAAACTTCCCTCTGCAACACAGTGGAGTCAAGAAGAGTTCTACTGCATTTGGTGACAGGCTTTGCTCCTGTCTTGGGCTTACAAGGGATGAGCCACAAAAGCCATTCTCTGAGAGGGGAGCTTTAAACAACCAATTTATATCCCCTCAGCTCTCCAACCTTGTGTTTATTTTTCTTTCTTCTTTTTTTCTTTTTTTTTTTTACAGTCAATGGTGTCTTTCCAAGGCTTTCGAATGTGTTTCATGTGACGCGCATTTCATGAATCAATGGAACATTGTACACACACACACACACACACACTACTACACAACCCTCAAGTTATGCTGCAAAAAACAAAGGATGGTGAGGGGAAGGGAAAACATGTGGGAGGAGCTGTCTGTCTGTCTGTATGGTCTATTACAGACACACACACACACACACACACACACACACACACACACACACACACACACACACACACACACACACACACACACACACACACACACACACAGAGAGACACTGTGTAAAACTGAAAAAGACTATTAGGAGTATGATGAGATGAGATATACTTTATTAATCCCTGAGGGGGAAATTGAGGTATAAGCCTTGTCACAGTCAGAGTGGATAGATGAAACTGTACCTTTTCCTTTACATACTTCAAATAAAGTCTTCAATCAATCAATAAATCAATCAATCAGTCCAACTGTATTTGGGGGGATTCATTTGTTAGATTAGTCCATAGTGTCTACCAAAGCATTCTGATTCAAAGGCAGTGCATTTTCATTGGATCCTAGAGACCATCTTGTGTTCTGTATTAGCCCACATTTACAGTATGTGATTTACACATTTACAAATTCCTCATATGTGCCCCATGCAGGAGCAAGTGGGAGGGGGAGAGGAAAGGACAGGACAGGGGGGTGCCAATTTTCATACTTGAATGCATGCAGCCAGCGTACAGTAGGCCTGTACTGCCCGTGTTTCTATTTTTGGAGCGGTGAAAGCGCTCCCAATGAACAGGTATATCCGTGGGTATGTGGCTGGCTGGCTGGCTGGCTGGCTGGCTGGCCCTGTCCGTAGCCTGGGCAATACCTTGAGTGGCCACACACAACACACTAGTTAAAGGAGGGGCGCTGTTTTGTGCAGGCCAGGCACACTCACCACTCACTCACAGGCACAGTTTACACTCACTCACTCACTCACATAGGGTACAGCTGCTCAAATTCACCGCTCCACTTCGAACCGAGGTTTGATTTTTTCCCCTTTAGTGACACAGAGCACCAGCGTGCTGACTGGGTGGGGATCCATGAGCGGATCTGTCAGCTGCTTGTTCCCATTCGCACCCCGCCACCCTTCTATTCCCTGCTGAGTGATCGTGACGTCCGCCGCGCCCAAACACTGCTCCAACAGGTGAGCAGTTACTGTATGTGCTGTCCCAGGGGACATATTAAGGGATGGTTGACTGGATGTGCTCACAATGCTGTTAGCCCTACCTCATAGCCTGTTCACTAAAGCACCATTCCCACCGGGCACGTTAACTATAAAGATAACTATAACTATATTGTTCACCATTGTACGTTGTAGATTTTATATTCTGTGTGAACACTGCCATGACTTGACTTTTAAAACTATACTGTGAATGGCCCTTAACACTCATCTATGACACCTTTGTAAATATACATAAAAATAAACATACCATTGACAAAAGTAATGAGAAAACCCTGCAGAGGCCTTAAATGATCTAAATAATTTGCTACATATTGCAATGTTTGCAGCTAAATATAGGCAGATCTCTGCACTTTTCTTTTTTTTACCGCTGCTGAAATCAATGTTTCCCCTATAATATTTTTTTCTTTTTGTACAGGGCTGAAGAAAAGGCTCTATTGGCTCACTGTCTGGCCCAGTCACTTTGCCTTTTCCATTTAAATTGCCAGCTCTACGTTTGGATGTTTATAGTGACATTCAGACTTTTTAAAAGGTTTTCTGTTTTTGTACAACAAATGCATCTTTGCCCCAATGGTCAGTTGGTTAAGATTTGCATCCATTTCAAACCCAGATGGACTCCCAGCTGGCTTATAGGATCACATTCCTCCATTGGTTACCACCTCAGATTTCCAAATGATCTACATAGAACAAGGAGGGTAACTGTCCCTGTGTCTTTTTGCAAAAAAAAAAAAAAGAAAAGAAACGCATCTGGTGTTTGGTTTCCCCGTTCACCCAGGAGCAGCTGATAGAGATCTCCAGGGAGGTGGCCCAGAGCAAGCTTTCTGAGGGAAAGTACCAGGAGGCTCTGCCGGCTGCCCAACTCTCCCTGCGCTGTGCCATGGACATCTATGGTCCTAGCGCCGTCCAGCTGGTCCCTGCCTACCTGTTGCTGGGTGAAGCCAACGTGGGTGAGGAGGACATTTATTTGATATTCCACCTACAATAATTCTAGTGCTTGGTTTTGTTTTAAGGTGCTGGTCAGATTGATCCCTTTCCTCGTGGACACCACCAATGTCTTGTCAGTGTATTCAGGCATGCATGTGTGGTTGTTTATTGTACAGTGTGTGATCTGTGCACATACCTGTAATACCTGTAGGTCTAGGCAGTCTACCCCAGGCAGAGGAGTACCTATCCCAGGCAGAGTGGACAGTGATGAAGAACCCAGACTGCGGCCAGGCAGTCCGCCATCAGCTGCACAGGAACCTGGGTCGGCTCTACGCCGCCAAAGGGAACCTGGAGGCCGCCCTGCTCAGCTTCGCCAACGACGTCTGTATCTTTGCTGCCAGTGTGCCAATGATTTTGGGAACATAATATATGAATGTATGCTGATTTGGTTAGCATTGTTATGAATATAGCTTACATTACATTTGTACCTACTGGGTTAGAATTGTATCCTTTTAGAACTCTGCATTTAGTTCTCCAACTTTTAGTCACTTGTCAGTCTCCTGCAACCTTCCGAGGGAAATGGCCGCTGATTTCAGCTTAATCTATTTTATTATACCTTACATCATTGCATCTGTGGTATCAAACATCTTAAATGGCATTTAGTGGCAATTATTTATTCTCTTACCAAGAGAACAAAGCTGATTCCAAGTCTGACAGACGGTCTGCTTTTGTCTGCTTTTGTGTTAAGGTGTACTATGCCAGTGAAGAATACGGTCTGCACAGCACTGTCACCTGCAGCGGCTACTTTCTCATGGCAAACGTGTTTGTGAAACAGGGGAAGATGGCCATTGCACATTCCCTATACTCTGAGGTATTTCATATTTATATTTTGGCCTTATTTGCATTATTAGTGCAAATTAGTACAGTATTAGGCATATTAGTTTATGCCTTCTATTACGCCTTCTATTTTACTTTTTATTCCTTCCATTTAAAAACATTTTATGTTTTTTAATGCACTTTGAATTACCTTTATATATGACACATGCTAAACATATAAACATTCCTTGCCTGCCTCCCTGACTGATGATGCCATTTTTCAATAATGTTTACACCACTGGCACTGATCCAAACTAGGTGGATTAACTTGCTTGCTTTCCAGCCCTCAAAGTGTCACTTTTCTAATTGGGTGCAGAGAGTGCATCTGAACACTTTTATGTGTTCTCTAAGGAGACATATGTATATTAGGGAACCCAAGATTGAGACGAATACGTGAGGTACAGCAGGTACTGCCGAGTAAGCCACAACACTAGAGCTCTACTTAATTTGTCTTTGTACCTCGATTTGTCTTTGCATTGTAGGTGGCAAGTACATGGCATTCCCATCTGACCAAACCTTTTGAGAGCCACACTGATGATGCCCAAAAGTCCAATGTGTCATTTGAAGCTCCTTTTGGTGAGTCCTGTTTTGAATGGAATAGAATAAACATATAATATGATTAAAGAACAGACTAGAACTGCACTCTGTCGAGGTGCCAACTTGTGACTTGTGCACAAGTAGGCTATGTATGGCCTACAGTACTTGTGCGCCAGCAGAGCGCGCCATGAGGTGCACTCACCACTGGCATCACCAGGAATGCTGGTCCCTCATTGGCTGTTAATGATGACGTTGCCAGAAATGCTGGTCCCTGATTGGGCTACGGGCTTAAACACACATGGCTACCTACCCACCTACCTACCTACATACCTACCTATATACACAGCCGAACGCAGTACTGTCTTGCGCGCTCTGCTGAAGCAAGTAACTAGATGCAACAGAATATCAAATAAACCAGAGGATCTGAGGAAAGTATTTACTGCATGAATGAAACTCATCATCTGTCATTATCCTTTATAAACCATAAAATTGTATATTAAACTTTATTGGCTGCTGGAGAATGCATAAATGCTGTGTATTTAAAGATTTGATGGAATTCCTAAATTGTATGTACGGAAATTGTATTTAAAGGGCCCAATACGTTACACGTTACATGATGAGCACAAATTCTGTGTTCATCCTGGGTCTATAATATTGAGTTCTCATAAGTTCTACAAGTGGTATTTTTGATTGGTAAGGTTAAGGAATAGAATACATTGGAAAACAGACGGGAATTGCCCTTGGGGTACTGGGAGGGGTACCGGGAGGGCCTGGGCAAAAAACTGAAACAGAAAATGAATAAAATAGAATTGGCCAATATGAACTTGTACTTTTCAGCTGGTCTATCCATCAAATTGTAGTGACCTTAATTGTCTTTGTTGAGTGGTATATTTTGATTCTTGGGGTTCTTAGAGAGTCAAATAAAGATGTCTAGATTTTCTACTGTTGTGTTTAGTTTGCGTAATTTGGATAATTAGATAATTATTGGACACCAATAATTGGCGGTTCTAATCGCTCCAAAAAAGTGGCTTTGCATGTATGACCATGTGTTTTTCCAAGGGTTTTCCCATGGTATCATGTCATCAGTATTTGATGACATGATACCATGGGATGACCCCCTAGGTCTATCTATCTATCATCACCACCACTCACTTATTCACACCGGTGTGATTTCTTCCTTCTAATTAACATTGATGAAATGTAATCCAAGAGTCTAAATCCATGTTTGTGATGTCCATAAATGTATACAACGCCCAGTATTCGAACACGGGGCTCCCACGTGGAAGTCTAACATCTTAACCACTAGATCAAAGGGACTTCCCTATGGACCGGGGGAGACACTAGACTTTTGAGGCCATCAGGCTAAGGCAGTTAGTCACTCTGCTACATATACAGTATATATCATTTAAAATAAAGGATATAAAAATGGTCACAGAGTCCCCAGATTACGTTTATTTTAAACTGCATAGTGCACGTAAAATCTATGAAAAACAAGAAATGATGACCAAGTATAAATATATACTATATATACACAAACAAAATAAACAGCATCCAAGCCGTGTAGGTCAGATTATCCAGCCTCTTTGTGCGAGCTACCAGCTCAGGGGCCTTGTGGTTGGAGTGTCCGCCCTGAGAGTTGGGGTTAAATGTCATGGCCTGGGTCATACCAAGGACTATAAAAATGGGACCAAAATGCCTCCCTGCTTGGCACTGAGCATCAAGGGTTGGATTGGAGGTAAGTCCCTGCGACACACGTGTCATGTCCAGAGGGCGCAGTTGTTCATCATGGCTGGGGGATGTACCTTTGAGTGGATATCCTGCCTTGAAGTGGCTATGAAAACATTGGCTTTCCCTTGAAAGAGTAGGAGCGCTTTCTTGGCGAGATAGAACTATTTGATGCTGTTTGACCGGAACAGTTTGCTGATCATTTCTCCAGTGGTGTGTCGTCTTGCACATGGTAGGTAGTTGGATGCTTGCCACTCTGGAATCACTCTGGAATCTCTTCCGTGTGGCCTCCTTGCTGAGGTAATATGTTATCCTGTTTGACAGGAACTGTTTCGCTGAAACCTTCCACAATGGTGAGTCGTCTTCCACATGGTAAGTAGTTGGAGGCTTGCCACCTTGGAATCTTGGCGAGATAGACATACCGTATTTGATGCTGTTTGACAGGAACTGTTTGCTGATTATTTCTCCAGTAGTGTTGTCTTGCACATGGTACGTATTTGGAGGCTTGCCACTTTGGAATCTCTTACGTGTGGCCTCCTTGGCAAGATAGACAGTCTGCAAATATTTTATCCTGCTTGACAGGAACTGTTTCGCAGAAAATGTCCCCAATGGTGTGTCGTCTTGCACATGGTAAGTAGTTGAAGGCTTGCCACCTTTACTACTTACTACAGTTTCCCAAGGGAGTTGGGTAGGTTGTAACAAACTGATAGGTGTTAGTAGACACCTTTATGAATAATGTAATATGTTTGTGAAGAAAGCTATTGGTAAGCATTTATTTTTGTCCCTTTTATGCCCATATTATGGAGATCACTGATGTTTCAGTATAGGCCCATATATAGAGTATATGTTGCCCTTTGGGCATTTGAGTCATAGTGCCACATTTTAATATAGAATGCTCCCATGGCATTTATTATTACATTTTATTTATAAGAAGAAGGGAATGGTCTCTTTGCTAGATGAGTAAGGCTGGGAACGAGGTTAGATTCTACTGAATGATGACCCACCCTCACGCTTCCCATCCAGTAGTTAGTTTAAAAAACGTCTGTTTTTCAGGACCAGAAATCCCATGGTGGTGGATTTGAATGAGATGAAATGGAGGCTTCAAAACGGGTGTGTAGAAACCAATAGGTGACGTCACACAGGTCTCCATCCATATTTATTTTTACAGTCTATGATATGGAAGCTAGGGGTGCATCTCCATTCCTTATTCTGATCTGTCCTCCCAACTCCTACATCCTGCTAACATGCAAGGAAAGGATGCAAGTGTAGAAAATCAGGATTTAAGTTAAGGACCTGCGATGCACCTTAGGGTTCAATGCTGGTCATACAGCTGAGCAAATTGCACCTTTATTACGCCATTCTGCCACTGAAGCTCTGTGCGGCATTAGATGATGTCAGCATCTCCCCTCCAGCCCAGAGAGCATGGAGCTCCATTGGCATATCACTGAAAAATAAGGTCAGTGATACTATATTTAGACATGTTAGCCTACTGCACCGTCTTAACACCAGCAGTCATGGCGGCTGACTTAAGGAGCATCATTCACTGACACTTCTCTAGCTGTCCTCTGTCTGCATCATTACCGTCTCCAGTAGCAACTGGCCTAGATGTGATACCAGCCAGTTAGCCTCAATGCAGTTCACACACAAGCTTCCTGATCAGCCGATGAGGTGTGTGACCTGGCTGAGCTGTTATTAGTTAGCACGTTATCTCTCTCTTTAGTTCCTGTGTCCTCTTGCTTTGCGTTTACGGGTTGCAACAGTGACATTGTGACAAAAATATAAATAAATCAAAGGTACAGACAGAGTAGGTTAAAAGATAATAAAATAAAATGTGTATGAATGAATAAATATTATTTTGTCTGTCCAAATTCTCCTTCCACATGCCTATTGCCTACATATTTGCACACATGACCTTTTTTATGTTTCCGTTCCGTTCCCCCTTAGACAAGGCCCAGCAGGCTGAGGTGGACCACATACTTACAACCATACTGGATGCTGGGGAGAAGGACTTCAGGCAGGACACAGCACAGGTAGCCCATTGTCTGGCCATGCTCTGGTACCTGGGAGGAGACCGCCTGAAGGTGAGGCCACCATAAAGAGATCACTTGGCTTTTCACAATAATGTTTATTTTAAAGAGACAATGCAAAAAACAACGTATCAAGTTATAAAAACACATTTTCCCCCTATAAAATGACAGGATACAGGAGGAGGGACAGCGTGCACGATGCTCGGATCCAATAACATTTTTATTTTGTATTTATTTTCTAACTTGATAAATAGTTTTTGTAGCCTATTGTCCCTGTCAAGTAAACATATACAAACAAAAAATATTTATAAAGGTCCCGCCATGTCTTGTGATGTACAGTATATCGGACCAGTTACCCATATAGGAGATCCCTGACTGAACCAGCCACACCACTGTGATGTCACCTGTTTATGCCCATATATGGAGATCCCTGCTCTGAGTATCTGACATCACTGTGATGTCACCTGTGATGTCACCTGTGATGTCACAGTGATGTGTGAGGGGAACAACAGTGTCAGGCGTTACCCGTCCAGATGGATACGGTCAAGATGTGATGGTTCTGACAGTAAACTGCGACCTATGGTCGCAATAAAAAATATGAATAATTATAATATTCGAATATATTCGATATTCGGGACAATGTTTAAGACCAGTATTCAAATTTTATTTTCAGGAATGTTAACAAATGCACACTAGGGCATGCGTGTGTACTTTTGAATTGTGAAGATTGCTGCTTCAAGTTTGACACTGTGACACATTTTCCACATTCCCCCTCACATGCGCAATCCTACGCTGCGCCGCCTGGAGGCTGTAGTAATTAGCTGTAATTACTAAAGCCTTAAAGACTATCACCCCGGATTGACGGGTAGTAGGATTTGTCAGGGAGTTGATCCTACATTCCGCCTCTCTGTCCTCTGTCATTCAGTTTCCTGCCAGTGCAGACATGCTGTCAAGGATTACATGTCTGATCGCATATACACAACGTTTATGATAAGGTGAATTGAGGTAAATTGAGTGTGCTGCATTTCAGTGGCGGGCTGACTGACATCATAGAGACAGAAAGGAATTATGTGAATACTGCAGGCCTGTATACCAAACAGGTGATTGTCACAGACTTAAAACCCTGTCCAGGTCTTTTGAGTTTAGTAGGTCAGGGAGGGGAGAGGGGAAGGGATAAACCAGACACCATGACACACTCTCAAAAAGTATTTAATATCCATTCAAGTCTTTTGGTCAAATCAGTTCACCAGTTTGTGATTCCCGTCTTGTAGTTTAGTTGTGTCTGTATTTGCCATTCATAGGTCAGCTCTTCCATTTCCCAATTCCCACACTACACTTGTGGATCAATGCCAGGATGTAGTTGGACTTGGCTGAGTGCTGATCTGCATGCGTGCTTGTGCGCTCGTGTTTGTGAGTATGCGTGCGTGTGTGTGTGTGTGTGTGTGTGTCTGTGTATCTGTTTGTGTGTGACTGTTTACATTGTCATCGTGCCCTTTGCTGTCCTGGCAGCGTATAATGTTGCAAATTTATGAAGTGTGGAGAGGTTCTATACCACAGATCATACATTTAATGTAAAAGAAAACCTTTTAAGGGGTGCATTTTCACCTGCCAAAGGCCCACGAGCATGATGTGCATGCTCTCTAACAGCATTTATTTGCATTCTAGTCAAATTCACAGATTGCCTAGTGTCAGCAGTTTGGGGTATCATCTTGCCATTTCCTGTTTCTCTGATTTACAGTCCTAAAGAAAACAAAATACTCCAGCCAGCTCCAGCAGAGCTGTGGAACAACAGAGAAACACTGTTTGCGCAGGAGAACAATATTGTGTCATTTTAGCTTATTATGCATCCTAATTTTGGTCCAAGTTAATAAAGGTGCTGCAGCTATTTATTTTGACCAAAAATAAATAACTAGATATTGTTCCTGAATAAACATTGTGGGCTCGCTTAAAGCCAAGCTTTATTCAAGCTTAAAGCTTGGCTGACTGTGTTGTTTCTGACTGTGTTGTATGTGTGTGTGCATGCGTGCATGCATGCGTGCGTGTGTGTGCGGCTTGGCAAATGTACAAAGATATTGGCATTGTTTTTTAATTTGAAGTTACAGGACATGTTCACATGTGTTTATCTATGTGCCACATGGCTCAGGGATGGCTGGTTCCCAAGACAACTTAGTTGCCTATAAAATACACTGTTTACGACTATGAGAGGATTATGATTATGACAGCAGTCTAACTATATCAATAAAATTCTGCTCAGCCTCAGTGTGTTTTACCCTCAGGAAGATCCTGTACATTAAAACTATGTTGGTATTATTTAAATAATTAAAATTCAGTGCCAGGCTAGTAGTTTTTGTCCAAAAATTACAATTCGGGTACTCTCATTACTGGTTGGTGATGGCGGCGGCAGCAGCAGCGTCTTCAGCTGCAGCTTTGAGATCTAAACCTCAGAGATATACGGTTGCTGATGGCAAAATCATTGTGGAGGATGAGTTTCTTGACTTTGGCGCGAGAGAAGACCGCCATGTTAACCATGGCTAGCTCAGGAGGGGCTATGGCGGTGGAGTCTGTGGTGTCTGCTACACACACAGAGTAGATGACTGTCTTTGTGACTTGTGTCATATACTGTAACACACATGGCCAGCATCTGGGACAAAGTGCAGCAGACATGGCAAGGCAGTACTTGAGTAAATGTTACTTTCTGCTGTTGCAGCGAGCCCACAATCACTTACAGCACCTGATTTATGCCTTCTGTTGTAAATAAGGCCAAGTGAGGCTATGCAGAACCATGGGGGGCTGAGATGCTTCCTTGATTGCTTAATCATAATACACATTCTAAAGAACAATTAGTCCCCTGCTATGGGTAAAAATGTCTCCAGGAATCACATATCATTTTTACACTGAGTTAAGATACAACTACAAATGGGTTGTCAAGATTATTACAATTACAGTTTTGACATTTAGCAGACACTCTTATCCAGAGCCACTCACAAGTGCCAAACCAGAGTAAGCAAAGCAAATATGAACCCTAGTTTACAAACAAGAAGGTAAATAGTCTCATAAGTAAAATGCAAAGAGAACTAGAAAGGTGCAATTCTGGGAAATTGCGATCAGGAGTAGGGATGGGACGATAATTGTTATTATCGTTTATCGTGAAAAAATCACACTCCCAATAATCGTAATGTGGAGATTGAAATTTATCGTGAAATTCTCCTCCGTCATTCACCTTTTATTTGCCGAACTGCATATCTGGTACCACTTAGAACCTCTATAATTGGTAAAACAGACCTGGAAGGGGACATTACATACTTGATACCATCTTTTTTTCACTCTACCAAATCTCTTTGCCAAAAAATAGCCGTTCTATAACGCGTCACATTGTGAGCTTCTAGATTGGCAATTTTTTGGCAAATGTTCCGCCCCAGAATAATGGATGTTGGGGATATTTTTTTTTATTTATTTTTTGGTCACATTAATCGTGACATGAAGTTTTCATATCGTCCCATCCCTAATCAGGAGGGGGAGTGTCAGACCCACTGGTACACGGCCCCATGTCACAATATGTTATATAAGTTAAGCTGCCCGAACAGTATAACAGCTGTAGCCTGTTTGTTTGTTTCCATTTGTGTGTCAGGCCCTGGAGTTTGGCAGCAGGGCCCTGCAGTTGAGCAAGCTAGACCCAAACCACAACCTGACGGAGCCTATTCAGGACCTGCTGCTGCTGCTACGGAGAGAACCCACACACGCCCCAACAGTGGTGGAAAGTAACTAAGTACATTTACTTAAGTAATGTACTTGAGTACAATTGCTCAACTGCAGGGGTATTTGTACTTTACTGGAGTATTTCCAATTTCCAATACTTTTACTTCTACTCCACTACATCTCAGATCCAAATATTGTACTTTTACTCCACTACATTTATTTGAAAACTTTAGTTACCGGTTACTTTACAGAAATACATTATAATATTAAAAAAATACATTTACCACGTTAGCCCTATTTTATACCTAGTAAAAAAGAATGTTGATGCCAATAACTTTTACTCAAGTCAATTTTGAATCCCGGACTTTTACTTGTCCAGACAGACCCCTTTTACTTGAGACCCCTTTTACTTTTACGTGAGTGTTTCTACATTGCAGTATTGATGCTTTACTTAAGTACAAACTAATGTGAGTACTTTTTCCACCACTGCACCCCAATAACGGCACCTACTGACTAGCCTGCCCTGGCCATCTACCCAGCTCCCTGTTACATGATGATGCACCAGACTGAGCCCTCCTCTGTGGTCTCTCACACTGCTGCCCTACGGTTAACCACTTTCAACCTGACGTCCTTATTCTGGCCATGTTATTTTAGGGTGGGAATGTTCCAAAAATGTTAAACATTTCAAAACGTATGGCATGAGCTTGGCTACTTTTGCTGTTTGTCCTACAACAAAGTATATAGGGCTTATTAAGTGCTTAATTAACATGGGGTAGAGGGTAACAAGCAACATCATGAAATAAGCATACACTGGACATTGTAATGTATTGTGCTACATACTGTACAAGTACAAATACAAAAATAAGCATGTTTCCATCTTTTTTGAATGACTTTATTTTGATCTAAAAAAAAGAAAAGAAAAAAAAAGAGTGATATATATGTACATCGTTTTGCACATTGGTGAACTATAACTGATTTGGGAATTTTGCAACGCACTGTCAAAATGATAAATCAATTTTTTCACATTGTGGTCTAGCACGACTCATAACTGCGCACAAGTCCTGAGCCACTTATCACTTCAGGTGTTTAATCAATATCATCATGTGGTGATAAATAGTGATGGACAAAGTGAATTTGTCTCTATTCTAACCAACAGAGAAGCTGCATCAATGCATTGGGGCATAAACATTTCTTTTTTTCTTTCTTTCTTTTTTTTTTCTTTTATCCATCATTGGTTTTGAATATTGATACTGCAAACCTGGAGGAAGGAAACAGGAAAGGAACCTAATGATCGCTTTCAAATCCTACATATTATATACAAATTCTGAAACAGTTTTAAAAAAATTATTTATATCAAAACAAAGAATCAATGTTAAATTCATCTCATTACTAGTATTATTAGTACTGAATTATACAACAAAATGCTTGTTTTTGGCATTGAGATTCATTTTCTAGGTGTTGAGAGGCAGTGAAACGTGGAAACACTTGCACGGTATTTCCACATATTCCCTTTTAAATATTTGAGCCAAATATACATTAGCAGCAATTCAGAAATAAATAGTAACCTTTTGCGTTGTGTAGTTGTACACAATTATCAGTCTGCAGTATTCCATACCTGCACAGCTAAATCCTCTGTGAGTTTTAAGCCAGTGTAAAAATTGACACTTACTGTATATTGATACGTTTTTACACACAGAGTGGCTTTTGCTGTGCATGCTCCAGGCAGGCCAAACACATTTCGAGCTAATGACATCTTATATCCACGGCCAACAGGGACCAGTTTGTGACTCAACTGCTGTGTCCACTGGGCAACCTCTCGCTTTGTTCTTCTTTTCTAAAATAGAGGTGCGTTTGGAAAGCACCGTCATACCATAGTAGCTGCTACATAGCTGCTATATGACTAACTGAGAGATAATTTGAAACGCCACACTCTCATTCAAAGTTGAAACAATTTGAGCTTTTTGGGTACTCAAAAAAAGGGCAGTGTCGGGAACACCTCATCAGCTCATTAAACCAGGGGAGAACAAGAGGCTACCAGTGGACACACTACTGCACCTTCCTGGTGTTTTCTCTCTCCATGTAATTTAGTAGGTGGCGTCCCTGCTCTTGTCAATATCTCCCATGCCATGCCTCGTCTCTCCTTTGAAATGGCCACTGATCTGAGAAGATCAGACAGACAGAACCCACGCCTGAACCATGCTGAGCGACGTGCGTGGTCACCTTTGAGGAAATACACATCTTCTCAGATCAATGCTCACAACAGGACACCAGACAATGAAAAGGCATTTTCATAGTTGTTAGGGCACAGTTGTTCTGAACCTGCTCAGTTAACATTAGCCTGACGTGATGTGCTTATGGATGAAAGTGGCTGAATGGTTTCAAACGATGCATCGCGTTCAGCGAAGAAAATAAATCGTAATTTCTCCTATGGCTGGTTTTTAAGGTCTGAAGAGGATATGTCATCTTTGATTTACATGTATCTTCAAAACAATGAATGTGGAATGACAGAGTTTAATACAAAGACAAAACTTGGGAAAAAAGGGTGACGACTCCAAATAGGACGTGGTCACCCCATAGGACCTTTCATAAAGCAGGCTGACCTGTAGCCCAGTGACAGTACTTCTGGGCAACCCTATCAGCAGAGCAAATAGAAGTAGCGTTGGGGGGCGAATTTACCTGTTGGTAATCAGGGCATGTCAAGTACTGTATGGGGACACGGGGGATTTCACAGCTTCTCTTTTTCAATGTTTTTTTTTTTCCTTTTGTATATATGTATAGATAATATACAGTAAATATTATGCTGGACAACATCACAGTACTGTAAATGGTGTTAAATCTCAGAGTGGAGACACTGCGATTAACTTGACAGCTTTCGGGAGAAGAAAAAAAAAGGGTCACCTTTCATTGTCTTGCCTTATCTGCCATGTTTAGACTTGGCATCCGTGTGATTACTGCCCTCAAGCCCCTGTTAGATTCCAGACAGTTAGTAAAACCTCCCCACATGAAAAAGGGGTATAGGGGGTCAACCTTCACAGCGGTCTCAATTTATTGAGACAATATTAGTGCACACAACTTCTTTTTTCTTTTCTTTGAGAAAAAAAGAAAAACATAAATTAGAAGAAAAAGAAAAAAAGAATGATGTAAAAACAAGCAAGGAAAAAGTGCCTGTTAAACTTCATCATACGCTGCACCTTGTTATAGTTTACAACCTCTTTCCCCCCCCATTGTTGTTAGTGTATCTGCTGTCAGTCGATGAGCATCATTTTACAGGCAGACCCCTTGCTTGGATGGATATATACGGTGTATATATATATATATATATCACATGCATCTTCTTCTTTAATGGGGTGGGAGGAAAGGGAGATCCAGGCTGCTTCCCTGAATTTTGCAAGAGTCAACAAGTCTACAAAGAAACATTCTGAGGCAAAACAGGATTTGCTTGTGCTTTGGATCAAACTGTGAATGGTTTTGAAGATGAATGGCAGTTACCTCAGAGTCTGCTAGTGTAGTGGAAGGTGGACCGGTAGGTGAACTACTGGAAAACGATGAACCAAAAGTTTGAGCAAAGAAATGAATAAAGATTTTGGCTACGGTAATCCCCAGAAACATCGTTTTTTTCCCATTAAAGGAAGGAGAAAGTAACATTCTGTTCAAACAGACTGAAAAAAATATATATCCTTTTGCATTATTTTTATTTGTACATCATGCTGACATAGTTTGGAGGTTGCCTCGCTTTGTTAAAAAAAGAAAAAATAACATTAAATTGTCATCAGCAAATAGAATGACTGGGAAATCACATCTAGCCAAATCCAGAAGCTCCAGCACCAAATTTCGGTTGAAACTTTTTTTTTCTTCTTTTTTTTCTCCAACATTGCAGTATCGTACAAACCAATTTGTACACAATAGCTTACCCAAAATGTTAACATTGGCAGTTGTTTTAGCCCTTCCAACTTCATCAGCTGGAATTCTAGTTAGAAATAAAGCTAATCCTACTACCTTAATATTTACAAAACAAAATACACAAACTACCTATGTCCTAGATATACTATATAAAGGGAGGGAAAGCCTGGCATATCATGGCCCATCTGAAACCACAAGTATCCTGGTGTTGATATGTATGTTTGGGTTTCTGTTGTTTCATACTATGGCAGTGAGAAGTCATCTGTTTTGAGGTATATTATGCTTGCCGGTGTAGACTCAGCTTTCACACTCCATGTCACGTTTCCCAAATACGTAATCTGAGCAGAAAAATTCATCTGTTCATCATAAAGTGCTATATTTTAAATGAAAAATAAAAAAATGAAAAATAAATAGCAGAACGTCTGAACTGCTATTGTTCTTGTAAAAAAAAAGAAAGAAAAAAAAAGAGCCATCTAAAAGCATAAGTTTAAAAAAGTATTTAATTTACTCTCCCAAGGGTGTAACATTTCTAGAAGCCCTAAACCCTGTGCTTGGAGGGAAATACACCCCAAAGCAGAATCCATATCTTGAATAATCGATGTATTTATTTAGTGTACATGAACAAGTCTACCCCAAGAGTTAACGTGTGAGTTAAACGGCACCTTTTAGATCGGCTCCATTGACAATGAATCAAGTGAGAATAGTTCAACGAACCAATCCGTGGGCCAGGGCTCTGTAACCTGGGTGATATGGCAGTATGCTTAAATATGTGATTGTTTGAGCGTGACAGCTCAAACAAACAACTATAGGTCCACAACGATAGATTATGCTTTAACTCACTGTCAATGTAGCACCGCATTTTGACTTCAAGCAGAGTTGTTCATGATCACAATTATTAACTGAATTACCCAAGAAAGATCATAAGCAATGAATTCCGTTCTAGAGAGGATAACAATGTACTGTACATAATATCACCACTGCAAGGGCAGTGAGTTCCACCTCAGTTCCAGTTTTGCCCTCTCTCCCCGTCCTTCACTATGTCCCTTCCAACAAGGACTATTGCTACATTTGAAAGGACAGTACACTGTACCTAGCCCTCGGACTGCATCCCTGTCCCATGGAGATAACCACTTGCAAGCAACACTTCATCTCATCTCCCCATTTCACCAAGCATGGCTATTTAGTCTCCATGAAAAATCCCCTTTAGTGAAAACCTACCCATATCACTCTCCTACATACACCTTTATGGAGTGCATTCAGCATGAGAACCTACATTGGCTCTTGATTGCTTACAATGGGGTAAGCCCGCCCCTTCAAAAACAGATCTACTATTAGCAATAATAAAGATAATAGTAATAAGTAATAATACTCTTTCCTAAACTCACCCTCCACAATTTAGCAAAATTAAAAAACTAGGTTTGTCCAGTTTGGCTAGGAGCTCGCATTCTACATCCCTCTACCCTGTCACTACGCTGCAGATTGAGCTGTGTTTTTGGAGTGTGAGGTTTGGTTTGCAGTTGGGAATAAAAAGTCGGAAGAGAGCAGGGTCAGGGGAGCAGCCTCAGATCTCTCTGTTTATGGAGGGAGTTAGTATGAGAAGACTCATGATGTCAGTTGGTATCTGTCTGTAGGTCCGTTTTTCTTCGATGGTTGTGGCATTGTACAGTACATGTGTGTGTGGAGGGGTTCCATTTGTTCAGCTCATGTGTTTTCTTCTTCTTTGCACTTGATATCTTGCCTGTGTTGTTTCATGGTAGTGGGTTACTTGGTGTATTAGTAAAAGGAATGTCTGTCGCCATGTGTATGGGTGATATGCGTGTGTGGGATTCTACGATGTGTGTATGTGTGTGTGTGTGTGTGTGTGTGTGTGTGTGTGTGTGTGTGTGTGTGTGTGTGTGTGTGCGCGCACGCACGCGTGGTGTGTGACGCTGCTGCTCAGCTCAGCTCACTCAGTCAATAGCTTGATCTCGTTGGCGAGGAGGGTGTTGAAGTTGTAGGCGGGGTCGGGGAGGCCGGGGAGCCCGGAGAGGTCGGGCAGAGAGGGGGCCATGACGTCGCGCGGGGAGGACTGCGAGGGCTCGGCCAGCTCCGGGTCACTCTCGCTGGAGGTGGAGCCCACGCTCATGTTGCACGCGCCCTCGGGAAGCGGGCCCCCGCCGATGATGCCGGTGGGCACGGGGCACACCTCGGGCTCGCTGCTGGTCTCGCTGGTGGTCTCGCTGGTGTTGGACACCACGGAGAGCAGGGACATCTTGCGGGTGAGGCGGCTGGGCAGCAGCGACAGGGCGTAGTCGGCCACGATGCCCGCCACGTCCATGCCGCAGGCCTGGTCGAAGGCGATGAAGCCCACGTTGGCGTTGGCCTCGCACACCACGAAGGAGCCGTCGTTGAGCTGCAGCAGGTCGATGCCGCACACGTCCATGCCCAGGATGTTGGACACCTGCGTGGCCAGCTGCTTGGCCTCCTCCGTCAGCGGGCACATCATGCCAACACCACCTTGACACCACAGAGAACAGGGTGAGCACATCATGCCAACACCACCTAGACACACCATGGGCACACACTTACTTAAGTCTCTGTGTTGTGTAGTTCACTGATTCCCAAACACTGGGTCACTTGCAATTATCTTTCGAAAATAAATAGAATAAAAATCTAAGAAATTCCACAAATGTTTAAGAAGAACTCGTTGCTGCGTTGTGAGCTTGTAGATCCGCTATTTTCACTAGTTTGGATCCCGGGCAAAGATCTAATCTCTCTTTTGGGTCTCGAAACGTTTGGGAACCACTGGTGTAGTTGATTCTGTGTCTATAAAAGCATGTCAACAATTCATTTCCACTCAGGTCCTTTAATAATAAATAGCATATTGGCATTGGCAGCCGAGAGTGAGCGCCTATGAATATTCATGACATAACAAGCCGTGTCATGATGGCACATGACAACATTTTCATGCACCGACAATTCCTGGCACTGAATCCAATGACCATCAGATTGTAAGATCCAACCGGAAACACTGGTAATGTCACAGCACATGACACCTGTTACATAAAAGAAGAACGCACTGGTGAGTGTTGGCCCCAATATGTCGCAGTGGATTACTGCCTCACATAGCCTGAACGCTGCACACGCCTCCTCAATGTTAGTTCAGCTTGTCATCAACAGGATTGCAGTATCCTATTTAATGTCTCAGGGTTTATTAGGGATACGTTTCAATTCAGTTGTCTCTGCTTGTCAAATAGTTTTTGGAAACACAACAAAACTTTCTAGCAATTGTTTTTCTTCTCTCCAATTTAGGTGTTGGAAATTCCCCTGATGTTCGTATAGTGCAGGTCTGACCAGGCTGTGGGAGTCGCTAGTGCAGCAACACTGCACGCACACACACACACACACACACACACACACACACACACACACACACACACACACACACACACAGGGGGGTTGCACCAAATTCTGGGCCCTGGGTACAAGGATTCACTACGGGCCCCCCATGAATGTTCTTCATAGGGGGAACTGGGAAAGCATTATTACGTAATTATTTTGTGCTTTAACTATTGAAAAATAGCAGATATACAAGCTCACAAAGCGGCACCGAGTGCCGCGTTGCGAGCTTGTAGATCTGCTATTTTAGAAAAATCGTGAAAATTTGTGCAAGTCTTTGAATATTTCAGATCTTTCTAAGGTTTTTTGAAAACCCTATGTTTCTATGTCAGTGGTGCTCAAACGTTTTCATGTGAAGGACCCCCAAAATGATATGTATTTGGCCACAGACCCCCATCTCAAAATATTTAGTTCCAGGGACCCCCCAGAAGCTAAATTTGAGTTACAAATGTTCGCTTAAAAAATACATATATTCAAAGATTTGCACACATTTTCACGACTTTTCAAAAATAGCAGATCCACAAGCTCGCAGCTCTGCACTCGGAGATCTGCTATTTTTCAATAGCTAAAGTACAAAATAATTAAGGCCCCTCCACCTTGGGCCCTAGTAACTCAGTCCCACTTTTCCCCCACTTGTGACGCCCCTGCACACACACCCTGTCGAACACCTGTCTCCACAGAGGGGGGCAGGAACTTTACCGCTGCGCTACCCAGAAGCCCAATCAAAAATGCTCTTGATTAATGATATGTGTGTATATGACACTGGTGCAGTCTTTCCAAAGTCCAAACAAATTTCTTTATCACTTAGAACCATCAATAGCGACCCCATTTATGCCTTGAATTAGAAGGTGATCTGTACAGCATCTAGACAACTTACCTGGACAGGGAAATATGCAAATGAATGCATGTTAGTAAAAACACACAGCACGCAGTATTACTTTGGGTTATGTCTTAGGAATAGAGGGCCAAGGTGTTATTTTCACATCATATGATTTTCATCTGGTCTCTGCTTGTTCCAACTGATTGTGCTGGTTCTTGTTCACATCTAGCGTTCAGGCCGCTACGTCACACTTCCGATCTGACTGACTGATATGCACATACATGCAGATCTCTTCCCTTTTATGCTATTGGGAAGGTGGGTCCTCCACATCTGCTGTTTGCCTCTACCTACCCAGGGAGCAGTTGGACTCTACCTACCCAGGGAGCAGTTGCTTTGCATGCGGCCGTCGGTGGAGCAGCGCAGCATGGAGCCGATGACGCGGCCGCCTACCAGCACCACGCGCACATCTCGCCCGTGAGACTCCTTGACGTACTCCTGGAACAGGTAGGGGGCGTCGTGGCGGATCAGGTGGCACAGGTCTGCCAAGTGGTGCTTGTCCCTGGCCAGGAACACGGCCTTACCTGGAGAAGTCATCATAACATGTAGATTCTGCTTCTTTTACAAACACTTTAAGACCTGTTAAGACCTGAGGCCTCTTCTAAATCCTAACAGTTTTCTGAAAGACAAGTATGTTGCTATATGAGTGGTGCTCAAACAAGCTTGTATACAGTAAGGCTGGGCGATATTAGGAAAACCTTCGATATTCGATAACGTTGTTGGAGACCACAATATCGATATTACTCACAATATTAGTAAAAACAAGTGCATTATATCGTTTTTAATGTTTTTTCTGCTTTAGGTCCACTGCCTGCCTAACCCAGATAATGAATACCATATCCATGCAGGCACACTGCACAGTACACATAGAATAAAGAAATGAAATGCTTTATTTCCATTTTCCAACAATGGTTTTATTGAAATAACCACACCAGGTTATAGATGGACTGCTTTTTTGCATGTGCTACGTGCATGCATAGTGTGTCTGTTAATTAATTTGACACATACACCAATACCTCATTTCAAGCCTTCTTATTCTTCTTTGTCGATATGTATACCTTGCATGTTGATACCTCGATATCAGCCTTAGTATACAGCAAACTTTCATTTGAGTGATACATACAACTGAAAGATGATTGATGAAGAGATGATTGTGAGGAAGAGAGATAGTTCAGGCTTTCTATTTATTAGGCCCATAAAGTCTTTTTGATTTGAACTGAAGTGATAAACAGAACATTTCAGTGTTTTGTAAGCAACTCTAGAACCGAATGCTCTTTAGTTTGCTTCCTGGCAATTCATTACTATTTAGCACTACGTTGATTGTTTTATTTTTCCTGTTACACCCCATCAATGAGCATATTTCACAAATGGTGTAAAAAAAAAAAAAACAGCAACAATAGAACAAGCTATGTTCTGGCCCTCAAATGACCTCCACTGTCTGAAGTTATATAATATAACAAAATGTTCACCTGACACCTAGCTGTGTATGCTGACAAAGGCGCCCCCTGAGATAACCATGTAATTTCCCATCAGTTCCCATTCCTTCACAGGACGACTCCTATTCTCTGGGGGCACAGAATGCCTCTCGCTGTGTTAATTAGCACTGCTTGGCTCTGGCTGCTAGGTGTCATGTCCCCTGACCCTCGTTACAGCATTAAGGAACACCACGTGAGTGCAGTATGCAGTGTGTCTGCGAGTGCACACATTTGGTTAATACGCAATAACATGATGCGGCTAGCTGTCTCCTTGACCGGTCAGTGGTCACATCATGAATGGAGCAGCAGCCATAACATGACACCTTGGGGCACCGCAGGGATATCGTGAGCAAGGAACTGAATGCTAGTGCACTCTGAAAATATATCAGTAGTACAAGCCAACCACTACTTGGCAAAAGAACAACTGTCAAAAATCATTGTTATTTGAAGCCTGTCTAATTGTGCCAAGATGTAAACACAGGAGTTCCTTTAGTTGGAGGGCTACTCACTAGCTGGACTATAGCCAATGATAACGGTCAACCACAGTGAGGAGGAAAACAATCCCACCAATCTCCATAAAAAGGGGTCAAGTTGACCTGACCAACGGCTACTTTCCTTAACAATGCCTTGTGATGACGGCCATGGCTAGCCAAAGTCCATTGTTAGCCACTCCACACAAAGGCAGAACCGGCGGAGTGTCCATGACTGAATAGAAAAGGCTTCATGGGTCAGCAGACCCCCAGTCAATCTCCAGGAAATGTGACATCAGCAATGGCAAAGGCTCTGGCTTCCCAGGCTAGCCCAACGTGAATGGGGGGAGCCGAAATAACAAAACTAGGTCAATTAGCATTAGTGAATGAAAAAAAAAAGATTATCCTAGCAGCTGAAACTGAAGCGCGAGGCTGTACAGTAATAAAGCGCCGCTAAGCTGCTAATGCTGATATGCTGTGTTTGTGTGCTTGTTGCAACACTACCGTCCTAATCATTTAACACCCCGCTGAAGAATTCCCTATGAGGACGGCCCGGGACTGTGGCGCCGTGTGCAGAAGGGTTAGAGAGGCTTTGGCACTTTTCTCCGTGGGTTTTCTCTTTTCTTGACGTGTGGTGCAGTGGGCGGTAGATGGACTGGTGGACGCTCTCACCTCTGTGGCCACGTGCGTTCTTCACCACCACTGGGTAGCCCAGCGGCTCCGCTTCGTCAATCATCTTACGGAAGTTCTCGTGGCCTCCTGTGAAATGTGTGCACATACACATGCGCACAACACGGTTGCACACACACACACAACACACAAGACATACGGTACGTACACAAATCCCACAAATGTACACACACAAAATGTATACACACATACATAGTACATACACACAAACATAGACAGACAGAAATACATTAGGAATTGCCCCAATTCGATTCCACGTATCACACATCCCAGCTGACTGTACTGAGGGGAGAGGGGGGGATAATATATATGGTTTGTTACCATGGAAACAGTGCTAACTGAAAACAGCAAGACGACAGAGAGAGGGACGTGGTTTTGGATGAAGATGGCTACTAGAATGCTCATCCTGGGCTTTACAGTTGGAAGCCTGCTGGTTCATGTGATTGCCACTCGTCTGCTGGTAGAGGTCATGTTTAATTTGAAACAGATGACCACCTCTGCCATCAGCTCACCACAGCAGCAGTCAGTTGTATAGCAACAGATTTGTTTTGGCTTCGGGTTTTGTTGTGGCCCCCGACAGAATATCGGAAAAATGGTCTGTTCGCGTAAAGTTGCAATGTCGTAAGGGGAATTAAGAGAATTAATAACATTCTATCTGCCTCCAGAGAGAGGGTTGGCAAGGGACTGCCTCTCTCTCTTTCTCACACTCCCTGTCTTTCCCTCCCTCCCTCTCTCTCTCTCTCTCTCTCTCTCTTTCTCTCTCCTCCTCCTCTGTATTTGACTGTCTGGGCTTCCCAGGCGTCCAACCAGATGTGAGATGACCCCTGCCACATGACTTCTCCAAGAAGCACACGTCCACAAGAGCTTTTAAAGCGAGGGAGAAAGGGAGAAGGCGGAGAGAGCAAAAGGGAGAGAGAAAGAGCATAGAAAAAAAATTACAGAGCCTGGTCACGTCATGAGCTGCTGTGTGTGTTTTTTTGTATGTGTGTGTGCACGTATGTTTGTGTGGAGGGATGTGGGGAGCGGGAGGGAGAGGGAGGCTATCTTTTATTTTCAAACCCACGAGAGGGGGACAGAGGGAGGGGAGGGCCCCTGTTACATAAGCGCTTCTGCCGCTCTGCATGCGCAGCGTGGCCTAGTGTGCACTGTGAAGAGACGGGTGGAATTTAGGGCAAATCCTCCCCTCCCTCGTCATCTCTCTCTCTCTCTCTCTCTCTCTCTCTCTCTCTCTCTCTCTCTCTCTCATACCTCCTCTTTCTTTTCTGTTGCCACTGACACCACGTCACTGGACTGAACAGTTGTTTTGTCTTTTAAAAAAGGGGGGAAAAACAGCCAAACAAGTAGTGTATGTGGTTTGGTTTACCCTAACCCAGGGTTGGGGGGTGTTCATTTGCCTTCAGCGCCTTCAGTTGCAATCCATTTCAACCAAAGCTGCACAGAACTACACATCTTCAGAGAGCTGTGCTGATGGATCAGGGGTTAAATACCATTCTAATGATAAGGATTGTACTGTATGTTTTTTCAGGGAACATATGGAAAGACAAATATGCCATGTTCTCCATCTCTCTCTCTCTCTCTCTCTCTCTCTCTCTGTTTTGATAAGCCGTACAGGATAAATGATTGGCTAGATTGGCTGTTGGCTTGTTGATTTGTGTCATAAGAGTATGCAGGCTCAAGGGATGTACATTAACCACTGTGACTGATAAGCCACACACGTAAAAATAAAAACAATGACAAACACACATTACACACAACACTGAAAGCAGATAAACACATAACATTGTTGTAAAACACAATCACTGTTGCTGTACGTGTCAAGTTTGACACAACAGACACTCATTCTTCTTACCATACACAAATACTGATATCGTTAAAAAATGGCAACAAAGGATGGATCAATCTTAGGTCAGTTGGAGGTAATTGGAAACCCAAATTTATAATTCATTGTACAACTGGGTCGCTCACCAAAACAGATTTTCGTTTTTAGATGGGAGAGTGTAGAGAGACAGGAAATCAAATCAAAGAGGACAGACACGTAAGACAAGACCGGGGGCCCTTCTCAGTACTTTTAACATCTCCTCGCTCCTCCAACGTCCAGTCGTGACCGAGGTATCAATCGGGTTCCACCTTCTTGAAGGACTGACGTATCAATTCTTAATTTGCTTGTCGAGGAAACGAGTAGAGGGGAGCCCCACCGAGGAGCTTGGAGCAAGGACACAAGTGGATCCTTTGCGGAATTTGTTTGTCAGAACAAGTTAAGTATGAACTGAAATCTGTTTAGTTATTGGATACTTAATTATTGGTCTGCTTAGGTTATGGGATCTATGGGATCTTTGTACAATTTACAGAGGAATCCCCACACTCCAGTCTGATGTAGTAGTAGTTTAGTTAGTTGTTGCAAGTTTTACTAGACTGCAGGTTTGTTGTATTTCAAAACTGTTAATTTCTTTCTTTATTTTTTGTATTCTCATATGGGGATTCTCAACCCCCTCAGTTCCACTTCATAAATTGCACCCTCATTATAAACATTTCAGTGTGTGAAATGAATTAACCATACATATATCGAAACCAATAAAATGGTCAATTGGTCTAGCAATAACAGAAAATTACAGCAAACAATACATTACATCACATTATCTGTGGAAAAAAAAGAAAAAAAAAACACAATACGATACGGCCAGTATGTAAGCAAATGTTGCTTTAAAATGACAGTTCACTGAGCAAGGATGTCTCATTTGACAAATCGATTCCTCCGTCCTCGCATATCATCATTGCGTGGGAGGAGCTAAGACACGAGGAAGAGACGCAAGTGGGGGGCACAAGGATGGACGAATAAGTATTGAGAAGAACCCTGGGCGTCGAATTTGAATTTGGGTCCTCACAACTAAGAAGAAGCTGTTGACTAGCTGGCTGAGCCACCGGCAGGCACCCCCAAAACTCAACTGAATATGAACTGACATACATGACGCTTTGCACTTTTCACTAGAAAATCGTCTACTTTCGGGGAGCAACACAGTCGTACATCAAAGTGTAAATTATGCTTAAGCCTGGAGGTACAACCACGCCATCATTGATAGGGAATTTTGGCACTGGCCCCTTTGAGTAAATGTGCCTATTTTGTTAAGAAAAACACATGGCAGGTGTTTGTCTTACCGTAGGAGAAAGTGTCAGGTAGAGGCACCCCGTGTCCGGCCAGCTCCTGGAAGGTCCAGAACTTGTTGACGCAGTTGAGGATGGCCTGTGGCCGGTTGACCAACCGACAGCCCATCTTCTCAAAGTGGCGCAGCACGGTGATGTCACTGTCCGACTGCACCCAGGGCGTGGGCACCCGCACCACCGCCACCTGCGGGTAGGCAGTCACCACCTCCTTCTCCACCCGCAGGCCTGAGGGTGGGGATAAGGGATGTGAAGGGAGGCAGATGGGAGATAAAGGGAGCAAAAAGGAAGAGGTGATTAAGATTAAAAGCCTTTAATTGCCGGTGTGTTGTGCAGATGCTGCTGGTAAAGCAACCATAAGTAGAAAGGAAGGTGTACAGCACCTGTGGAGCACGACACCTTCACTCTCTGGACATCATTTTCTACTTTGTTTAGAATTTGTAGGAACAAAATTGGTTGATCACTAACCTAAAACTACTTTCACAGGAAACATATGATGTTTGGTTGATGCTTCTAACATCTAACAACAGCACTAATGGTTACATTGTATTTACCAGTTGAAAGTTACCAACTCTGACTGGGATTTATTTTTTAAGGGCCAAAATTCCTCCATCAATTTTCTGGCTTTCTCTGGTGGTGTTGTTTGACTGACTGACTGACTGACTGACTGACTGACTGACTGATTGATTGATTACTATATTAGTCAGAAATGTAAAGAGCATGAGGTACAGTCAGACAATTAGGCTTAAAGGAAAACACAAAGAAGTCCTGGGGACTTGTTTCCATTATGGTCCTATGTAGTCAAATCATCAACAACAAATACAAAACACTATCAGCTATATTTTCGTCCATGCCTTACCCCTTATCCTGAATCTTCAAATAGCCAATCTACATCGAGACATTGTGAGCTTGTAGATCAGCTATTTGAAATGTTTAAAAAATGTTCTAAATAGTAAAAAATGGCAAAAGAGTTTAGGGATAAGGGTTAGGGCATGGATGAAAATAGGGCCCTATATGTATTATGTACAAAGGAGAAGTCCCATATTCCTACAGCATAAAGTGTTGAACTGAAATACTACTGCAGACTACTGTCCTTCAATATTGGAGTGTTGGTTGACTTTGCAGTTTGCACAGTTTGTTAGTGCTTTGCACGTGTTGTTGTGAGTGTTGTGTAACTTGTGTTGTGTTGTCATCTATAGTATACAGTATGTCTTGTAAATTGTTGTGTTTTATATGTGGTGCCTTAACAAGAACCACTTCATATATGTCTTGCATACTGCCAATAAAGTGATTGGGAGTTCAGAATGTAGCCTAGCCTTGTTGCCAGAGGAGTTGGCACTGGCTGTGCCATAGGGACCTGCCCTGTGGCACGGCCAACTGCCAACTGCTCCAGGCTGCCGGGCCAAGGCTCAGCCTCCCTGAGTCACAGAACAAGATCTCTGGTAATGTACTTACAGAAAACTAAACAGCACTTTGTCTCAATGTAGGCCAGCGGGATACAGAGACACCCCAGGGAGATGCAATTACTTAGTCACACATTAACACAACAGGGAGAACAGTGTCACTCAAGTGTGTGTGTGTGTGTGCGTGTGTGTGTGTGTGCGTGTGTGTGTGTGTGTGTGTGTGTGTGTGTGTGTGTGTGTGTGTGTGTGTGTGTGTGTGTGTGCGTGTGTGTGTATGTATATATATATACTTTATGTATGTGTGTGTGTGTGTGTGTGTGTGTGTGTGCGCGTGCGTGTGTGTGTGTGTGTGTGTGTGTGTGTGTGTGTGTGTGTGTGTGTGTGTGTGTGTGTGTGTGTGTGTTTGTGTGTGTGTGTGTGTGTGTGTGTGAATATATACAGTATATATATATATATTCTCCATGCTATCTTTGTCCCATTGTTTCTCTTCCAGTATTTATCACCAAGAAGACAAACAAAAACTAAAGAGCAGCTGGACAAGAAAAGAAGGAAACGTTGATGTAAAATACAAGTAAGTGAAAAACATTCAATGTATTAATCACTTAATGGATGCCGAGAGTCTGCTAATCTGTACCCATCATATCATAAAAATGGGTCTGTGCACAGCATCTCCAGCCAGCCAATAATGCCCATGGCATGGAGACAAGGAAAACACCATGATATAGTATATAAGGATACAACAAAGTGATGAAAACATTGACAGAATCTGTAAGTCTTGTTATCCTATTGACCAAATTGTGTAGTAAACACTTCAGTGTGATAACTGGGTGTGATTGTGTACCACAACAAAAGAACAAGTCAGGCTCTAATAATGGTGCGGCTTCCTTGTGGATGTTGTTGTGGAAATAAAATATTTCCTCTGTGAGAGAATGAAGAATTGCAACTAAATGTCTTTATTTGATACAACAGATGACAATAATGTGATGAAAAGAGGTAACATGTCAAGACTCCGACCTCCCTTTGGTCCAACCACCTTAACCCTAACCCTAACCTCAGTGAAATTATGCCTAAACCTAACCCTAACCTCAGTAAAACTGACGCTGGTGAGTAGCTAACCTGCTGCCGCTAAGTTGGACTATGGAGAGGTCGGAGTCATGAACAGTCCCCATGAAAAGAGGGTAATGTATTGGAATGAGAATAGACATTTCAAACGGACAGTGTCCAGTTGCCTCGGAAGGCAAGGAGAGTTTGACACCGAACTCAGTGTTGGTAAACACTTACATAAAGAGTTCCAGGAGGATGAAAGGTTAACCCCATGGATACTGGTCTAACCTAACGCGGACCTTCTATGCTGCCCGGCGGATCTCGCCGGGTCCTCCGGCGTCTTGAAATGCCGTGGAGGGTGACATGACTCCTGCTGCTGTCTGCTTTGAGCAAATGAGGAAGTGATCCGCGGTGGAAAACAAGTGATAAATCATAGCGATTTTATAATTATAATGGATAAGCCTAAACAAACCAGTTCACATGAACAATACTGATGTAAAATAAGATATCTGAACGGCTACATTTATTTATACAATTAAAATGTCATGAACCAGCACAGTTATAGGGGGGCTTGCCTAGGCTCTGAACGCCAAAATAAGCCTGGGTTTCCGAGGCTACATGGATACAAACGTATTCAGACGACCCTGATGCAGTATTTTGACTAAGCTGTTCTCCTTTACCAGTAAACACTAATGCTAATGCTCCTTATCTTCCTTGTTTATGTTCCCTGCTAGGGAATCCCATTCAGACATAACCAAAACAATGTGTAGTTATGATAGCAATAATTCAGAATCCAGTCATAGTGATACAGTATAAGGTAATACTCATTACTCAATGAGAGGAATAATGAATGAATAACTAGAAAGATGCAAATGGTAATTGCAAGTGTGGTAGCCTATTTATTCTCTGGATAGCCAGATTTTCATGGGCAACTTGACCAATACTCAAGCTTGCACCACTCCCCCATTGACTCAATTGACTTAATCTGTAAAAAAACCATTCACAAAAAAGGTTTATCTAGAATAAATGAAGTTTCCCCAGGACTACAGTGTGTTGCCCCTAAATTTAATTCCATTACAGATGTCATATTGATAACGTCAGTCTTGTCCAAATGTGGAGGGACGGTGAGATGGTGGATCTGAGATTATGAATTCACTAAATGGGAAAAACATTCTCACAAAAAATATATATTGAAAAATTATCACAGACTGGCTTGCTTTGCCTACTTGCATCATGCACAAGGCATTTGGCACCTACTGATCCAGTGGTGTGCGAGATTAACCGCGCCACACAGGCAGACAGACAGACACACCCTCCTCTAGACAGCTCGCCTGCGCTAGGAGGCCGATAACGGCTGGTTACTTATCTGCCAACTAGACCAATGGCATACCCACATACCAGCTTGTGGCTGCTGTTAATCCCCTCCAAAATTGATAACAAAAAGACCCAGAGATATATACAGTAGATGGAGAGGGGAAAACACTGCATTCTAAACAGGGAGCTAGCCTGACAGCTCACCAGGAGAGACAGATGGGGTGGTGATGGAACCCGAGGAGAGAGAGAGAGAGAGAGAGAGAGAGAGAGAGAGAGAGAGAGATGGGGGGTAATATATGGAGGGGAGGGGGTTGGAAGAGGGGGATGCTGGCTGTCACTGACGCAGCACTTCAGCTCCACCGTGACCTTCTTTCCAGCCATCTTAAGATCTCCACGCTCACAACAGCGACAGCACCGACAGCCCTGGTCGCTGGGGGTCATGGGCAGCTTGATGGCCGATGCATATGGAATGAGGAGAGACGGGAAGCCTGCTGCTGACGCTCCGCGCTCTACTCTCTCTCACACTCTATCAAGAAGCCGCCTGTGGGTGGGGCGCAGCATTTTCCTCTAATAGACTGAGCTGCGGCTGCACCATCATGGCTAAAAATGATAATACTGTAATGCCATTCATTTTGCCAGAAGCTGTGATCATGACTTCCAAACGCAATGTTCTGACGCGATGGTTTGGACATTGCTTCTCGGTATAGCTGACATGCCCCTAATGGTGGAAACTCAAACTCCTATTTTATCATACACAATTCATACAGTATACAAGTTGTCTTTGTGCACATTCATATAAAAGAGGGAACAGAAGAACGCATACAAGTGTCAGGTATATGTGGTGAGAGGAGGAAAAGAGAATGGGGGGGGGGGGGGTTGATGAGTGGGAAGATTGCAGCATGTACTGTATGTCTGTGAAGGCACGAAGCGACAGCCCTGCCTGCCACCCTTCCCTCCCTTGCTCCTCTTCCTTTTCTGCCTCTCCCCTTTCAATCACAGTATTCAATCAGTAAGATTCACTGTCCTTTCAGAGGTCACGGCACACAGCTACAATTGTGTGGCTTATTGAGTGATCAGCAAGCGGCGCTACGGTGGGAAGTGTCAGAAGGGAGAGGCGGATCCGCAGGCTTTTGACAGACAGTATTCAGTGTCCACGGTGCTTGTCGCCGTTTCCAAGGGAACCAAACAGAAGCCAATAGGAGCACTGGTGGATGAATTAGCCCTATTCATTTGTTCCGGGTGTTGGCTTGCACACTGTACTGTCTGTCATGTGACCATTTCAAAACATTCAGAGAAACACTCATGACCGATCCAGTCTGTGCAGCGAACAAAAGGCGAGCCAGGGGCTTTGGTGTGATAATGTACAGATTTAGTGTGACTGTCTGGCAAAGCCGTTTCACCATTAGAAGTATTATAATTATTGTTTGCTGCATATTGTTTTCCTTTTGCACTGCTGTCTGGTCACTTTTTCATTTGTGTATCTTATATCTTCTGAAAAGCACAGGCAAAAAAATGCTAAATGAATAAACTTTTACTTTCCATTTACATACTTATGGCTTAGTATACATGGTTAGATTTGTCTTATTTTCACAAGGGCAGGCTTTACACTTCTCAAAGTGGGGTCCGGGTGCCCCCAGGGGTCCTTGGGGGGGTTCCAGGGGGTCCCCAGGCAAAATAAATATCAATTTGGGGGTCCCTGACACAAAAGCATTTGAGAACCCCTGCTTTACACCCTCACAGGTCAATGAACAATGAGTGTTTAGTACAGTATACAGTATAGTATTGCTGTCCAGTGGAAACCTTGTATGTCCAAAACCAAGGAAATAATGGAAAAAAGAAACATGTCATTATACGAGAAGATATAATAAAAAGAAAAAGTGAAAATAGCAGATCTACTAACTCACAAGTTGCGATACAAACATGAGCTTGTAGATTTGCCATTCTCCCTACTTTAGCATGACACTTGTCATACAACAAAGAATAAAAGGGGGCATTCATTCATTTATTAAATACATAAAGCAACGTGTGTTATTTTCATTCCACCTGACAGAGCTATCCGGCTACATAACTGCTGAGTGCAGGGGAGTCCTGCTCCACTTTAACATACTGTGCATTCCAGATCGTGACATCACAGTGCTGGTGGTGTCGCTGCTGCCGACACATCCATTGCCAACATTTGGTGGGTTATGCCAACCTTGGATGGCATCTCAGTCTGGGCTATCCTGGGAAGGTAACAGCCAGGGTACTATTCCCTCTGTCCAGTCCCTGTGCCAATATTTTCAAAATAAATCAGCATAATGGCAAATAAAGATTTTTTTTAACAGTTGTACTAGTCAAGGTGTTGATGTAATTTGGTTCTACAATTTACAGCACACAGCCTGTCAATGTTCTAACATTGACCATAACACTAAAATACATATTCACATTTAAAGAAAAATTCCCTCACATATCCCTGCAGTACCCCTGTGTAACTGTGCTCTAGACTTTTAGAATAGGAACATTAAAGGAGTAGTTCACCCCCAAAATGACTTTTTTCTATTGATTACTCATGCCATGGAGACTTGAGTTCAATAATATATTTTTGTATTTGTCGCATTCCTAAGACAAAAATGTGATTAGTAAATTTACCCCCAATGATTCCGTATGGGGACCCAAATGCATGGTCCTGGATGGGGACCCGAATGCATGACCCTGGATGGGGACCCGAATGCATGGCACTGGATGGGGAAACCGTCAAGGTAAGTTTACTATAATACATTTTTATCTTAGGAATGCGACAAAAAATATTATTGAACTCAAGTCTCAATGGTGTGAGTAATCAATAGAAAAGAAAGTCATTTTGGGGGTCTTGCATCTGGGTGAAATGTTCCAGCCCACCATCACGGACACCAGGGTTACAATCCGCCGCGGTGCATCCAGCTTGGCCGGGCGCTCCAATGAATGAACCCAGGCGGGGAGAGCTACAGGTTGGTCAGGGCACCTGCTGTTCAGCGGGCAGCAGAAGTTTTGGAGGATGGCATGTTCCTCTGCACGCGTTACATCCTCTCAGTGAAATTCCTCACTGTTAGTTGAACTGAAGTGTCTGGTGACTTCATGGTATCGGAGGAAACACGTGCTCATCTAAACCGGTGACAGGGACGACACACGTGTGGAGAAACGTGGCGAATTGGCATAATGACTACGTTGGGAGAAATGGGGGAAAGGGAAAGAAAGGAACGGAGAGGGAACATCAGCTAACATTGACTGTTTGGACACGTTTTGTTTGGCACTGCATTGATTAGTTGTGCTTTAAGTTTTGCTATTTGTGTTGTGATGTGACGCTTATGAGAGTTGACTGCTTTTCGACACTTTATGTATATATTCTTCTTTTTTCACTGTACACAACAGTACTTTTTTTTCCTTTTTCTTTTCATACTTCTCTGTAACCTTGTAACCTTAAACTGCTTTGCTGCCTCTGGGTGACTGATTTTCCCCTGTGGGATAATAAAGGTATCTATCTAGCTGAAGATAACTTCTCACCAATGGAGAGCCTAACTGTGCATGTGTGTACTACACACATGTAAAAGATCAAGCAGATGAGACCCCCGTGACCAAATAGGCATGGATTGCCTTTTGCAAGGCACATGTGAACACTGTTGGTCACACACATAAACATGTCATTCAAGAATCTGCAAATAGGACAGGTGCAGTTATAGGTGTAGGCCTTAGGCTCAACATTTATAGGCTACTGTGTAGTAGTGTGTACATACTGTATATATTTTCAACAACTATTGTGTGTAATCTTGAGAAGCCAGGGCATATCAGTCAGGGCCTCCCTTTCCCTGCATGAGTAATTCAGTAATTCCTTCTTCTGTAAAGACTTACGTATGCAGTAATCATTATGTTTACTAATTATAATGTGTAACATAATAATAATGGGCCACTAATATTACATGATAGAAACAAACTAAAAAAGTTCATCCTTACACTTCACAGAAATGAAGAGAAATATGCAATCCTTTTATCGTGAGCTATACGGGTAATCATGTCATACCACTAAGTATGAAGTTAAAGGCATGCGGTTTGAATCTAGCAATCATACATTGGATGCTTTCCTTTTGGGCTGATGCAACAATGAAAGAAAATTGCAGAGGGCAAATGCACGCGTGCGCTATGTCACATACAGTACAAGGCAGCCTCCTTTTGGTCAGTTTATATCCAGGTCTCTGGAAAATGACCATCAAATGGCAAAATGTAAATACTTAGCCAACAAAGGAGAAATAAAAAGTGATGCTGAACAGGTGAGTGTGATCAGGCCAGCACTCTGACACTCGCTTCTTCACACATCTGGCCATATCAGCATTTACAGTGGTGAATTTGCAGCTTATTAGTAAAGTATAGATTATTTTCATCAAACATATAATTTTCCAAACTAGCCCTTACCCGTTCAAAGATATGAGCTCCAAAATGATGTGCAGTGTGTGGGTTATGGGATGTGCACTGTGCACACAGTATATGAGGGATGGAAAGTAACTTTAACTGGTGCTTGCATGATGTAGGAGCATCAATGTAAGAAACCCGTTTCGTTTAATGGCTACAGAGATACTGTCCCCCCCCCCCCCCAGCCCGCCCGCCCACCCGCCTGCACACACACCCGCCTGCCTGCACACACACACACACACACACACACACACACACACACACACACACACACACACACACACACACACACACACACACACACACAGAGCTGGTTAAACATTTTGCCTCATGCTAGATGCAGAATAGATGTGCCTCATGCTAGATGCAGAATAGATAGTAGATACACCAGATATGAGCTCCAAAATGATGTGCAGTGTGTGGGTTATGGGATGTGCACTGTGCACACAGTATATGAGGGATGGAAAGTAACTTTAACTGGTGCTTGCATGATGTAGGAGCATCAATGTAAGAAACCCGTTTCGTTTAATGGCTACAGAGATACTGTCCCGTTCCCCCCCCCCCCCCCCCCCAGCCCGCCCGCCCACCCGCCTGCACACACACCCGCCTGCCTGCACACACACACACACACACACACACACACACACACACACACACACACACACACACATAGCTGGTTAAACATTTTGCCTCATGCTAGATGCAGAATAGATGTGCCTCATGCTAGATGAAGAATAGATAGTAGATACACCATAAAAATGCTAATATACAGCATACGATTTGTGAAAGTGACAAACGGGCTTCACAGTTATGTCAGGTGTGTTCATATGCTAATGGTGATGCGATTTCAGATCAATTGCTCCAGCCACCGAGGAGAAACGCTGTTTCAGACAGACAGACAGACAGACAGACAGACAGACACTCAGACATTCGCAAAATTATAGTATAGATGTCTGAGTGTCTGTCTGTCTGAAACAGCGTTTCTCCTCAGTGGCTGGAGCAATTGATCTGAAATCGCATCACCATTAGCATATGAACACACCTAACATAACTGTGAAGCCCGTTTGTCACTTTCACAAATCATATGCTGTATATTAGCATTTTTATGGTGTATCTATATCTATTCTGCATCTAGCATGAGGCTTATCTATTCTGCATCTAGCATGAGGCAACATGTTTAACCAGCTGGTGTGTGTGTGTGTGTGTGTGTGTGTGTGTGTGTGTGTGTGTGTGTGTGTGTGTGTGTGTGTGTGTGTGTGTGTGTGTGTGTGTGTGCAGGGGGGGGGGGGGGGTAAGGGCTAGTTTTATTTTATTTACACTTACAGTATCTCTCTTTGGGGGTTAGAATTTGTCTATCTATAGCCTCTTTGGGAAACATCATAAATGCAAATGTCCTCTTCCAGTCAAATGACAGAAGTCCACTGACTTGTGTACTGTATATGGGTCGTTACAGAGATGCTACAGATGGTAAGTCTAAGTTACTTTGCTTATATCACAAGATAGAATAAATAAATGCAGCCCAGTTAAATGTTATACAAGAGTACCGGTATAACATTCCACATCTAGGTGGCCTTGTTGACCAAAGATGGAGTACTCTTGAATACATTCATATATCCCAAAACTAAAAATCTAGACAGTGTGTGTATCTAATGTATTACCATTTGGAATTACATTTATACCCTTGCCAAAAAAGCTGAGAAATGTTACAATCAATTTCCTTGCCGAAATAACCCTTACTTTTTGGAAGCTATGGACACATTTACAGCCATGCTTTAAGATACAAACTCGCCAATCATGCAGACGTAAGAAATGGCTCATCAAATCAAAATGTAATAGAACAGACTACAGAGATGCCTCCACCCTATGGCTGTTGTTGCAAATACATTCATACTATGCTCACATGTCTGATTGATGGAATATTAACGAGCTGGGCACAGCTTAATGTTCCTGTGCTCTGTTCCAAGTGACACAAATATGTGACATGTATCATCCTCAGGTTAAAAGTGTGCCCACTGGCACCCACCAGGAACATAAAAGAATCTGACAACGATTCATATCCTGTACTTGTGCTCATATGTTTCTCAGCACACATCATGGGATGTGAAATGCCAATAGCATAGGCATTGATATGAGTGTGTTTGGCCTTTTGTTGTGCGAGAGACCATGTTAGGTAATCCAAACACTTTGGGTTGTGTGCGTGTGGCCAATTCAAGGACATGGTGAGACCATTAACTTCTTTAGTGAAGAATGTGGGCCTCAGCCTGTGATTGTGTGAACACTGAATCATTCACTACTAAAGCCTAATTTTAAACCAGAATACAAAGCAAACCACTAAAACATTTTGGCTAATGCATGTTAATCCATTCCCGAAATCAATGTCCACATATTTTTTTTATCGGGCATTTTTTGCCCGATAAAAATGATAAGAATCTCAGAAATAGATATATTTACCAGACGACAGAAATTTACCAGCATTTGGCTTGTGATAATTTCTCCCTGTGCAGATCAAATATCCAAGGATTATATGTAGATTGTACCAGTATACAGAACACAGAACACAACAACACTCAGACATTAGCTGTAAATCCACAAGAGATGTGCAAACCCTAACCCTAACCCAAATCCTTGATTGATAACAGAACAGAACTTTAGCACCTTTAGACACCTTCAGATGGACAGGTGCATCAGAGAAGACCATGGGCTGACTAATATTGAAGAAAGAAACACATTCAGGATGTGAACTACGAGACAGAGATAAAATAAATTAATAGGCTATGGATGCACACACACTCACACCAATACAATGATTAGAAACATGCTATGATGTGGCCATTTTTTCAAGAAAGAAATGTAGGCCTACAGAAAGCAAGTGGATGAACCCACCATCTTCCACGGACCTAAGCCAATTGGTTTTGACCAATTTACTTCCCTTCACTCCCCTCCTGTATCCACTGTGGACCTGGACCTGCTCTGTATCTGTTGTTATGTGTGGCCCAAACAACACCACAACTTATATTTAAACTAAATTATATGAATTATTTCGATACCAACAAACCCATTCTCCTATACTACTACAGTACAATTTGTCTGTCCATTTAGACCCGGAAGATTATTTTATTTTTTTATTCAAATCTGTTTTTCAGAACACTTAGGTCAGGATTTAGAATCATAAACTTCAAGATGCAATTCTTTACATTATCTGCTCATGAAGGAGAAACTAAGCTCAACCTATACTGAAGGGGTTGACACACTTTAAGTAAATAAAACATTCAGGCAAGTGGACTTTGCTTTCCGGTTGCCTGGCGGGTCTTCATTAAATATTATTTATTCATGAAAGAACAAATAATGCTTCCATTTTACAAGCAGAAGTTGCGCTCATTCAGACTTTCAAAGTGACTGTCGCCACTCTGCAGTTATCGATTGGATTTAACATTCACTTGATTTACATTTTGGGCAAGTGGGCATGACCTTTGGTCATGTAGAAGTTGACCTGTACTTGCCCAAAGGGCATCATGTGCCCTGTGAAACCTTAGTGTCAACCCCTGAATATACTGCATTATATCCTCCATCTGACAAGTCAAGACCACCAGGCTGCACAATAAAAATGTACTAACTGAAGCTGTCCATCAGCTTTGTACTAGGGCTGCAACTCTAAATGATTATCTTAGGAATTGTTCTATTCATTACTTCATAGACTTTGCATACGAAAATAATGAAATAAATTGATTAGTCTGATTAACTGCCTACTTAAAGCCCTAAAGGGTATTTAGGACAGCCGTATTATTAGCCTTACTGAAAGAGATGTTTATCGGTGCCAGTACATTATTTGCAATTTAAAGTAGATAAAAATGGTACAGAGTACTGTACATGGATATGGTGTAAATTACATATGGAGGATTCCTAACTGGATAAGGTGTAACAATTGGCATCTGATTATCAGTTCTCCAGACACTCCACAGTTGCCTCAAATAACAACAAAAGTTAGAACTACACCCACACACGTGATAAGCAGTTATTCTTTTTAACTGCTGTCTTCAGTTCCCACGTGGTGAGCCTCATGTGCGTTCAAACTGTCCACTGACTGTTAATCTGTAATGTCACAGCTAAGGACTCCATCCTGGTCAAGTCAGGATTAAAAGCTGCCTGGATAGCCAACCAGCAACGCTCCATTTGTGTCACCTGTTATACTAGATACTTGTCTACCTACCGGTACCTGGATATGTAAGCCAGTGTTCTCTTTCACGCCCCTCTAGTATTATCTTTCTCATACACTGATGTCTTACATGGAAATATGCAACAAAAAATGTACAAAACAACTAAAATGTTTGTCCTAGCTGGGGCATGACACAATAAAAAATTCATAAACTGCTATCTTTTCCTCTTTGGCTTAAACTGTATTGCTGGCTCTTGAACCCATGTTTGGACTTCTAAGTGATAGCATTGGGCAGAAGCTCTGGCAAACGTGGACTGTCTGGGAGGGAGGAAAATTTGAGCTTTCTTAATTTTGGAAGTCCTGGCCAATTTCACCACTGCACAGCAATGCGACAGCCCCCAACCACCCCTTCAGCCTCAGGCCAGACCAGCAGACTATACTGGCTATGTGTTAATTGAGACTTAACCATCTCCCAAGGAGTGACAATGGCCCCCCGACACTCCTCTAACAAATTCCATGTGAGTCTACTTGTCAAGCGTCCCTAGTATTATCATCAACACACCAAAGCTTCCTAAAACATAGTTTCATAACAACCCCACAAACAACGTTCTTTCTATAAAGCAGCACCCCAAATTGACAATGAAAACCTGGAGAGCGCAATTACAAATTGGTCATGTGGCAGATGCTTCTATCCAGAGCAACTTAACAAAGTGCAAGGTGAAGTAAGACATAAGTTGTAGTGCAATGAACAATTTTGTCAAACACATTACCTGCACTAGTAGGTGATTGTGGAAGTGCTAAGACTACAATGATGTGCAACAAGGTAACCAACTTAACTTAACTATAGTCAGGGTTCCCTTACATTTTTACCAATTCATTTCCAAAACTTTTCCAAAACTTTTCCAGAATATTTAACCGAATTTCCAGGACTATATAACAATAATTCAGCTCAATAACAGGTCGCTTACTCCTATGCGCAATGCCCAAAGACAGGTAGTGTATGCCAGTGGTTCTCAACCTTTTCAGGCCGTGGCCCCCGAAATAATCATATTTGAACTGGGGACCCCCCCACCCTGACGAGCACTAAGAGTTGAGGAATTTTGTATAACACGGTTCGATTGCGTTGCGAGGCGTTGTGAGCATGTAGATCGGCTATTTTCACAATTTCTGCCTCTAATATTTGACAATTTGGCCCATGTTTAATTTGGCATTTCAGAGGTATAAACAAAATCAATAACCAAAGACAATGCATAGCTATTTTTTCCAAGACCTTCCAGGACCCTTGATAAATTCCAAAACTTTTCCAGTACTGGAAACATATTTTTCTAATTTAAAAATATTTCCAGGAATTTCATGACCGTGGGAATCCTGTATAGTTGTTTGACCCATGCCTGGATTTGGGCTTATGTCTCCCATATGAAACCATTACCAAACATCTACCACTCATCCCAAGGAGAATCCTCCCATGAACGTAGATATTAGGCTTCTGGGCCCCAGGCAGGACTACACTGCTAGCATCTGTGTAATAACACTGTAACACAGCATGCATCTATCAGGGTAACTGGAATAAGCAACATACCTAGCATCAATGTAATAACATAAGTTATTATTATCTATCTAGCAAGAAGTGCTGCAGACACAAAGCTAAGCAGTGTCTGACAGCATCGAGGGATGGTAAGGATTATAATGGTATGCTGGCTAGAGGAAGTAGGTTGGAAATGATACAAGTTGCATCAAAAACCATACCCCTAAAACACACTAACAGTAACACTATTGTCCATATTCTATTAGAAAGACATGCACCATGCAGTAGAGTAGGCTATAATTGTGTATCGTAAGAGGCTGTGTGAGGCTGTGTGTTCACAGTCACTGAATAAAAGAAAAATACAAAATAAAAAGAATATAGCCATCTACAAATAGCATTGATGCTCAATCGTGGCTCATCTTGCGCCTGACATTGTTAACTATTCATTGTACTCGCCTCCCGCACCATACAGCATGCTGTACTGTACAATCAGTACTAAGCTACTCAGTACTGACTGAATCTCCAGGCGGTCTAGCTGGAAAGTGGGTTAGGCGGTCACCGTCACACTGCTAGCCCACTCTCCACTGCTACACTGCAGCTACATAACAATACCGTTAGCAGCAGCTAGCATCTGACTGTGGGCATCGCAGGTTGTAGCTACAATGTTGTTTAGACTCCCCTTCCCTACACAACACACAGACAAACCCCCAAAAGTTATGCCGCAGCAACCGATCAGAGGCGTAATTTCAGAAAGATATATTGGGTGGCGAAAAATAAGTTACCACTTGTAAGCTCCATTTCTAAATTAGCGAAAATAGTGGATCTACAAGCTCTCGACGCGTCGCTTGGCGACTCGTTGAGAGCTTGTAGATCCACTATTTTCGCTATTTGTTTTGGGGGGCGAAAAGAGAAAATGTATGAAATCAGAATTATCTGCAAAAAACAATTCAGAATAGGGGGCAAATATGCATAAAATAACTGAATACGAGGTCAAATGTGGACACTATGGGGTGGGTGGCCATTGCCATCCCCCGATGACCCACATGACGCCCCTGGTAGCAGCAGCAACGCGTTGTTTTCCAGTGAGCATGATAATTATTAATGATTTCATGGATCCAGACGGATACTTGCCCAGCTGCCCGTCGCTGATAGTGAGCACGATCTCATCCATGAGCAGAGAGCGGAATTCTACGTCCTCTTCGGTGCAGCGCTGCTTCAGAGCCCGGAGGATCTGGACCTGGGGATACTCCTGGTGGATCCGCCGGTCAGTCACGAACCAGACCCGGGAACACATTTCGGATGTGAACTTTGGAGGCGCCGAGTAGCGGGGAGGGAAAAAAGAAAGTAAATAAAAGAAAGAAAATCACAGCTGTGGCGCGTGAGGGGGCGGTGGATCGTGTAGCGCAGGGATGGATGGATGCTGTGCTCACACAATGGAGTACAGCCAGACGAACAGAACAGGCGGCTCTGGCTCTGTGCGGGTTACCCGCTAGAAGGACCGTGCTAGCGAGTTCCGTTCGTCCTGCTGTTTGCCTTCATCTGCAGTCCTTCGAGATCCCGTCCTCAGACACCAGACTATCGATCACTTCGATGCCGACTAAAACCGGTCCTCCCCCTATTACTAGGACTAAAAAACCCCGAGATGCTGCACTATTTGCCCGCGAAGGGCAAACAAAGCTCCCAGCCTCTATACTGCGCTCTATTCTCCGGCACGGCGGGTCGAGACCACCAGCATACACGCCACGAAATAGTGATCTAAAAAAAAAGTGAATCACAATGAAACCCCCCCCGCCGCGGCCGACCGTCCACTGGGCTCCGTTCGTTTGGCTGCTATCCACGAGGTATCGGTGCTGAAAAGTGCACGCTAATTTCTAAGCCCTGCGTTTTTCCTTCCCCGTTTACAACTCTACGCCTCCGCGTTCCCGTTCAGTCAGCGCGGACCTCCAATGATAATAGCGGTTCTGCAGCGGCGTCGACCAATTGCAACTTATAAAGCCATGAAAACACTCGTGCGCCCTCCGCGTCTTCCAATGGAACGGTTGGAAGGTGTGGATGACCCGTGGCCGCGCGAGCCAATGGCGACGGCTTAACGGCTAGTTGGAGGGACGAGCGGAGTTTTAATACATCATGGACATGGACACAGATCCACGGCACGCACCACCGGAGAGCGCGCGGAAGCTGGGAGTGTGAATCAGTGCGTGAAATGCTACTAGACCAGATCCCATTGTCCAGAGGAACCATCGCCCTGTGATTGGGTAGTTGGTCGCCAGGGAAACAACATTGTCCATAGGTCTCCACAGAATGTAACCTCGCCCACCAGGCTTACCACAGATGTAGCCTGTTTGTCTAGACAACATTCTTTCTCTGTATTCTGTAGTATTGTGTATATTTTAAGAGTTGCTTTTTCTTTTTACTCCAACTTTGACTCTATAGTTTAATAAAACTCTACTATTGACTAATGTATCCAATTAGTCCAAAAACAGTGCCTCGTTTATGTGGGTGGGAAAGAAAAGAAGAAGAAAAAAAAGAAAACATGATTTTTCCTTTACCAGACATTCTCCTCGTATGCCTTGCCAGCGGCTGCCTGACAACCAACTAGCCAATCGCAGCACGACCGGTCCGTTTAGAATATGGGATCGTCGTCGTGGCTCTATCAATACACCAGCACGCGACGCAAGGCGAGGTGTCCGCACGCGAGTCCGCGCATTTTCCGAACCGGTTCAGACCGGGCGCTACGAGGAGGTTTGGTGAATACCGAATACCAACGCCTCTGTCTTCGTGCCCAAGCGGCAGGAAATGTACCACCCGACAGACACACAATGAGGCTGAAGAAAGAGCCTGCCGTGCTCTTTTCTTTTTCATTAGTTTTCTTTATTTTACTTTTCTCCCATCATATCTCTTTACACAATCTCATAAACTGCTGTATGCTGTCCTCTATTTAGCCTAGGCCCTATGCATTAATTATGCTATATTGCCTGATGTGTTGGTAGGTCCTTTGGAGATGAATGTAAAAACACACCCTATAGTGACCATCTGCTGTTCTTTTTTTTTTTTTTTTTTGTCATAGAGGCGTCGCGGCATACAGTATCGCCTGCGAGGACATGCGTGGTGCGTGCGGAGTGCAACTACTAGAACTGACAACTGACTACAGTAGATGCATAGTGAAAGCAGGTTAGGTTATCCAACATTATGCTACATCAATTAGGCTGTAGCTACGTTTGTTTATTTATCAATTCGGTAAAGAGTATGCATCATCATTCATTGCTCTGCCAAGATATCTTACAGGCGAAAAATATACCCCTCTGTTCTGTAGAGATATAAAACGCATCGGAGATGTGCATGCATACCATCTGTGACTGTGGCGTTAAAGGGTTAAGTGGATCTGATGTTCCATTTCAGACACGTTTGCATCTTCATGGCCTAGCAGCACACGCCCGTCAGGCCGTGTGCAGCACGGCAAGAAACTGGCCACTGAAGGAGTAGGCCTACTGAGAATGTTAATATTATTTTATCCGTTATGAAATTATTTTAAATAATCATAATTATGAATCTCATGAACAATATAAAGGCAGAACTGAAACTATTGCATTTACAAAGGCAAACACCCTGATAGGACCCATATTTGTTCTAGAAGTTATGATATCAGTTTGAGAAAATATAGACACAGGAGGACACTTGTGCTGCCTGACGCCCTGACCCCATCAGTGTCCATATTGAACTGTTATGTGTCAAGTTTCCAGTCACTGCTGTTGCATTGTTGTGGTCGTGACCTCCGGCCACACATAGGGGTCGCTGTATTCAGCTTGCCATTCAGGAGCCATGGAAATCGGGCGGGAGCTCGACATGCTGAAACACAATGGTGCTTACTCAGTTTACAGTGGTTTTAAAGCCTGTCTTAAAGTGTCTTTTGTTGTTTGAGTACCTCAAACAAAGGCTCGTGCAGATAAATCTATACTGACAGATTTGGGAGTATCATCGGGTGCAGTGGTGATTCAATGTTTGGGGGGTCGCGGACGTCGCTCGACACCTACTATACAGGTCTATTGATATGCAAATAGGCTAGTTTCTTTGTTAAACAGTTGTCGAGGTGTAAACTTTGGGGGGTGCGAGACCCCGGCTCAGAACAGATATGGGTCGTCGGGGGCGCGCGACCCAAGACCACTGCAACACTTCATCACTACTACACGATTCCCAATCCCAACCCCTCTTTTATGTGAAACAGAACAAAATCTTCCATGTTTGCATTATTTGTCTACTCTGGGTCTAGTCAAAGCAAATAAAGCAATATGAACACATCATATGAACGAAGTACTGAACATGCTATGCTGTTGTGCTTGCCTGCCGGAGGGGGCTGACCGGGCTGACCCATACTCTATGAGGCTGAAGCTCAGACGCTGGAAGAAAAGCCAAACGCATGACTCACTGACTCAGTCAGACTTCAGTCTAGAGAGTCCTCTAGTGGTGAGTTGAGAAACTACAAGAGATTATTTAAAGGATCCCTGGCTAGTGGCTAATAAGCCAAATATGCCTTAATACATTATAATTGCCCTCTATAACTAAAATAATTTAGGGCTGGGATGCGATTAAAATTTTTAATCTAATTAATTACAGGCTCTGTGATTAATTAATCGCAATTAATCGCATTTTAATCGCACATCGATATTTGACCTGAGAAGCATTTTTTTAAAAGTAAAACACATTTTGTTGTACGAGTTGAGTGAGTGAGTTTTTTAAATCAAAATTTTGCATCCACTGGGCCAAGAAAAGCGCTCTGATCGGCTACTTCTCCCTTTGCGTTTGTTGTCTCTTCTTGGTTGGTGCATCGCTATGATCGGTATGCCCGAAACTGAAGGTTCTGTGGTGCAAAAACTAAGTGCGATTAAAATGCGTTAATTTTTTTAATCGCGTTAATTTTCTGTAATTAATTAATCGCAATTAATCAGTTAAAGTCCCAGCCTTATAAAATATATTTTTAAAACACCTTAATGGACAAATTAAATCATCAACTTGGCATTTCCCCTCTTGAGTGAAATATATTTTCTTCTTCTTTGCGTTATTTAATTAGTCAGGGCTAATAAGCCATCGTTTTAAAGATTACTTCATATTTAAATACAGTTTAGTTCTTTTTGTAAATGAATAAATAATTGCAGTTATTTCGCTTAACTTCACTGGCGGAATTGAAAATCTACATTACTATAATTAATTCATGGAATTGTATACAAATTATCTTTATTATTGCGACCGTCAGGGAGCAGTTTACTATGAAAACCTCCACCGGCCGTCCGTCGGTCGGTCGGTCGGTCGGTCGGTCGGTCGGTCGGTCGGTCGGTCACACGTCACACGTCACACCTTTGCCCTGCTCATATCTCCGCATCAGTATATAGGGCTTGTTTGTTTATTGTATGACATCACGCCACATCATCAGCTGTGGACTCTGTGATGTCATCGTATCGCATCAGTATATAGGGCTTGTTTGTTTATTGTATGACATCACGCCACATCATCAGCTGTGGACTCTGTGATGTCATCGTATCTCCATATATGGCCATCTCCGTATATGGAGATATAAGTCGTCCATGCCCAAGTATGGGCTGGTGAGGTCAGACTTTGTGTGATGGCATAAAAGGGACAAGGGCTTACAGTTAAGAGATCTCCATATATGGGCATATCAGAAAGCCCATATATGTTCATATACTGATGACATCAGGAATATCCATATATGGGCATAAAAGGGACAAGGACTTACAGTTAAGAGATCTCCGGGCATAAAGGGACAAGGACTGTTACAGTAGATATAGAGATGTCCATATATGGGCATAAATGAACAAGGACTGACAAACACTGAGATCTCCATATAACCTATGGGAATATAAGGGACGAGGACAATGCGTAGCATTGTGAGCTTGTAGACCTATTTTCTAAATATTGTTGTACATTAAAAACTTGAAATGGGTCGTTCTGCATAGTACTTGGGATTTGTTGATGTAAATGTTCACATAGAGTGTAATAATTGGTAAAACAAACTTTTGGCCTATTTGTGGAGATAAGCGACCAACGGTCGCTTATCTCCCGATTAGGGAGTCTTACTGGTTAGTTGCGACCGTCAGGGAGCAGTTTACTATGAAAACCTCCACCGGCCGTCCGTCCGTCCGTCCGTCGGTCGGTCACACGTCACACGTCACACCTTTGCCCTGCTCATATCTCCGCATCAGTATATAGGGCTTGTTTGTTTATTGTATGACATCACGCCACATCATCAGCTGTGGACTCTGTGATGTCATCGTATCGCATCAGTATATAGGGCTTGTTTGTTTATTGTATGACATCACGCCACATCATCAGCTGTGGACTCTGTGATGTCATCGTATCTCCATATATGGCCATCTCCGTATATGGAGATATAAGTCGTCCATGCCCAAGTATGGGCTGGTGAGGTCAGACTTTGTGTGATGCGTAGGTTATCTCCATATATGGAGATTCAACATTCCAGGCAATGCTCTCTTCCCTGGTGAGAATTGCCCCTTTATATAGGGCTTGTTTGTGTATTGTATCGTATCTCCATATATGGCCATCTCCGTATATGGAGATATAAGTCGTCCATGCCCAAGTATGGGCTGGTGAGGTCAGACTTTGTGTGATGCGTAGGTTATCTCCATATATGGAGATTCAACATTCCAGGTGTAACTATGGCTACCCGTATGACGTGAGAGGTGGAGGTTGTGATTGCGACCGTAAGGTCGCAGTTTAGTATGAAAACCTCCACCGGCCGTCCGTCGGTCACACGTGCGGTCGACCGCACGTCACACGTGCGGTCGACGTGTGATGAGGTCACGATGAGTCATCTATGCCCAAATATAGATTTCTAGGTCAGATGGCCCATAGAGTTTGTGATGTCAAACCTAGCAACCCAATATAAACAAACCTGATGTCAGACCTGAAGTATCCTTTTATACCCGCATATATGGAGATACAGAGATCTCCATATATGGGCATATTAGAAAGCCCATATATGGGCATATACGGATGACATCAGGGATATCCATATATGGGCATAAAAGGGACAAGGGCTTACAGTTAAGAGATCTCCATATATGGGCATATCAGAAAGCCCATATATGTTCATATACTGATGACATCAGGAATATCCATATATGGGCATAAAAGGGACAAGGACTTACAGTTAAGAGATCTCCATATATGGGCATAAAGGGACAAGGACTGTTACAGTAGATATACAGATGTCCATATATGGGCATAAATGAACAAGGACTGACAAACACTGAGATCTCCATATAACCTATGGGAATATAAGGGACGAGGACTGTCAGCTTGTAGACCTATTTTCTAAATATTGTTGTACATTAAAAACTTGAAATGGGTCGTTCTGCATAGTACTTGGGATTTGTTGATGTAAATGTTCACATAGAGTGTAATAATTGGTAAAACAAACTTTTGGCCTATTTGTGGAGATAAGCGACCAATGGTCGCTTATCTCCCGATTAGGGAGTCTTACTGGTATTAATTGCTTAATTTTCATAGCCCCAAAGAGTGGATGTAGAACACAATTTATTTGTGAAGGTCTCTCATATCCCCCCTAAATGACCTAATTGCGACCGTCAGGGAGCAGTTTACTATGAAAACCTCCACCGGCCGTCCGTCCGTCCGTCGGTCGGTCGGTCGGTCGGTCACACGTCACACGTCACACCTTTGCCCTGCTCATATCTCCGCATCAGTATATAGGGCTTGTTTGTTTATTGTATGACATCACGCCACATCATCAGCTGTGGACTCTGTGATGTCATCGTATCGCATCAGTATATAGGGCTTGTTTGTTTATTGTATGACATCACGCCACATCATCAGCTGTGGACTCTGTGATGTCATCGTATCTCCATATATGGCCATCTCCGTATATGGAGATATAAGTCGTCCATGCCCAAGTATGGGCTGGTGAGGTCAGACTTTGTGTGATGCGTAGGTTATCTCCATATATGGAGATTCAACATTCCAGGCAATGCTCTCTTCCCTGGTGAGAATTGCCCCTTTATATAGGGCTTGTTTGTGTATTGTATGACATCACGCCACATCATCAGCTGTGGACTCTGTGATGTCATCGTATCTCCATATATGGCCATCTCCGTATATGGAGATATAAGTCGTCCATGCCCAAGTATGGGCTGGTGAGGTCAGACTTTGTGTGATGCGTAGGTTATCTCCATATATGGAGATTCAACATTCCAGGTGTAACTATGGCTACCCGTATGACGTGAGAGGTGGAGGTTGTGATATTGGTGGAGATAAGCGACCAACGGTTGATTAGTTTGGCTTGATTAGTTTGGCTGAAGTTTTATTGCGACCGTCAGGGAGCAGTTTACTATGAAAACCTCCACCGGCCGTCCGTCCGTCGGTCGGTCACACGTCACACCTTTGCCCTGCTCATATCTCCGCATCAGTATATAGGGCTTGTTTGTTTATTGTATGACATCACGCCACATCATCAGCTGTGGACTCTGTGATGTCATCGTATCGCATCAGTATATAGGGCTTGTTTGTTTATTGTATGACATCACGCCACATCATCAGCTGTGGACTCTGTGATGTCATCGTATCTCCATATATGGCCATCTCCGTATATGGAGATATAAGTCGTCCATGCCCAAGTATGGGCTGGTGAGGTCAGACTTTGTGTGATGCGTAGGTTATCTCCATATATGGAGATTCAACATTCCAGGCAATGCTCTCTTCCCTGGTGAGAATTGCCCCTTTATATAGGGCTTGTTTGTGTATTGTATGACATCACGCCACATCATCAGCTGTGGACTCTGTGATGTCATCGTATCTCCATATATGGCCATCTCTGTATATGGAGATATAAGTCGTCCATGCCCAAGTATGGGCTGGTGAGGTCAGACTTTGTGTGATGCGTAGGTTATCTCCATATATGGAGATTCAACATTCCAGGCAATGCTCTCTTCCCTGGTGAGAATTGCCCCTTTATATAGGGCTTGTTTGTGTATTGTATCGTATCTCCATATATGGCCATCTCCGTATATGGAGATATAAGTCGTCCATGCCCAAGTATGGGCTGGTGAGGTCAGACTTTGTGTGATGCGTAGGTTATCTCCATATATGGAGATTCAACATTCCAGGTGTAACTATGGCTACCCGTATGACGTGAGAGGTGGAGGTTGTGATTGCGACCGTAAGGTCGCAGTTTAGTATGAAAACCTCCACCGGCCGTCCGTCGGTCACACGTGCGGTCGACCGCACGTCACACGTGCGGTCGACGTGTGATGAGGTCACGATGAGTCATCTATGCCCAAATATAGATTTCTAGGTCAGATGGCCCATAGAGTTTGTGATGTCAAACCTAGCAACCCAATATAAACAAACCTGATGTCAGACCTGAAGTATCCTTTTATACCCGCATATATGGAGATACAGAGATCTCCATATATGGGCATATTAGAAAGCCCATATATGGGCATATACGGATGACATCAGGGATATCCATATATGGGCATAAAAGGGACAAGGGCTTACAGTTAAGAGATCTCCATATATGGGCATATCAGAAAGCCCATATATGTTCATATACTGATGACATCAGGAATATCCATATATGGGCATAAAAGGGACAAGGACTTACAGTTAAGAGATCTCCATATATGGGCATAAAGGGACAAGGACTGTTACAGTAGATATACAGATGTCCATATATGGGCATAAATGAACAAGGACTGACAAACACTGAGATCTCCATATAACCTATGGGAATATAAGGGACGAGGACTGTCAGCTTGTAGACCTATTTTCTAAATATTGTTGTACATTAAAAACTTGAAATGGGTCGTTCTGCATAGTACTTGGGATTTGTTGATGTAAATGTTCACATAGAGTGTAATAATTGGTAAAACAAACTTTTGGCCTATTTGTGGAGATAAGCGACCAATGGTCGCTTATCTCCCGATTAGGGAGTCTTACTGGTATTTGTGGAGATAAGCGACCAACGGTCGCTTATCTCCCGATTAGGGAGTCTTACTGGTATTAATTGCTTAATTTTCATAGCCCCAAAGAGTGGATGTAGAACACAATTTATTTGTGAAGGTCTCTCATATCCCCCCTAAATGACCTAATTGCGACCGTCAGGGAGCAGTTTACTATGAAAACCTCCACCGGCCGTCCGTCCGTCCGTCGGTCGGTCGGTCACACGTCACACGTCACACCTTTGCCCTGCTCATATCTCCGCATCAGTATATAGGGCTTGTTTGTTTATTGTATGACATCACGCCACATCATCAGCTGTGGACTCTGTGATGTCATCGTATCGCATCAGTATATAGGGCTTGTTTGTTTATTGTATGACATCACGCCACATCATCAGCTGTGGACTCTGTGATGTCATCGTATCTCCATATATGGCCATCTCCGTATATGGAGATATAAGTCGTCCATGCCCAAGTATGGGCTGGTGAGGTCAGACTTTGTGTGATGCGTAGGTTATCTCCATATATGGAGATTCAACATTCCAGGCAATGCTCTCTTCCCTGGTGAGAATTGCCCCTTTATATAGGGCTTGTTTGTGTATTGTATGACATCACGCCACATCATCAGCTGTGGACTCTGTGATGTCATCGTATCTCCATATATGGCCATCTCCGTATATGGAGATATAAGTCGTCCATGCCCAAGTATGGGCTGGTGAGGTCAGACTTTGTGTGATGCGTAGGTTATCTCCATATATGGAGATTCAACATTCCAGGTGTAACTATGGCTACCCGTATGACGTGAGAGGTGGAGGTTGTGATATTGGTGGAGATAAGCGACCAACGGTTGATTAGTTTGGCTTGATTAGTTTGGCTGAAGTTTTATTGCGACCGTCAGGGAGCAGTTTACTATGAAAACCTCCACCGGCCGTCCGTCCGTCGGTCGGTCACACGTCACACCTTTGCCCTGCTCATATCTCCGCATCAGTATATAGGGCTTGTTTGTTTATTGTATGACATCACGCCACATCATCAGCTGTGGACTCTGTGATGTCATCGTATCGCATCAGTATATAGGGCTTGTTTGTTTAATGTATGACATCACGCCACATCATCAGCTGTGGACTCTGTGATGTCATCGTATCTCCATATATGGCCATCTCCGTATATGGAGATATAAGTCGTCCATGCCCAAGTATGGGCTGGTGAGGTCAGACTTTGTGTGATGCGTAGGTTATCTCCATATATGGAGATTCAACATTCCAGGCAATGCTCTCTTCCCTGGTGAGAATTGCCCCTTTATATAGGGCTTGTTTGTGTATTGTATGACATCACGCCACATCATCAGCTGTGGACTCTGTGATGTCATCGTATCTCCATATATGGCCATCTCTGTATATGGAGATATAAGTCGTCCATGCCCAAGTATGGGCTGGTGAGGTCAGACTTTGTGTGATGCGTAGGTTATCTCCATATATGGAGATTCAACATTCCAGGTGTAACTATGGCTACCCGTATGACGTGAGAGGTGGAGGTTGTGATATTTGTGGAGATAAGCGACCAACGGTCGTTTATCTCCCGATTAGGGAGTCTTACTGGTATTTGTCTAATAGAGCAACATTCATAACTAGAAAAGCAGTTCCCGCAGAAACTATGTGGGCTCGCTGAAAACACACACAAAGTATATTATGTACAGTAGAAAATCATGTACATGCCTCCTGCAGACGGACTTTTTATTCAGCTCAACCCCAAGCAGTAATATAAATGATAAGACAGAATTCATTTCCCAGAGGAATCAGTATTCAGTTTTTTCAAAAATCTCAAAGAGTATGAAAATTTGTGAAGAGAAAAGTACTAGCAATAATAACTGCATAAAGCTGAACAAGTTTTAGTTTGAACGAAATGTCCATCTCAAAGAATGTGGAAGTATAGGATGCAAAAAAAGTGGTAGAATAAATATAAATTGAGGACAAGTGTGTGCTCACTAAAGCGAGCCCACAACTATAGTGTGGTTGCAATAGGCCAGTGGTTCTCAACCTTTTCAGGCTGCGACCACCAAAATAATCATATTCAACTGGGGACCACTAAGAGTTGAGGCATTACATTTTGTATAACACGGCGTTGTGAGCATGTAGATCTGCTATTTTTACAATTTCTGCCTCTAATATTTGACAATTTGTCCAATGTTTAATTTGTCATTTTGATTAAAAAGTCTGTAAATTGTCACTTTAGAAATGTGCAGATACCCTCTATACACTTACTGTTAACCATCTGGAGACCCCCCCAAAATCATTTGGGGACCCACAGGTTGAGAACCACTGCTATAGGCAACCAGACCATTGTTCTAGGTGTGAGAACCTTTCTGTCACCTGAAGTAAACCTGTTTTCAGTTAACCTTTTTCTGTCACCTGAAGTAGACCTGTTTTCATTTTACTTTTCTGTAATCCCAAAAGTCCATTGAGTTCAATGGACGTTTTTTGAAGCCTTTTCTGTAACCCCAATGGTCCATTGAGTTCGGTGGAGTTCTGTCACTTTTTCTGTACCTTTTCAACCCCAAAAGTCCATTGATGTCAATCAACCTTTTCTGTCCATTTTCTGATTGGATAACATAATGTCCAATCAGACAGGATTGGTCATGGTTCACTTGACACATCTAGTAAGACAGAATTAATTTCATTGCGGCTCGCGTCAGTGCAACCACACTTGCAATTTCCCAGTATTGCACCTTTCTAGTTACTTGCGCAAGCAGAGCGTGCAAATCGGCTGGGTATGTAGGTGTCTCCCTTTAGGTGGATTCTGGAAATGTATGTATGTATGCAGATGTCCCCCTTTTTTGAAGAAGAGCATTCCTGGTGATGCCACTGGTGATCTCAGCAGAGTTTGGTATATAAGAGCCTTCTTGGTAATGTCTTCATTAACATCCAATGAGACCAGCAGCGCACGCCTCATGGCGCGCTCTGCTTGCGCACAAGTAGGCCATGTGGCCTGCTTTTACGTGAGGCACAAGTTGGCACCTCGACAGAGTGCAGTTCTAGTTATTATACATAATTATACATCATATACAATATCTCAATTAATCACAGCTTAGCCTACTCCACCCATTGATGTTCTGATGAAAGAAAGAGAGAACAAATGAATGAATGAATGAATTAATAATAATTAATTAATTAAAGTAGCACATGTAACTAAATGTGCTGTGTAAAACTATATAGCATATTATGTCCCACAAAATTATAAAGTTACATGTTTAAGCAATAAAAATCAACATTCCATAAATGTATAGACTTAGGGCAGGGGTCGGCAACCCAAAATGTTGAAAGAGCCATATTGGACCAAAGACACCTTGTATGTCCAAAACCTTTATCATTTACAAAATCAACTAAACTAGTGAAAACAGCCGATCTACAAGCACACAACGCCTCGCACCACGAGTCGTTGTGTGCTTGTAGATCTGCTGATTTCACTACTTTTGTGTGTCAGTCTTGTATGATAAAGCAGGACTTTACTTTGCGGGAAAAAAAAACATACAAATTTGAAACTTGGAGATACAAGGTTTCTGCCCGACAGTGACAATATATTAAAAGTCTATATTAGCTATATTAGCCTACCGTCAAAATGACTAAGTAGGCTACAAATACATAATGAGCATTACATTTAATATTTATTCTACACATTTTTACAGCATTGGAAAGCGTTTAGAATGTTTGTGTCATGTTTGTCCTCCTACAGAAACCATATTAAAACAAAAAATATATATTTTTCCCTTGAAAAAGCTCCAGGGAGCCACTAGGGTGGCGGTGGCGCTAAAGAGCCGCATGCGGCTCTAGAGCCGCGGGTTGCTGACCCCCGACTTAGGGGGTCCATGCTAGGGGCTTGACTATATTACTATGTATAGGGGAGACAATTAGTTTCATCCTGGCTAGAACTGGCAGTCAGAGAGAAGACCGGCCTATCACAGCGCGTGGACATGCTTGCAGAGATTCTAGGGTAATGAAGTCAAAGACGTTGGCTGCCATGTTATTTGTGTAACCACTGATACCCCGAACTACATAGTGCTGCTTTAATGAATGAATGAATGAATTAATGCATCTCTAAGAATCTCTCTTTCTCCAGTTGTAGCAGCCTAAGCCTGTCCTTCCATTGTAAGGACTGCAAACAACCAGATGGGTGCAGTATAGAGTTGCAAAGTTGCAGACCAATTTGTCCTAGACTGGAGTCTCATATGGCACTGTAAGTGATATCTTTTGGTTAAAACATTTTTTTTAAACTAGTAAGTAGTAGAGTGTTTGTTCAGTAACAGGGGTCACCCCATATCTCCTGCTCTTTTCAGGTGGGTTGCCAATTTCAGCCAGTCGGGAAAGAGACATTTACATTTATCAGCTTAATTTTGTGTTCTAGTTCCAAATTTGCCTGCTCATTTCTTTGTGTCTTCACTTCGATTTTACTTTCTATCCTGTTTGAGTGTTCTCAACTGATTGGCTGAAATTTGTACCTGCACTGAAACAACAAAAGGTTATACTCAAGTTATTTATGTGCCAGTTTGGTGGAACCTCTTATAAAGGTCATTTGTAATCCTAAAACATTAATATGGAAAACATAAACATATGTTTTACAGACTGGAGTCTTTACATTCTAGACATATTGGATGAACTTCAAATAATAATGCCCTCCCCCCATCAACTGGATTTAACATTTATGGAAAGTAGGCTCATTATTTCTGACATTTTTATATGCTCTGATCATGTCTTTAATCGGTTTGGAGCTTTCCAGAAACACAAAGAATAAGACAAGCAAAACAAACATCTGAGAACTGTTGTTTGCAGGTGGCTTGAGACACACAAATTGCAACTCAAAGTTACTTAGATTTTTCAGAAACACCCAGCTGGCTTATGGCCAAAATGTACATGTGTCATTGACTTTTTTTCAGTGTCTGAAAAGTCAGTTTACATTTTCTGTTTTCTCTCACTTAAAACTGACAGCTTTCACTATATTCTCCAATGTTGAATTAATTACACTATCATCATTAGAATTGTCTTAATTTCAGCCTCCACTCAGTGCAGCCTCCACTCAATGGCCAGTTCATTCTTATAAAAGAGACTCATGTCTCAAATTGCTGATTAAATAATAATTGCGACCATAGATGTGATGTCAGGGGAACCACTCTTAACAGAAGGGGACTGCCCATAAGTCCAAAATCTCATTAGTCCTACATCCCATTAGTCAGAATGTAGTTAGGGTTAGGTTTTAGGGTTAGGTTTAGGCATAGTTTTATTGAGGTTAGGGTTTAGCATAGTATTTTTCACCAGGTTAACATCACCAGATTCTGACTAATGGGATGTAGGAACAATGAGATTTTGGACCAATGCCATGGCACCTAACAGAATGGCTTTGCCTCTCTGACATCACGCTCTGGCTTGATGTCCCTTTTATGTCCATATATGGACATCGCTGATGTCATCACGAGTCGCACTTACAAATTAATGATGTCCTTTTCCGTTTTATGCCCATATATGGAGATCCCTGTCCCGATGTCATCAATATTAAGGGCATCTGGTAATGCCCATATATGGGCATGTTCTAACATTACATTGCAGGGGTCTCCATATATGGGTAACTGGACTGATATACATCACTGGCCAGATGGCCAAGAATTGGCGCCCCTTAGGGCGAGGTCACGAGGCCCTGAGGCGTCTTACTAGTAATAGTACCGTAATAATAATAATAACAAAAAGGACAATCTTCTAAAACTACTAAAAATAAAAAGGGACAACTGACAAGACAAGTGTGGGCTCACATGGAACACCATGTACAATATGGGCATAATGTTCTGCCCAACGGGCACTCCAACATTACTTCTGAGACTCCTACAATTTATATACTTTAGTATCTAAATATTTGGGAGAACATACTACAAAATATTTCATGGGTGTTGTTGTTATTTATATCAGGTCGCACTTGTTGGTTGGTGGTGATGTCACCAAGAACGCTGCTCCTCATTGGCTAAGGGCCCTGCCTTTGTACTGTCGGTCATTTGTTTGAGGAGAATAACCTTGGTCTATAAAGTTTTGGTATAACATACCGGTCTTGCCTTTCAGCAAGCCCACAATAAAATAAAAAACTAAATAAATAAACACAGTGGTACAGAACAAAGGCCTTCTATAGGAGTAAGAAACCAGGTTAACAGGCATCATCTTGAGACACTCTCAGAAGTTAATATAAAAAAAAGTTTTTGTTTCACCCACTGTAGAACATCACCTTTCCACACATAACTCCCAAATAATATATACCTTACTTATAAATAAATTATATAATGAGAAAACAAAAGGGTATGTATGTGCAAAGCATATACCGGTACTTCAGGAACCAGTAGGTACTAGGTAACACTTTCAAGACCTTCTAGCAGCTATCAATCATGGCAGGCCACTCAGTAGCATGCCACACTCGCTGACCTTCCCTCAGATCACTGGAGCCATAAATAACAGTGTTAGCCTCCTTTTAAATTGTAGGTTAATGTCTCGATAATGTTGGTTTATACTTTTTCTATCATGTAACTAACTTCATCTGTAGCATATACAGGTTTGAACTTGCATGACTGTTTCATGTCTGTCTCCACTCCTTCCTCTCCACATTGGCTGAACTACAGCATGGTAAGTGAGACTTTTTTCGCTCCCCCAAAAACTGTCATATTCATGGCCTGTGTCCCAGGACTGGTGGAAAAGGCTAGAACTGAAAAGAATAAAATAAAAATCAAAGCAAATAAAGTAGTCAGGCAATAAAGCAGCAAATGTACAGGTTTAGAAGCCTAAAAGCCTAAAGATTATTTTGTTGATGAATAGGCCTAGTCCTACTTCACTGACTGTTGTTGGATCTTACGGACGGAAACAGTCAAATGTCAGTGTGCAATCTGTGCATTGCTGTCATGACGAAATATGTGTTTCTACCGTATATTGCCCCAAATCCGTAATCTCAGTACAGTACAAATATGCTCCTGTCTACCATATGTATAGTTGCGACCGTCAGGTCGCAGTTTAGTATGAAAACCTCCACCGGCCGTCCGTCGGTCGGTAACACGTCACACGTCACACGTCACACCTTTGCCCTGCTCATATCTCCGCATCAGTATGACATCACACTGCTTGGTGTGTGCCGTCAGGGTCATTTGTGTACGGTGTGATGTCATACTGATGTCAGCAGTGTGATGTCATACTGATGTCAGCAGCTATGTCTCTATATATGGAGTTATATGTTGTTCGTGTCCAAATATGGGGCTTGTGAGGTCAGACTTAGTGAGATTCGTCGGTTATCTCCATATATGGAGGGAGAACCAGCTTATGAGCCGATGAGTTGTGTCAGAGTCGAGATCCTGCTTGCATCTAATCTGTCGGTAGATAATGCCGGTCTTATATAAGGGTCATTTGTGTACGGTGTGATGTCATACTGATGTCAGCAGTGTGATGTCATACTGATGTCAGCAGCTATGTCTCTATATATGGAGTTATATGTTGTTCGTGTCCAAATATGGGGCTTGTGAGGTCAGACTTAGTGAGATTCGTCGGTTATCTCCATATATGGAGGGATGTGTTGGTTATCTCCATATCTGGAGATTCAACCTTCAACGATTTTGACATCTTGTATCTTATGTTTAACTATCATGCTGATGGCTCTAGTATGAGTTCATTTGAAAAGAAAACATGTCTTCTGTTCTGTGCTATTGATTAAAATGTAAACATAGGCTGTAGACATGCAGTTGCCACTGCCACCTGGTGAGTCTCATGGTGCTCAGATTGTATCTTAAAAGCATATCAGTCTATGAGAAGTTGGAGGCTCAAATGTATAAATAGATCACAATTGATTTATATATCAAGCTTTTCAACTAAACCAGGGTTGGTCTAGAAATGAAAAGCATGTTGCGTAAGGGAGGGATGATTCAATAGAAGTAGGTCTAGGTAGTGTCTGATGTCTCAAAAAAAGTCGATTCGACTCGATTTGCTGGTGTAACAAAACTACAAACCAAGTGTCAAGACACCTGCCTCTGAGTGCCTCTATGCACCAAAATCTGTCCCAAGATAATTCAGAAAGGGGTGTTTTGGTACAGTTATATGCACTGGTAACAGACAGCAGATTTATGCTGTCTGTAAATATAAGCTGTGTAAGCATTTTATCCCCCCCTTCGTTTTGTGGCAGGCAAGTGTTCCATATTTTAAGTGCATGAGCATTTTACCATTGCATTTCTTATATTTACCCCCTAAGGGAAAAGTGATGGTGCTGTCAGATATCTCTCTGTAATAATGATGCATCATTGTGTGGTGATTTTCCTTTTTAATAATTACATTCTCACCATAAAAATATGATGGATTATTATTATTAGTATACAACATTCATCATAACATATAGTCTATAAAAACGATTTAAGATGTCCCAGGAAAATCCAATTAAATATTGAAATAGGGAACTATAGTTAAGTGGATTTGATTTCATTCTCTCTCTCTCTCTCTCTCTCTTTCTCTCTCCCTCTCTCCCTCTCTCTCTCTTTGTGGTGCATGGATTTGTCTTCAACGTGCTCCGGCTGGCATTGGAAGTAGTTCCGGTGGTTTAGCAGGCGGACGGGGTAGCGATGAGATGAGACCGGCGATCCCTGTTGTTGAGCGCAAAAGCGAATAGCGGGGTCAAGTCTGCTCATCATGACAGTCAAATGACCACGGCACCGGTCAATTCTGACGCCTGTAGAGCACGATGCATGCGACCAAGTGACAGCGGCTCGACCTCCGGCGTTAGCTTTGTCTTCGAGGGACATTTCCAAGTGCAGAATAGGCTTCTGGAACCGCTGATTCTGTGAAGAAGAAGGAGGAAAAAAGAAAAAAAGGAAGAAAAAAAATTGAGCCGGCATAAACACCTTCCCGGGTAAGTAGAGCTAAGTAGACTTATTGCTGAAGAATCTGGGAATGACAGTTGGTCAGGGCTCGAGATATGTATTCAAAAAATATGTCTTTCAGGGAGAGAGATTGTGGTTGCTTGGGGGGAGTTGAGTTAATGACAGGCCATGCAATTCCCTGCCTGTCACAGTATATGCATATAGTCAGCGTTTATAGTAGTGTTGTATTTCCAATATCCATGACATGTCATGTCAACTTGCATGACATATTCCGCCTGTGGCCAGTGGGGCTATCTAGCAATATTGTCTGAGATAATGATACGTATGCTATGGAGGCAAACAAATTAACGCACTAAACATGTGTGTTGCGTGCACGAACATAATAGCATAAACCTGCTAAAAAAGCACTTTAGATGTGATAAAACTGTCGATGTCGTATTATTAAACAAAACAAGCATAAAAATCGCCAAAGAGGGAACGTGTCCATCAACTGCCCTGTGTTGTGTCCTCGTTGTTAGCAATGTCACTGTATTATATTCTCAGGTGGAGAGGCTACTTCTATAGCCTATACATAATGTAGAATGATGACTCAGTAACAAAGTTTTCACAAAATCATAAGAACAGCCGGATATCCTTTCTTGCTCGTTATTGGCTTAAAGTAGATTTGAATTACATTCGGGGAAAGGAATTATCTCTTGAATTGATGTGCTGCTATTGGAGATGCTATTGGAGATTACATGGGGTGGGGGTCTTGCAAAGTTGCACCCCAACATCAATTAGTGCATACTGTATGATCTGTATTAGTAGGCCTACTCATGACACATTTAATCTGATTTGTGTGTTTTGTGGATTGAATGAATAGTCACTCTTGAAAGGATTGAGTTCAACTTAAAATATGGCATTACCCGTATTTTCCGGACTATAAGGCGCACTTAAAAGCCTTTAATTTTCTCAAAAAACTACAGTGCGCCTTATAGTCCAGTGCGCCTTATATATGGATCATTCATTGACATTGACATTCCCTTTAGCACAGCTCCATCTGTTTGATGCATAACGCAACGGTAGCGTCTATTATGTGCGCCTTATAGTCAGGTGCGCCTTATATATGAAAACAGTTTGAAAATAGACCATTCATTGACAGTGCGCCTTATAGTCAGGTGCGCCTTATAGTCCAGAAAATACTGTAGTTACTTTCAAAAGGGTTTAGCAGAGTCAAATGGTAATTGGTAAACTGACACATTTGCCCTTGAGTATACCTTTAGACAATGGGGCAATCACGATTAGCACCGAAATATGCACAAGTTCGGAGTGGGATCACATTTGGGTTATGAGTTGCATTGAGTACCCAAATATGGTCTCCTTTCTGCCTATAGTCTCAGCTCAGTGGCCATGGGATAAGAGTGTCCGCTGTGAGATTGGGAAGTGTGGGATCGATTCCCCAGCTGGGTCATGCCAAACACTATGCAAATGGGACCCAATGCTTCCCTGCTTGGCAGTGGCACTCAGCATCAAGGGTTGGATTGGGGGTAAATCCCTGCGCCATACTAGTGTCATGTCCAGGGGGTGTAGCCTACTTTTACATCATGGCCAGGGGATGTACTTGTACATCAAGCTGCCTCACTCATTAGAAACATGAGATAGGCCCCTGGTCTATGGGGCCACCTGGTAGCCTTAGATTAAGACGTACCTAGAGGTATTTCATCGATGCTGACATTTTCACTCCATGAGCGTCTAGGGTATTAATGGAATGCTTACCTGGACACTCACCTTCGGAGCTCTACGGGCTCTGAACATGCATCAAATGCAAAATATAAGGTGCCAATTTCTTCTGCCAAATGTTAGCGAGACCTGCGGAATCTAATGTATTAGTCCATGTTTTTCAATAAATAAGTGTTTTAATCCAGTCTGTGTCAGAGTTTCACTGTTTTTCCTCATTTACCACTGCAGAAGACATTGGCACCTTATATTTTGTATTTGATGCATGTTCAGAGCCCGTAGAGCTCCGAAGGTGAATGTCCAGGTCTGGATTCCATTAATAACCTAAGACGCTTGTGGAGTCGAAAACGTCAGCATCGATACCTATACGAGCATCTTAAAGGAGTAGTTCACCCCCAAAATTACCTTTTTCCCATTGATTACTCACGGCATGGAGTCTTGAGTTCAATAATATTTTTTTGTATTTGTCGCATTCCTAAGAAAAAAAATGGATTATAGTACATTTACCCCCACTGATTCTGGATAGGGAGCCAAATGCATTTTGGTCCCCGTCCGGAATCAATGGGGGTACATTTATTGTAATCAAATTATTGTCAAAAAACAAAAAATATTATTGAACTCAAGTCTCCATGGCGTTAGTAATCAATAGAAAAAAAGTCATTTTGGGGGTGAACTACTCCTTTAATCTAAGGCTAGGCCACCTGGCTCAGCAAGGTGGGACGTAATACTATAGGCCTAACTGCTCTACTAACTTATAATATATGATATACCTACTGTACTACACAGCCTATCTACTAAAATATGTATGTGTGTACAGTGATAATTAAAAGCACATATACCCTGAAGAAGGCAGTTACCTGCCGAAACGTTGGTTATTTTTTACTGTGTCCAAAAATAAAGTATTGGCACTTTGTCTACCAGTGTGTTCGGTGCGGCCAAGTTCTTGTCTCTTGAATACAACTATTTAGACTATTCTTCCGCGGGCCAGCACCACTATACGTCTTTGGTGTGCGTAGCATTCTCGTGCACAGAATTAAAAGGACTATAACAGAAATGTTCCTCATAGTACTGTGTCATTGGCCAATACAGAACAATTACATTTCCATTGAAACAAAACAATAGGAAGAAGACTGCAGAAAAAGAAAGTGAGGTAGGAGAAGTAAAGAAAGAGGGCGAGAGAGACAATGTGGGCGAGAGGACCCTGCTTCTGATTTGGATGCGCCTCTAATTCTTATCAAGATGAGAGCTGTCTGAACAGATTTCTCTCATCATTATTTGCACTGAGATTTACGTGCGCTTTTAAATGGTGTTGATTGAGGCTAATTTGGCTTTTTAATTGCAGAACAGCTGCCACACTCACTGGTGATTGCCATTGTAGATGCTCTCAATAGATCACTCATAGACCCCTAAATGCCTCATTAAGTTATGCAGAATCACATGAAACGTGCAGAGGAGAAAACCTCGTAATGTGTTCTGATTTCTGTTTTATCATCGGAAAGGTCGTTGTAATTATCGTCAATGTCAGCAAAAGTAGTACTAAGAAATGAGTCTGGTGCTAACTTTTTAAGAGCTATTTGTGGGTAGTGTTTGAATTTCAATGGGTTTCTTTGATAAACAAGAATAATACCATATGTCAATGTATACTATCAATCATGGTTTTTCTAATTTCGTGATGTCTGGCTGCACACATTATTTATTATTTTACAATCTATTATTTTCCTTTTTGTACGGAATCGTTTTGATTACTTTACTATTACAGCGTTCAACCACGTACTCGCATCTCATTGTTTGTCAAGAGCTATTTGCCAAATAATTAAAGCACAATGGATTTCAAACCGTGCACTTGTCACACATCATGATAAATATATTAAAAAAGGTTTGCTCCCCAAGCATCTCCTGCATAAACAACTAATAAAGTGCAATGTATGTTACCCCATGCATTTTAACTTTCAAGATGTGTATGCATGAAGGGATTATTATGGTACATACAGTACATCATTGCCAAAGATTATTTAAAATAAAGTTACAAGGGCTGATTTCGATGAGTATTTTGAGTAATTCCTCCATTCATTTACTGATACTAGCCACTCTCAGTGCACCTGTAGCCTTTTAACTTTTCGCACTGCAGTCATTGGGGTCAAGGAAGTTCATGGCAAATTATTGACTTCCTTCAAATCAAATATAAATTAATTTTCTCTGACTAGTAGGAAAAACCTGCTGGTGTGAATGTTGCATTGTCCCTGAAAGCTGTATTAAATAGCTTACCTCCAAATTAAAGTGATCATTAGGAGAATTCACTTATCCTTCCCCATTCTGCTTAGTAACAACATAACATCAACTGAAGATATCTGACAAGGCTGTTCCACTATATACTGTATAGGTTATAGCTGCTATACACCTGAGACCAGAAAGCCAAGGGAAGGATATTCATTTGAAGATGCAATAAATTGATATGCGTGCAAAACAGCAGCCTCTCTCTCTCTCTCTCTCTCTCTCTCTCTCTCTCCTTTTTTGAATGTATCAAATTTTTCCACTGAGAGTGCTCCCAGGAGCCGTGGTGATTCTATGGCCAATCAAAAACTACAAATAATCTGAATTCAAATTCAGTAATATTAGAAACTCCTTTCATCTTGTCACGCATCCGCTTTGATTCATCCATAAAAGCATTTCTCAGATTTGAAAGAGAAAGATGCAAGAGATTAGATTGGGTGATGATAACTCCTTAATGGCCTATCTCTTGGAAATAACGGAGCCTTGGTGCTGTCATACACTTTGCACGTGCTAGCAGAGTGTAAAGCTTGCTATTGTGAATCTAGTGTAAAGTCCCATGTCTTACACGAACAGAGAGTGTAGTTGCCCTCCACTGGTTATGTTTTAATGAGTAACAATTGTAAGCCAATTTGCATGTAAAACAATGTAATTATAAACAACCATCAAAAAGCTGTAATACTTCTAAAAAATGTAAATGACTCCCCATTATAAAGCGCAACAAAACCTAATCCGTGCCTCCAAGCCAGTGCCTCTAGGATTGGGGGACTTATTTCTATTATTAATGCTATTCACAAGCCAAACTTTTTAGGCTGGTGCAGTTGGGGCGCTTTAATCTATTTTTGCTGTAAATTAATGAATTTTTAAAGAGGAGTAGTCCTTACTGAATAGGGCTGAATGTGGGAATGTAGTTTGAGTCGTGGTGACGCAGTGCTGTTGCCCCCCCCCCCCCCCTACTGTGCTAAGCATGAGTTCACAAGCAGCATCCCAACTCTCTCCTGGGACATTTCGTTGGGGGAGCATGCTGAAATGCTGCACTCCTATGTTTTATTTATGACAAAATATGCCTTTTTAACTTTGCCGTTGTCAGAATCTCGGAATTGTGATAGCTTTTTCCTAGTCGGAGGTGGTAAGTCTACTGGGTCGCTGGCTCGCTCTACCTTGGCAGATGTTTTCAGGTGTTGTGTTCTGTGAGGGCTTTACTGAGTTAGATATTTATTCTGGCCCTTTAGGGATGCAGTGGAGCCTACTGATTTATTTCTTCAAGGTTTCCTTCAATCAGCTTTGCTTTTAGTCCTGAGAAAAAAACTGTTGGGATCAATAGATTCTATTTCAATTGAGATACCAGTGAAGGTTGTACACTTAAATGAATAAAACAGCCTGTTTCTCTCAGAATGAATATGAACATTCAGGGAATGGGTGTGTTTGAGTAGGTCTTCTTATTCCTTCCTTAATTGAATTGGTTGACATGGAAGTGACAACTCCTGCACAGAAGCAAGTCACCCACTGCATGTCAATTCTACGCAGTCAAGGACATGATGTAAAAATATATTTCTCCTATTTTTCTCTTTCTCTTAGTTTACGTGACCATGAACAAGAACCACTGACCCAACATTTAGTAATCTAGATGAAAAAGAATGAAAATCACTTTCATGATGAATCTTTAACTATCATCTGCACTGCTTTCAGTTCTCCTCCAAGAATAAGCAGACAGAATCAAATGATAATTACTTAACCCAACACCATTGACAGGCGACCAAGCAGCTCTGTCATAAGGGCAGCTGATTTGCCTCAATATCTCATAATTGAACCTTTTCACTGGCAAGTTTTCTGGCACTGAAGCCACTGAAGCAGAAAGTAATTAAGACATCGGATTTGGCTTTTCGGACCCCTTTTCTCCCTTTGAATGGCCCACACTTTTAGACATGATGGCGCTCAGTACGCCTACAGACTTTCTTTTGACACATTAGCCTTCGACAAGGCAGTCATTCCTCCTTCCCAGAACCCCCCCCCCCCCCCCCCCCCAATCTCATTACCAACCCCAGACACTCCAGAGTGTTCACACACTCTGGGTGGGTATTTTAATAACAATAATCATAACTCTTTACTATTTACTAGAAAGGGGGGCTCATATCAGAGCACATATCTCCACCAGGCTGGGTTGCTTAACCAGGGCTCTTCAAGTCATGGGTCACAGCTGCCAGGACCCAAGAAAGCTGTGAGGGAAAGTAGTGCTGATGATGGCATACTGTGTGTGTGTGTGTGTGTGTGTGTGTGTGTGTGTGTGTGTGTGTGTGTGTGTGTGTGTGTGTGTGTGTGTGTGTGTGTGTGTCTGTGTCTGTGTCTGTGTCTGTCTGTCTGTCTGTCTGTCTGTCTGTCTGTCTGTCTGTCTGTCTGTCTGTCTGTGTGTGTGTGTGTGTGTGTGTGTGTGTGTGTGTGTGTCTGTGTGTGCATGTGCATGTGTGTGTTTCTTCTCTATAGAGCACACCTCTCTAAAATAGAGAGGTATAGTCTGTCTTGCCCCCGCCCCCAAAATGCGTACATTGTAACACAACGTTACTTGGATTGTTAACTGTAATATTATATACTGTTTTGGTAATTGTTATGTATTGCTGATCTGCAGGCTCACAAGGTCACCTTGCAATGTGCTGTGAGCTTGTAGATCTTCAATTTCTTTGCTGAATGTAATGTACCACTGTTAGGACATGCCCAGAACAGGGAATGCTATAAGGTTCAAGTTCTCTTAAGCACCATTCACACTGAGCACAATAACTACTGTATAACAATAATTATCAGAGCATCCACACTGATGTACGATATGTTCTAGAAACAGAACTCTGTGCAGTCCAGCTGTGTCAGAGCCCACACATAGAGGGGGGAAGAGAGTTCTGAGTGCTGAAAGACGCTTGCAATAGGATATATGGATAAATCTGACTCTGATTATTGATTATAAGGAGATGAGACATACCTGAAGTAATGACAGTTAGCCTACCAGCTATCTTTAGCTTCATAATAGACTCCTCATCATCTACATTAATAATACAACCTTCCAAGGGTAAGTGACAGATTGCATCCCAGATGTCTGATGGATTTTGAATGGCTCAATATACTCGTGTCATTCACAATATCGTGCTGAAAGTGATCCAAACGATATCGTCTACAACTATAGTTGTCGTCGTGGTGGTGGTGGTGTATAGTGGACGGCTGGGGTCTGGACGCTGCCATCCTTTTGAGTGTGAGTGTAACCTAAAAGAGTAGTTCACCCCCAAAATGACTTTTTGTCTGTTAATTACTCACACCATGGAGACTTGAGTTCAATACTATTTTTAGTTTTTTGTCGCATTCCTAAGACAATAATTTGATTACAATAAATTTACCTCAATTGATCCAGGATGTGGACCCAAATGGGGGTAAATTTACTATAATCAAAATGTTGTCTTAGGAATGCAACAAATTGAGTTCAACAAAAGTACTATTGAACTCAAGTCTCCATGACATGAGTAATCAATAGTAAAAAGTCATTTTGGGGGTGAACTACTGCTTTAATTTGATAATCCTGCTTTGTGAGACACAACTAATCAAATATTGATTAAATGGTTGTACAGTTGACACACAGTTGACGTACAGTTTTTCAGTTCAATCTGTCATCTGGCTTATCATTCATTATATTTGTGCAAAATAAACTGCTACAAACTTTGCAGCAATCAAATATAAAAATATGAAGACGATAACAAATAAAGTAGATTTTCAGTAGATTTTCTGAAATATTATACAAGATGAAAACTAAATGTAATTATTGCTGTATTAGTCTAATGTTGTAAAATAAAATGCCCCAAGACATAAACATAGGGGAAGCACAGAAGAATAAACTGTCTTTCTGTCATACTGTAAGGGCAAGGATGGTAAATCGTTGAATGATATCAGCACAGAGACGACAGGTATGATCCCTTTAATCTTCTCAGTGGAAAAACAACCTTCTTTACTCGAAGATTTACGCACATTGAAATTGACCACGAAATGAAGAGACGGTCAACCGTGTTAAATACAAATCCAGGGCTGTTTATTGGCGTGAATTAGATTTATTTTTTTAAATACTCTGTTCTTGCATTTTGTCATTGCTTTCATTTCCAACTGATAATATTTTGACGTGGCTCCTTCTCCACAAACTCCCAACCTCTCAGCCACCGCCACCCATTTCCACCCACTCCTCCACTCCTCTCCATTCAAAGTTCTCTATTAAAATGCAGAACTGTAAAGCCTCTCTCGCAGCCTAAAAGCCTGCTAGCAGCGGGGGGCTGTTAGCTGTTAGCGATGCATTCAGCTGGGTGAGTGCATCACAGCTACAAAGTCTAATGGGTGAATACATTCAATCACACACAGCCCTCCCTCCCACCCAACTCCTTTAAAGGGACAATGTGAAAGAAGCTGCGTCCTCAATGCCAGGGAGGAAAGTATTCACACTGACTATGGAGGAGAATGATTTCTAGTTCATAAAATGCCCAAAATCGTTGCCTTTCAATTTTTTTCTCTTCATTTTGGTGGTTAATACTTGTCATCTCTTTTGGACGTGCCAACTAATAGACACTAATAACTTAACTTTAATATCACAAGTTTCATCCTCTTTAATTCTTTGCCTTGACATTTCACAATTTCTCTTTAATGGATTTTTAAGTCCCTGTCCACATGTCCCTGCCTGGTGTGGTTTAAATCTTCATAAAATAACGTCCCTGTTTAATAAATGTACGTGTCAAGTGTTTTTCTCCAACTCAAAACATCCCTAAAGGAGCTTAACACTACCTTTTCCTTTGCTCTATCTTTGACCTCATTAATATTCCTTATCCTATGAATATGTATACGTTTCAACCTCCAGAATATGTACACGTTTGATCCTCCAAAATGTAGATAATCCAGTGACTATCCACAGAAAGAGAACATGATGGCACAATGAAAACAAACAAATAATCCAGTCACTTCCTCATTGACAGGACCCATGTCTGGAGTGCTTGTTTTGTATAACTAAACATTGCATGCGTCCTCATTGACCAATGCATATAAATGCAAGCATTTAGTGAGGCTCTGTTTGCCATTCGGCATGTGATGTTGCACCCCGTCCGATTTGCGTGCCCTGTGTCTGTAATACAAAATAGCCTTTCACTTTCTGGAAAGTTAGCATGCGGAAATAGAAGAAATTTACATTAAAAAAGGAAGTTTTAAATATTGTTTCAAATAACTTAACCAAAACTGGGGCACGTGGCTCAGTTGGTAGCGCTGTCGCATCACAGCTAGAAGGTCCTGGGTTCGATTCAGCCGGGGGACGCTGTGGACGCTGAGGGCGTGTTCTGTCCTCTGCGTCATCAGTGCCCACACCCTAGGTGGGGTTGGCGAAAGGGCCTTTCTGTGTGGAGTTTGCATGTTCTCCCCGTGTCTCCTAGGGTAGATACCCTCACACAAACATGCAGTAATCCTGGTCTCTATGATGCCAGCCGGGGCGCCTGATAGGAACTGGTTGGAATAACGTGTTCCTTCCACGCGCTACGTCCACCCGAGGAAGCTCCCCCCTGTCAGGTGATAAGAAGCGGCCTGCTCACACCTCATGCACTGAAGGAAGCATGAGCTCAGTTCGGGGCCCTCCCCAGGTTGGCAGAGGGAGAGCAGCGCCCAGGTTTACAGCTTAGGCAATTGGCACTGGGTGAAAAATGGGTTACAAAATCGTGGGATAAAAAAGTTAATAAAAAATGAAATAACCAAACCTGCCTGACGATGTCATTGGTAGGCAGGTTTCTGAACTGTCCACAGCCCTCCTCTGAGACACAGCGCTAGTAGATAGAATTGGTGCCATCTTGAGCATTAGTGAGGACCAAATATACACTGCTTACAGAAATGAAGGGAACAAAATGTTCCCTTAATTCTTTGAGCTTTCTTTGAGAGGTACTACAGTATACTATACTCGAATAAATTCAAATAAATTAAGGGAACATTTGTTCCCTTCATTTCTTTGAGCAGTATATTAAAATAGGTGAAGTCCTTGAGATGTGCAGTGTAATTACCAAGACCTTCATTAGTAAGCTTCAAAAATATATTAACCAAACAAAAACATGATTGGGGGACGGGACTGGACTTTAAGTGTCTTTTTTATAGTGTAATAAAATCCTGAGCTTTTACACTTTAAGAGTGGATTTGACAGTGTATAATGTCATTTCTTTTTATTTAGCCTGCTACTCAAGTAAAGAATTTTGAGATGTAGTTAGTGATTAAAAAAAAGAAAGTTTTCTAGACTTACCGCTTGTGGGCTTTAGACTTTGTGTTTGCTGTGATTGTGTTGACTATTGTTACATGGGCACTCATGTACTGCATTACAAAAAAGCCCTGCTACAAGGAGATTAACTGTCAATGACCTCTTTTTTTGCAAGATTCATGTTGAAATTATTCCCTCAAGGTTATTAGTCTACAAGTGTAGCTGGTTATTTATTTATATAGATGTAAAGGATACACTTTCTTTCATCATGGTAAATTGGACCACTTGAAGCCCATAGTTTGTTGTCTTCTTGAATAGATAAAAATACCTACACTTGAAATTGCTTCCGAGAGATGTTGTAAAAAAAAAAAAAGAAAGAAAAATCAACAACAATACAATTAGAAATGACACATTTTAAAACACATTTTGTATTTTTCTAGTGCAATACAATATAAAATGCAAGATTGTGTCCTCTTTTTCTTTTTTTCCCCATTAGGTTACTAACTAATAATTTAGCTAGGGACCCCCTGGAAGTTAGAGTACATGCTACCATAAGACGTCAGAACAAAGTTCTTATGGGGCTGGTTATAACTCCAAAATGATTTAATTAAGAAGTCGTGCCCTATAGAAACTAAAGAGGAACTTTGCAAGCACACAATCCACACAGTTGCTTCCAATTGGTAACATCAAGCCGGCTTAGAGGTGTCTGTTTAATGCCAGTGTGGTATGTTTCTTTTTTCAAGAGTAATCTTGTTTTAATGTGAAGGACTGTGTGCTCAAAAATGTAAATTGAGTTTGTTTTGCAATTTGGTAGAAGACTCGTGGCCATGACTCAGCATCATTGATCCCTAATCATCCAGGGGGTCTTTGAAATGAAAAAGAAGGTTGAGAACCACTTATGGATGGGACGATATGACAATATCACGACCCGAAAATTGTAACCTGTAAAATTACGCGATTATCGCGATAATCAAAATATCCCCAACATCCATTATCCAATGCGACACGTTGTGAGCTTGTAGATCGGCTATTTTTTGGCAAATGTTCTTCCCCAGGATAATGGAAGTTGGAGATATTTCCAGGTCCGTTTGACCAATTATAGAGGGGTTTAATGGTACCAGATATGCAGCTCGGGAAAATAAAAGGTGAAATGATCTCAGTGCATGACAGAGGATCATTTCACGCTAAATGTAAATCTCCATGCTACGATCAATGTGAGCGTTTTTTTATCACGATAATAACGATTATCGGCCAATCCCTAGAACCAATGGACCAGGTAGTGGGGTTGCGTGCCTGCCCGCTACAGCGGGGACCCCATGCCATGGTATCCCCGGAAGCCGAGTCACGCCTCCTTTCTGTTTCCCGTTATTACTCATGATTCCAAAATGCTCCTCACCAGGCCAGCAGCACCCCGCCATGCCGCCGTGCAGCCGGCCCACGCTTCCAAACCTCCCCACAAACAACAGCCGAGGCGGCACAGCAGGTCGAGGCTTGTGGCAGTCTGATTTGCAGCTTGAGCCTCCTTTTTAATGAGGGGAGAAGAAGTACTTGTTGTAGTAGTGTGTCCCCCCCTCCCCCACCCACACACACACACACACATACACAATAACACCAGTACAGCTACATTCCCCTCAGCAAAGAAACTGTGCACTAATTAAGATGGCTTCCCATGATTTGGGTGGGGGTGGAGGATGGGATGGTAGACAGGGATGGCGATGTGCAGAAGGTCTGGTCTATCGGTCCGGGCCTCCTCTCCTCTTCCCTCCTCCCCTCCCCTCCCCTCCTCTCCTCTCGTCCCCAAACCTTGGCTTTGTTTAGTTTTATGAGCGTGTACTAAACATTTGTTTTCCTTTTCCTTACTTTTAATTAAGCAAGGATGTGTGTTTTTTTTTCTTCTCCTGGTTCTTCTTTCCCTTCCTCCCAGTGCATTGGGCTCTCCAGGGGGACGGCTTGCAAAAAGCAGACAGAAGGGTTTGTGTTGTGTTGCTACTGGTAGGCACCCTCATTGAAGCTCTTCCGGCTACGTCGTTGTCGCGGGTGGAAACCTTGTATGTCCAAAACCGTTCGTTTTGTATTTATCGTTTTAAAAATGGTTTAAAATAGTGAAAATTAGCCGATCTACAAGCACACAACGCCTCGCAACGCGAGGCGTTGTGTGCTTGTAGATCTGCTATTTTCACTAGTCTTGCGCGACAGTCTTGTATGATGAAGCAGGGCTTTGCTTTACGAGAAAACGTACACATTTGAAACGCTTGAGATACGAGGTTTCTGCCCGACAGTGACGATATACTACAGTGAACCTGAATGGAGAATGCGTGGGCCTGTAGGTTCTTTGTTGTTCAAGGACATTTGGAAGCTTATTGTATGGGATGAGAGATGAAGGTTTTAGATGTACTGTAGATTCCTGTATCCCTTGGATGAACTCACGAAGCTGTGTGGTTAAATCCTTTTTTTTGTTGTTGTTGTTGTTGTAGGTTAAGGTAAGGTAAGATCTGCCTCTTGTTTCCCAGACGCAAAACAAATTTATACTTCCAAAAAGGCATCTGACATCACTAGATAGGCAATATTTCTGCGTTATAAAACGGAGCGTTGGTCCAAACGGGACATCTTGACTCCGATGATGAGTCAGCGCTCTGTGGCATTCTGACTTCTGGGGTCGTAATTCTTCAGCCCTGATGGAAGCGCAGAGCGCGATTGGCAAGCCAATTTTCTTACATATATTAGAAGACCTCCCTCTCTCTTTCCCTCCCTGAGTCACCCTTAAAGTATTTTCTACCCGAAGCCCCCCTCCACAGGCACGTGCACACATAGACACCAAAGGGGGCTTGAGCCCCTGCCCTTTTACCCGTCTGTAAAAAAGTGCCCTTTCCAGACGATGAATGCAGTTTCTACTCTGGTGAAAGAAATACAAATGCCCTCTTTCCATGGCATACCTGAAGGCAGCATTCGAGAGAATTGCCTTGTCCAAACTCTCCTGAAGTTGAACGCAGTATCTTATGTTGAAAGAATTGCCCTCTCTGTCTAGAAATCCATGCTGTAACGCCAGATCTCCAGTATTTTGTGCTTAGTTCAGTGTGGTATCAAGCACTGAAAATAGCCGAACACCAAGCTCACAATGCGTCGCACTGCGACGCGTTGTGAGATTGGAGGTCTGCTATTTTCGATACATCCACCAAAAGGCCCTTTTAGAAATATCAGCCCCTGCCTCTATAACATTCTCTGCACGTCCCTGCCCACACACACACACACACACACACACACACACACACACACACACACACACACACACACACACACACACACACACACACACACACACACACACACAGACACACACACACACACACAGACACACACACACACACACACACACACACACACACACAGACACACACACTCCAACCAAACCCCACTCACACACAGGGTGCATTCTGATCTCTCGGACTCACTCTCAAAATAGCCAATACATTTAAATGTCGAGGCTCCCTTGAGTGCTTCCATTGTGTGCCGTCTGTCTCTGTCCAGGACTGGGAGCTGGGGGTGGGTGGGGGGGGTGCAAGGCATGGAACTGACAGGAGAGTGAGGCACGCCGATGCTCAGACAACATGAGCAGGTTGGGTGCTGGTGGAGGCGGGTGGGAGGGGGGGCTGGGGGGCAGAAACCTTGTATCTCAGAGCTTCAAATTTGTACGTTTTCTCATAAAGCAAAGCCCTGCTTCGTCATACAAGACTGTCGTGCAAGACTAGTGAAAATAGCAGATCTACAAGCACACAACGCCTCGCACCGCGAGGCGCTGTGTGCTTGTAGATCGGCTATTTTCACTATTTTAAAACATTTTTAAAACGATAAATACCAAATGAACGGTTTTGGACATACAAGGTGGGGGGTGGGGGCGGCGATACAGTGGGAAGAAAAGGGGGGGGGGGTGAGCCTCCTTTCAGCCTCCGCTGGAGGGTTGGAATTTCTTCCCGAACTGCCCCCCCCCCACACACACACACCCCATTTGGCAGGCACTTGTGAAAACAATTCTCCAGCTTTTAGTCACTCTGCAGATTCAATTGCCATTTCCACTTTGGAGGGAAGGAGAGTGACGGGGAGTGAGGGATCCGTACAGACGGGGAACTGAACGCGGGGAGCGAGAGAAAGAGAGAGAGAAAGTGAAGACTTTTAACTGGGTTGGACAGATGCCGAGGCCAGCCGAGCGGCTGGGCAATATTAATATCTTATGAAGGCTTTCTGGCAAAGACCATACAGCTCACCGTCTTGCGCGGCTCTGTGTGTGTTTGTGTGATTCCAGTGTGTCGGCACTCAGCGATTCCTAAACGGGAGGACGTGCTAACATGCGCCAGACAAGGATTCCACCTTTCACCTTCAGTGAGTTCCACGGATGCTTGGGCCAGAAGAAAGTTGGAATGCAACGGAAATGGTAAGAGTCCTCATCATCAACAGTAGCCTACTGTGTCATCAACAAACTGGGCCCGTCTCATGTATTGATTATTTGTGGTATTGCAGGTGCCATTTTAGGTGTCATGTTTATGTCATCGTAACCCATTTAAATCTGAGGCAGACTTCTAAATCCTGACCTATGTTTTCTGTATATACTATAAAACAATAAAATGTCTAAAGCCACACATACTGTATTGCATAATGTAATACGATCATCATACTAAAAAGCCACGAGATCTCTGTCTGCAAAAAAGGGGGCGGGGCAGAGAGAGAGAGAGAGAGAGAGAAAGAGACAGAGATGTCGTCCTCGTAATAATATAATAAACCAGTATGCAAGTTAACTAATCTGCGTATTTCTGCCAAGCGCTGCTGTCCTCCACAAGCTGTGTCTGCTAATGAGCAGACCAGGAGTTGTAAACAAAGTAACAAACGTCCTCTCTCCCTCTCTCTCTCTCTCTCTCTCTCTCTCTCCCAGAATTAAACCAGGGCCGCTCTGCGTCAGCCATCCAGTGAGTGAAAGGAGACCCCTCACGCCGAACGTCACTCGGACCTCGATCTGTGAACCCTTGACCCTTGACCCCCACCCCCCCCCCCCTCCCAACAACCAGCCACTATGACGTCTGAGCTGGAGAGCAGTCTAACCTCCATGGACTGGCTCCCCCAGCTCAGCATGCGGGCGGCCATCCAGAAGGCCGACGCAGGTAGGGATCAGTGTTGTTTTTGACAGCAGATTTTGATTTAGTTTTAGTCTTTTGAATAAAATGTCATTTAGTTTTAGTCATAATTTAGTCACCTGAAAAGTTTTAGTTTTAGTCTAATTTTAGTCGACTAAATTACATAAGATTTTAGTTGACTCAGCTACAGTTGATTTAGTCAACTAAAATGTATTTTGGCAGGCCTTGATGACTTTCTCCTCCACTAGTCCCTCCCTAACGTTTTAGTCTAGTTTTTATTTTGTTGACGAAATTGTCAATATATTTAGTCTTAGTCATCACAACTTAGTTTTTATTTCGTTTTTATTTCGTTTTCGTCAGTGAAAAAAACGCAGTCGACACACACAAAATCAACACTGGTAGGGATGGGACCAGGCACGTGCACACATAGACATCAAAGTGGGCTTGAGCCCCTGCCCCTTTATCCGTCTGTAAAAAAAGTGCCCTCTCCAGACCATGAATGCAGTTTTTACTATGGTGAAAGAAATGCAAATGCCCTGCTCTTTCTATGCCATACCTGAAGGCAGCATTCAAGAGAATTGCCTTGTCCAAACTCTCCTGAACTTGAATGCAGCAAATTATGTTGAAAGAATTGCCCTCTCTGTGTAGAAATCCATGCCGTTACGCCACATCTCCAGTATTACTTGATTATGCTCAGTTCAGTGTGGTGTCACGCATCGAAAATAGCCGACCTCCAATGTGAGCTTGGAGGTCTGCTATTTTCGATATTTCAACCAAAAGACCCTTTTATAAATTTCAGCCCCTGCCTCTCTAACATTCTCTGCACGTCCCTGATTAGGACGATATGAAAATGTCATGTTGCGATTATTGTGACCAAAGGAATCGTGATTTACGATATTATTGTGATAATCAAAATATCCCGACATCCGTTATCCTGGGGGCGGAACATTTGCCAAAGTATAGCCGATCTACAAGCTCACAACACGTCGCAACGCGTAGAGAGAGTGAAAAAAAAGACTTATCAAGTACGTTATTTCCAGGTCCGTCTTACAAATTATAGGGTTTAAATGGTAGCGGATATGCAGCTCGTTAAATAAAAGTGAATTGATCCCAGATTCCCTGTGCATGGCGGAGGATAATTTCACGATAAATTCAAATATCCACAATGCGATTATTGTGAGTGTTTTTTTTACGCGATAAACGATAATTAAGCAATATTACACGAGAAGCTGTGCATATAACACGGTTATCCGGCAGGAATAGGAACAGCCTTACCGCAGGAACGAGCCGACAGGCGAGTCCCGTAGGTAGGGCTGAAGTAAACACTGTTGCCCTTAAAAAAAAACACGTCAACTTCATTTCATTGTAATTAAGATATTCGATAGGAATTTGTAATTTTTCAATGCCACATTTTGCCACATTTATGTCCCTGAACGTCACATGAAAACCGCTAGCCTAGCCGCCTAGCATAGTGTGGGGAGAGAGGAGCGCTTGCTGTCTTTCGTGACCAACGCAGCAGATTTCTTTACTTGATGAGAGACAGTGCAGTAGTGCTCGTTATATGCACAGTTGGAGAGCCTGTTTTCCATTGAGAGCCAGACTACCTGTTGTATAATAACGATTATCGTCCCATCCGTAAACGCAGGGCATCTCCACCACGGTCACCACCACCACCACCACCACCTTCACAGCCACCACCTGGGACACCACCACGGGCACCACCACCACGGGGGGCACGGGACGGGCAAGAAGGCGGCCCAGCTGGACCCCGGCACCACACTGGACCAGGAGGAGGCGGCGCAGCACCGCGACGGCAAGCCGCCGTACAGCTACGCCAGCCTCATCACCTTCGCCATCAACGGCTCGCCGCGGAAACGCATGACCCTCAGCGAGATCTACCAGTGGATCTGCGACAACTTCCCCTACTACCGGGAGGCAGGCAGCGGCTGGAAGGTAAGAGGAAAGGGAGAGAGAGAGAGTAGGGCTGTCACAATGATTACATAATCGTCTAATCGCAATTATTTGACATAATCGTGATTCTTTTTCATAATCGTTTCCATGTTGACAAATTTTCATATATTTTTTAAAGTAAAGAATTGTGGAAATAGCAGATCTACAAGTTCGTTGTGAGCTTGTAGATCGGCTATTTCCACTATCAATGTTCTTTTTTTAAGTCTAAAGTTGTCAAATATGTCAGTAATTTCTTTGTATATTTAGTTTATGTGTCATATCTACCATGTGCAACTTCAAAGCCTAAAAGCCAAAAAGAAATGTAATTGTCAACAACAAAAACACAATTAAATTGTTAATCGCAATTATTTGAGTGACAATTAATTGTCATGTAAAATGTCCTAATCGTGACAGCCCTAAGAGTGAGAGAATGTTTTTTTGTGTGTGTTACGATCAAAACCTCCACCGGCTGTCTGTCTGTCCATCATGTCACGTCACACTTGTGGCCCTACACTTATCTCCGGCACCGTTGCCCCATCCATGCCAAACTTTGCACAGCACACACTCCTTGGCTGGCAAACCAAAACCTCCGCCCCTGATTTCTCACATGCTCCTGTTCTAACGCCACCATAACGGTCGCTTATCTCCAGATTATTGAGTCTTACTGGTCGTTATTATCGTTTATCGTGATAAAAAACACTCACAACTAGAAGCAGTGCTCTTCCGAGCATAGGTCTCCACCAGGCCAGGCGTCCTGGTGGTGCTATAATAGGTCAATGTAAAAAGGGTGGAATGTGTTCTTCGCCAATATTACCAAACTTTGGAAGCCAATATTAGCCAATTAGGATGGAATATGAAATATCAGATGGATCGGACTTGATCACATGACTATAGAGATACTGTGTACTGATTTGCATGATTGTTGGAGAAAATCTGATGGAGTAATATCAAAGAATTTGTTTTACATAAGATGTCCTCCTGGTATAAAATATAAATGTGAAAAATGCAGGGCAAAGGTTTATCCTTAGTCTCTAGGGTGTGCGCATACAAAGTTTTCCACTTATCGGTGGAGTTAAAGGTAAAAACACAAATTGCCCTGTTATAGCGCCACCATGAGGCTGATTTGAGAAATGTAAAGTGGCATTTCTTCTTCGGCCTAGTGGGAACGTGCGTGCCCAATTTCACCATAATTGTCTCCACCAGCCGAAGGCTGAGGGAGAGTATGTTTTCCCCTCCGTCCGTGCGTGCGTCCGTCCGTCCGTCCGTCCGTCCGTGCGTGCGTCCTCGCAGTTTGTGAGCGCCTAATCTCAGTCGCCGTTGGCCCGGACGCTGCCAAAGTGAGCACACACACTCCCTGGATGCCAATCTAGAACCTCTGCCCTAAATTTTTCAAATGGGCCTTTTCTAGCGCCACCTAGTGGCCGATGTTCGCAAAACACATTTCGGTGCACTACTCTTACAGATTTTGGCCAAAAATCCTACAAATCGGTAGGCAGTATCTCGACAGTCATGTGATCGAAACGGATCTGTCCGATTTTGCATATTCCATCCTGATTGGCTAAGATCGGCTTCCAAAGTTTGTAGGATTGAGCCGTTTGGAACAAAATGCCTCAAATCCCAAACGCAAAGTGCAATCATCATGAAATCGCACACACGTTCCCACTAGGTCGAAGAAGAAATGCCACTTAAAATTTTTGAAATCAGCCTCATGGTGGCGCTATAACAGGCCGATTTGTGGTTTTACCTATAACTTCACCGATCAGTTTCAAACTTTGTAAGCGCACTCCTAGACTAGAGGCTAAGGATAAACCTTTGCCCTGCATTTTTCACATCAGCATTTTATAGCGCCACCTTTGGGCCGACTTGTGTAAAACACATTTTTGGATATTACTCCTTGAGATTTTATCCAAAAATCACGCAAATCGGTACACAGTATCTCTATAGTCATGTGATCAAGTCCGATCCGTTTGATATTTCATATTCCATCCTGATTGGCTAATATTTGCTTCCAAAGTTTGCAGGATTGCTCAGTTTTTGAACAAAATGCCTCAAATCATCAACGCAGCTTGTTGCACGCTGTGTTCATGATTTGAGGCATTTTGTTCAAAACGGAGCAATCCTGCAAACTTTGGAAGCCAATTGTAGCCAATCAGGATGGAATATGGAAAATCGGACAGATCCATGTTGATCACATGACTGTAGAGATACTGTCTACCGATTTGTAGGATTTGTGGACAAAATCTCTAAGAGTAGTGTACAGAAATGTGTTTTGCAAACATCTGCCTCATGGTGGCGCTAGAACAGGGCCATTTGAAAAAATGTGGGGCAGAGGTTCTGAATTGGCATCCAGGGAGTGTGTATGCTCAATTTGGCAGCGACCATGCCAAAGGCGCCGGAGATTAGCTGGTAACAAACTGAAGGACGCACGGATGCACGCACGGACGCACGGACGGACGGACAGGGGGCGAAAACACACTCTCCCCCATGCCTTCGGCTGGTGGAGACAATAATTATCTTCTGTCATGCACTGGGATCAATTCACCTTTTATTTGCCGAGCTGCTTAATCCGGTACCATTTAAACCCTCTATAATAGGTAAAACGGACCTGGAAATAACGTACTTGATACAGTCTTTTTTTTCACTCGCTTGTGAGCTTGTAGAACAGCTAAGGATAATGGATCCTTACATCGGCTAAGGATAAGGGATGTTGGGGATACTTTGATTTTCACGATAATATCGTAAATCACAATTTCTTTGGTCATAATAATTGTGACATGAAATTTTCATATTGTGTGTGTGTGTGTGTGTGTGTGTGTGTGTGTGTGTGTGTGTGTGTGTGTGTGTGTGTGTGTGAGAGAGAGAGTGTGAGAGAGACAGAAACAGAGAGAGACAAAGTTGGAGAGAGTAGGGGAGAGTGTGTGAGAGAATGAGACAGACACACACACATGCACACATGCACACACACGCACACACACACACACACACACACACACACACACACACACACACACACACACACACACACACACACACACACACACACATCGATAGATAGAGATAGATATGGAATTTAGCTAATGCTCTGTTATGTTGCCTACATAATGACGAAATGTGATGCGTCTGTTACCTAGAAAAGCAGCGAAGCCTTTCAAGGAGCCAGCATTGACTGACAGATGCCTGCTCTCCTCATTCGGATGACATTATTAAATCCATATGCAAATGTTGCCATGCAAATCCCAGGCAATATGAGCGGAAAGGTGGCTCTGTTATTGGAGACAGATGAATAGATCCCTTGGGTGGTGTCTGGGGAATTCTCTACCTTATTAGTGAAGAAGGGGATAGATTCAGTCCCTCCACTGACACACTGAAGAGGCTGTCTGCAAACTATCAGCCATTTCATCTATTTGAGATTTTCTCACTGAGGGGGGAACAGTTTTTCGCTTTCTCTCATTATTTCTCTCCGTTTCCCACTCTGTATCCTGATCAGTTGCTCTCCCCCCTCCCCCCGCTCTCTCTCTCTCTCTTTCGGTCTGTCTCTCTCACCTTCTCTTTCTGCATCTCTTTTCTCTTTCTTTCTTTCTTTCCCTCCCAACGCTCTCTTCTCATCTCCTCTGCTTATTTCCTCTCTTCTCATTTCCTTTTCACTAAAGCTGCGTTTGTTCCCCCGTCTATAATCTTCAACACACCGCTCCCGGAGTGAAAGTGCGTGCCAACAGCTCAGACAAAAAGGTTGTGATACAAGCCAGGTTGTATTGGCAGAGGTCCTTACATGATTGTAGGACTCAATCAATTTGTTTGCCATTCACTCGGAGAGAGGATAGGGGGATATTAAGGCCATCCTCCTGTCTGGCATTTCTTACTGGCATCACCATTGCATTTGAGTGTCATGCTATTGCCATCTTGTAATTATACCTCTACATTTAGCTGTGTGTGTGTGTGTGTGTGTGTGTGTGTGTGTGTGTGTGTGTGTGTGTGTGTGTGCGCGTGTGCGTGCGTGCGTGTGGTTGCATTTGTATAACGTCATTAAAGGATCGTACTTGAACTCTTGCAGGGTGTTTTTTGTGCACATATTCAGGCATTTCTCCACTATTTCAAAACTTCTTAGATATTTTTTAACCAATTCTCAAAGGTTTGTTATCCAAAGATAGAGTACCTTTCGCATATATGCAAGAGGTATGTCATTATAGAAGAATGCTTTTCAAAATATACCCCCCCCCAAAAAAATAAAATAAAAGAAAACGTTAATAGCTGATTTCCAAGCTCACAATGCATCACATGGCATTGTTTTGTGAGCTTGTAGATCTGCTATTTACACTATTTATCCTAGGATGAAGTATATAGGGAATAAGTGGTTACCAGTAATTGACAGTACGCTACTTTATTGCAATACAAATGACAATTGATTCTTTAACTTTAATTAGAGAAAAAGTTACTTTAAGATAATGACCAATTACTCAAACCTAACTTCCTTCGCAATGCTACTTTTTGTTGTGTGCATGAAAGTAAGGAAGTTAAAGTGACACAAAAATGGAGAAAGATACATTATTTACATCATCTTCTGTCCTGTGCATCAAATGATCTCTCTTGAAATACAGTTTGTATGCAAATTTAGCAAATCAAGTTTCAAGTTCGTACCAGCTGATTTAAGCAGCGGGGGAAACAGTCTGGCATGATGTAAATTATAGACGGCATACAGAAATCGATTGGCATAGTCATGAGCTGCTATACGGCCCCTCAAGTGAGCTTGGAGTGCAGCGGGACTCTCGCCGACTGCAACACTCTGGCACTTAAGTTCTAAATGTCAGTATTCTGGTAGAATGCTGAAGATTCTGGGATGTGTGTGTGTGTGTGTGTGTGTGTGTGTGTGTCTGTGTGTCTGTGTGTCTGTGTGTGTGTGTGTGTGTGTGTGTGTCTGTGTCTGTGTCTGTGTCTGTGTCTGTGTCTGTGTGTGTGTGTGTGTGTGTGTGTGTGTGTGTGTGTGTGTGTGTGTGTGGAGGGAGGGTACCAGCCAAGGCCATCACAGGAAGCGTTACATAAGGCTGGTTCATTCAAGTTCAGGTGATTGCTGTCAGCTGTACACAGTGGGAATGCAGACATACAGGGATTGTCTGGCTGGACGCGACGCGTTGCCGCAACAGACACCGTTTGCATGCATTCACACTTCGCATTTACACTTTGAATGTGCGTTTCTTTTTTTAATTTCTCTTTTATTTAACATGTACTGGACACACGCGTGGTGTACGTAAGCGGTTACAGGCTCTCAAAAGCACTCCTTGTTGCACCCTGCCTTCACTTTCTGCCTTGCATTTTAGACTTCCATTACGCGCACACGCACACACACGCACACGCACACACACAGACACACATGCACACACTGTAACATCCTCAGTGTAAATCCTTTCCCCCGTTTGTAACTCTGAGAGTGCACAAATGTGTGCTCACTACTCTCAGAGTTACATAGGCCGACGCACAAACATGGAGAGTCTCCCGCTCAGGTAGGCCTTGTGTACGTGTGTAGTCTACAGATTACTTTGGGGCAGCTCAGCGGGAGAGGAAAGGAGAGGAGAGGAGAGGAGACTGTCAGAGAGCAGAGGAGAGAAGTGGAGAGGAGAGGAGAGGAGACTGTCAGAGAGCAGGGGAGAGTTTTACTACCCAACACACGCACTCAGTCTGTTCTGTATGATAATGTGGGAGTGCAGGCACGGCAGGGTTGAAACCAGGACAACGCACAGTCACATGCAGACACACACACACACACACACACACACACACACACACACACACACACACACACACACACACACACACACACACACACACACACACACACACACACCCTTGTGTAAAGATTATTTACACGCATACATGCATGTGTGTGCACACACACATACAGCATCGTCGTTGTCGGGTGGAAACCTTGTATGTCCAAAACCGTTCATTTTGTATTTATCGTTTTAAAAAATGATTTAAAATAGTGAAAATAGCCGATCTACAAGCACACAACGCCTCGCGGTGTGAGGCGTTGTGTGATTGTAGATCAGCTATTTTCACTAGTCTTGTGCGACAGTATTGTATGATGAAGCAGGACTTTACTTTACGAGAAAACGTACAAATTTGAAACTTGGAGATACGAGGTTTCTGCCCGACAGTGACGATATAGCACACACACACACACACACACACACACACACACACACACACACACACACACACATGCGCGCAAGCCACACATATAAACAGTATTCACTGAAGAACACACACGTGCTCGCACAGACACATTCATGCAACACACACGCACGCACGCACGCACGCACACACATTAATTCATTCATCTACCCCGCCATTATAATCAGATAACTCATCAAGGTCATGAGATTTGTGTGTCTGAGCTGGAATTGAATATGTCAATGGCTCTTGCCATCCGAGAGGTCATGCATGACAAGCAGCACTTTCTGAAGCTTCTGAAATCTCTAACACTTTATGAAATGAAGCAGCTAGACATGCAAATCCCAGGTTTATTCCAATAATGGACCGATCATAGATGGATAGATACAGTAGACCAGAGGTCTTCAACAGGGTCTTCAGAGTTACTACAGGGAGGCCACCACATTTTTGTGTGAGGAACTTTATTTTTTACATGAACCACTTCAACCCTAGCATTCCTTTTCTAGGGGGAACATTAACTGAAAATAACAGATCTACAAGCTCGGCTCTTGTAGATTTACAAGCTCACAGCGCGAGGCGTTGTGTGCTTGTAGATCGGTTTATTTTCACTAGTTTCGTGAGGCAGTCTTGTATGATGAAGCAGGGCTTTTTTACGAAATAACGTACAAATTTGAAACTTGGAGATACAAGGTTTCTGCCTGAGTGTGACAATATGTTGTGTTATTAGTCATTGCAAAAGTGTAAGTTAGTGTTAGTCTTTTGTTTTTGGACCAACTCAAGCATTTTCTCCTTCTGCATATATAGAGTTTTCCTCCAGTAAGGTTCACATGCTGAAACCCATCAATCCAGTACACTGGAGGGGAATACACACAGTGTTGCATCAGGCTGCATCATGCTATCATTATTTTCAGCTTTCAAGTATGTGCAATGGCAATACCTCACCTGAGCTTTATTTACAAACCGCTGTCTGTCTCTGTCTCTGTCTGCCTTCCTGTGACAGACAGACAGACAGACAGACAGACAGACAGACAGACAGCCAGTTGGTCAGTAGGTCATTTTGACAATCAAATTTATAAAGTCTATCGGTCTTTCTAACAATCATTAGTCCACGCTAGTGATGGGATGATAATCGTTATTATCGTTTATCATGATAAAAAACACTCACGATATTCGTATCGTGGAGATTTAAATGTATCGTGAAACTGTCCTCCATCATGCACTGGGATCAATTCACCTTTTATTTGCCGAGCTGCATATCCGGTGCCATTTAAAATGCTCTAAAATTCATTAAATGGACCTGGAATTGTCTTTTTTTTCCCACTCTGCCAAATCTCTTTCCTGATCTACACATCCTTTGCGACGCGTTGTGAGGTTGTAGATGTGCTATGTTTGGAACATTTTCCGCCCAGGATAAAGGATGTTGGGGATATTTTGATTATCGCGATAACATTGTAAATCGCAATTTCTTTGGTCACAATAATCGCGTCATGAAATTCTCATATCGTCCCATCCCTAGTCCATGTTCTATCTCTCTTTCCCTCCAGTGAGCGCGGCTCTACTTTCCCATGCCCTCTGCTGCGCCCTCACAGCCCTTTCACACCCACGTGTCCCTCCACCCCAGCAGCCCAAGTTTCCACCTTCACAACAGCCCCTAATCAAGCATGTAGCCAGAGATGAAAAGTGCACATGGTTTTCTCTCTCTCTGCCTCTCATCAGTCAATACTTAGTGAATGGATATGAATGGGATGGCGAGGCCACATCATATTAAGGGCCTCAGATGGGTGACTTTTTTCCCAAGGCAAATAGAAATAAAATATAACTAGAAGCTCGGCCGCCCTTCGGGCGGCCGAGCGTCTAGTCGGCGACCTAGCCAACTCGGGAACAATGTAAATAGGGAATGAATGCCCTGCCCTTTAATGCAAACCTCATTATATCTGTTGTCATAGGATCCGTTTTGACCATCTGTTTGGCCGTGTGTCCATTTATGCCCATATATGGAGATATCTGTCTGTCTACGTCCATTTCATGCCCATATATGGAGATCTCTGTAGGACCCGTTTTGACCATCTGTTTGCCTGTGTCCATTTATACCCATATATGGAGTTATCTGTCTGTCTGCGTCCATTTTATGCCCATATATGGAGATCTCTTTAGGACCCGTATTGACCCTCTGTTTGCCTGTGTCCATTTATGCTCATATATGGAGATATCTGTATCTGTCTGTCTGCATCCATTTTATGGCCATATATGGAGATCTCTGTATCTGATGTCTGTCTCCGTTTATGCCCATTATGGAGATCTCTGCATCTGTTAGTGCCCCCGACTACCTGCTGCGGCGGGAAACACGCGTGCCGAATTTAAAATAGGGAATGAATGCCCCACCCTTTAATGCAAACCCCATTATACCTGTTGTCATAGGACCCGTTTTGACCATCTGTTTGCCTTTGTCCACTTATACCCATATATGGAGATCTCTGCAGACACAGTACCGGTTCCGGCCCTACCCTTTAATGCAAACCCCATTATACCTGTTGTCATAGGACCCGTTTTGACCATCAGTTTGCCTTTGTCCACTTATGCCCATATATGGAGATCTCTGCAGACACAGTACCGGTTCCGGCCCTACCCTTTAATGCAAACCCCATTATACCTGTTGTCATAGGACCCGTTTTGACCATCTGTTTGCCTTTGTCCACTTATGCCCATATATGGAGATCTCTGCAGACACAGCACCCCTTACTTTACTTACAGAGCGCCCCGGAGTTCCCTAGCCTCTGGGCTCTGGAACTGCCCGGGCTTATCCACATTATTCACCTGGTTCTCTTAAAGGCACAGCCCGCTAATTCCCCTGAACCCAACCGCTCTGAAGAGCACCCTGAACTTTGCTCACCTCGAAGTGATAGGAAGAAAGACTTTAGTTTATGCCACACTCAGAGAGGTTTTTAGTTGACTCATCTAGCGTATGTGATGTCAGAGCCTTTTATGAAGTGATGTCACAATGAGTCAGCGCTTGCTCCGGAACAGCCCGATGTCATCTCCGCATATGGAGATTCCAAATCTTTCGTGCCGGATCCAAAAAACTGTGTATCGGGTCGGGTCGAGGCCTAGCTAAGAACGTAGGCAAAGGTCTGAGCTGTCTGTGTGCGAAATTTGGAGTCTGTAGCACCAACCATGTGCTGTCAGGGCTCATCCATGCGATTCGGGCCATTCGGATTCGGTGTCCATTGGCTTCAATTAGTAGTCAGGACTCCGCATATGGAGATTCCGAACCTTTAGCGTTGGTTCCGGAAAACCGCATATCGGGTCGGGTCGAGGCCTAGCTAAGAACGTAGGCAAAGGTCTGAGCTATCTGCGTGCGAAATTTGGAGTCTTTATTAGTAGTTATTATTATATTATTATTATATTATATTATTATATTACGATGTTCTACACTTCAAAAGAAACGTTCACATTCAATGGAAGTTGTTTTAAAAAAAATCAAACCTCGGTTCGAAGTGAAGCGGTGAATCTTAGTATAGAATTGTCTGGAGAGCCGGTATGATTTCAGTTCATTCTGAACTGAAATGACCATATATGGACATGGGACACACAATTTGCTTTTTGAAAAAGCCTATTCATTCTGGACTGATATTTCACACGTACGAGACAGGAAATACCTGTTCATTCTGGCCTGGAGTGACCATATATGGACATAAGGTAACATACATTGTGTTTTTGAAAAACCCTGTTCATTCTGGACTGAGATCACCATATATGGTAATTAAACGGACATTCTGTGGGACAGGAAAAACCTGTTCATTCTGGCCTGGAGTGACCATATATGGACATAAGGTAACATACATTGTGTTTTTGAAAAACCCTGTTCATTCTGGACTGATATCACCATATATAGTAATTAAACGGACATTCTGTTTTTGAAAAAGCCTGTTCATTCTGGACTGAAATGACCATATATGGGCGTGATACACACAAAGCCATTCATTGGAAGCGGTTTTCACCGCTTCAAAAAGGAAGTTATCTTATTGACTGCCTTGGTCGCCTGGTCCTTTCAGGTCATCAAGGTAACTCCTACTGCTTACACAGTTGAGTGCATACTACTGTACACACACACGCACGCATGCAAGCACACACGTGCTCACAGCCTCACACAATCAAACTAGACTGTGATCTGTCGAGAATCACGACCAACTTGCGCCTTGTGCACTCATAGCCAAATATGTCTGGTAATTTGCGCCACTCTCCGAAGAAAACGACAAGTGTGACCACCGGCAGAGCACGCAAGTAGGGTGATGTGTTGCTGTCTGTGGGTGGGTGGGTACTATGTATGTAGGTAGGTTGGCACACTGTTGAGGTGCCAACTTGCGCCTTGTTATTTACTATTTTCTAATGATTTTTCTACATTTCATTCATTGGAAAACATTCTGTATAATGAGTAGGCTACTTTCTACTATTGGTAGACCCTACTTTAAGTACATTTTGATACCAATACTTGTGTAACCTACTTTACATTTTTAATTTCGAACTTCTACTTGTGGCAGAGTATTTCAACATTGCAATATTGATACTTTTACTAATAAGTAAAGAATTTGAGTACGTTTTACACCACTGTGTTCATTAGAAAGGACATGCTCCCAGCTACTGCGCACCGGATCCCATCGTTCATTTCAAAGAGCCGTTCAAAAGACTTGATTCGTTCGCGAACGTCCCATCTCTAGCGCACGGATGAAGGAGTCGTGGAAAAGGATAAGATAATGACGTATCAGGAAGAAGGATAGGTGACGTAGCACCGTTCGCGGTTGAGGCAGAAAAGCGTGGCAAAGAAGGTAAAAGAATGCATGAAGACCCAAGAAATAGCGACGGTCCAAAAGCGAGAGGTATGATTGTGCTGTCGGTTAAATGGTTTTGGGAATTGGGCCGTGGGTCTGTGCTAACATAGATGCAGTGTAGCTGCGGGATACAGTACACGGGGCGTGATTAACTTCTCAGGGAGTGGCTAACTTCTAAATTGTAAGTAAGGATATCAGGTCGCACTTGTTGGTGGTGACGTCACCAAGAACGCTCCTCCCAAACTGACCCACAAAACGATGGTTTAGTGATAATAGTGATGAGTCATCACTTTTCACAGTTTTGTTGGGGCCATCTTTAGCCCAAGGAATGTTTTTTTATGCAAAACAAATGCTTGCTATGGATTCAGAATCACGACAAACCCCTAGTAGGAGCCCAACTTCATTTGACCGATGTGGCGACCCCGAAGGTTGCCGACTTGGGCGCCCTAGCTAAATCTTTAGAGCATGCCCTGGGCTACATCTGTGCAAAATCTGGTGCTTTTAGACTGATTAGCAAAAATCTGGTGCTTTTAGACCTATTAGCACGGAAAAACCCTAAGGCCCCCGACTAGTTGGAGTGCCTGTTGGGTAGTGCCCATACATTATTCCATGCAAGCCCACACTGTTTCGTAAGAACAGTATTTCTAGTGATAGTCAAATATTTCCACACATACAAGCTTTATACACATTGAGCTTCACTATTATACACATCATTAAATGGGTATAATGTATTCTAGTGTAGCTTCACCATACTTCATTATTTTTAATGGCTTTCATGTATCTGTAGGATGTCAATATCTCACTATGCTTTCTATCTATCTTTCTCCCTGACTGTCTACTGTGTCTATCAAGATGGTGAATCCCTTTCCATCATCTACCACCTAAGAAATGCCATGTGAATCTCTTTCTTTTATAGCAGTCTCTGCTCTCCTGTGAGCCTCTTCATGGCCACAGGGCTAGCAAGCTCCCAATGTGAGTCTGGCTAATTGCCTGCAAATTAGCAGGACCTAATGTGATGGTGCAAAGGGCGGCACTCTACTGCTGTGGCCTTTGGCCTTTCAGCTGAACGCTGTACATGTCACAGGCAATCACTATGCTATGAAGCAGGGCCGTGCTATTGTTCTGACTTCCATCCGCATGTTGCCTGCTCAGTGGAATCCTGGAAAACACAGAGGCAGGTTACGTGTGCTATGTCACTGGATTATATGATCTTAAAGGGCAAGGGGAAGCAAAGTTAAAAGGGGCTGATAATGCTGTCACGATTATGACATTTTACTTGACGATTAATTTTCTCTCAAATAATTACGATTAACGATTTAATTGTGTTTTTGCCGTTGACAATTACATTTCTGTTTGGCTTTTAGGCTTTGAAGTTGCACATGGCAGATATGACACATAACCTAAATATACAAAGAAATTACTGACATATTTGAAAACTTTATACTTAAAAAAGAACATTGATAGTGGAAATAGCCGATCTACAAGCTCACAAAGTGTCGCATTGCGACGCGTTGTGAGCTTGTAGATCTGCTATTTCCACTATTTTTTACATGTTTGAACATATATAAACATTTTTCAACATGTTAACGATTATCACAAAATAATTGCGATTATGTCAATTAGTGATTAGACGATTATGTAATAATTGTGACAGCCCTAGGGGCTGACTTATTATAATCTTTTTCACCTTAAAAGTTAGGCAACCCATTGAAAATCTTTTTAATATTTCAAAAAACGAATTCTCCCTTTTGTTCAGTAAGATACTGAATTAGTCAATATATTGCTCAACATTGAAAAAAGCAAATGTTGGAAGGCTGTTGTCATTGATCTGTAGGACTAGATTAGTTTGGGGTTATAAGTGTGGAGATTGCTAAACTTCACTACATCACTAATTATAATCTAATAATAATAATAATATATTTTGTATGTTTACCGCACTTTATATTTGACACAACTAAAAGTGCTGCATTGCATAAAAGTCAAGCAATCCATCTATAGCTCCTTTTCCACTGCAAGGTGAAACCAGAACTTTCAGGAACCTGAACCTATTTTTTGGGGGTCTGGTTTTGTTTCCATTGCGTACAGCCCGGTTCCAGACGAGGTTCCTGGAACCTTTTTTTAGGTCCTGCTCCTGAGGTAGAACTAAACTTTAGTTCTGGGAACCTATGGGCGAGGCCAGCAACGCTGCTGGTCTTTTTTTGGGACCTTCCGGTTAGTTCTGGTTTATATGGAAACGTAAGCAGAACTTGGACCCAGAACTTCATAGGTTCTTGAAGGTTCTTGGTTCTGGAAAGTTCTGGTTCTAGTTCTGGGTTGGCCCTACAGTGGAAATGGGGTTAGTGTCAGTACATACAGTGTGGGGCTGTGCAAACAAATGCAATTGTGTGTGTGTGTGTGTGTGTGTGTGTGTGTGTGTGTGTGTGTGTGTGTGTGTGTGTGTGTGTGTGTGTGTGTGTGTGTGTGTGTGTGTGTGTGTGTGTGTGTGTGTGTGTGTGTGTGTGTGTGTGTGTGTGTGTGCACTCGCTCAGGGACACGGAGAATAGAATGGATCTGTGGTGCCAAACCGACAGGGACCTTCTGTTTCCCAAGGCCTCTCTACCCACTCAGTGATGGTGTGTGAGTGCGCGTGTGTGTGTTGTGTGTGCGTGTTAGTGCGTGCGTGTGTGTGTGTGTTTCCTCCAGAGAAATCCAGATGTCATATTAAGATAAGACCATAAACTCGCAGTGAGAAGTTGTGATTCCTGGTGTCTGACAGAATATCACATTGAGCTTGTCTCACCTCTGCCTGTGTGTTTACCCACACACACACACATCACCTAGCAACACACACACTGCTGTTACATGCACCCCAGCATCCACTGTTCACATGTCACGCGGCTTGTCCAGTCTGCTGGCCAGATGTGTGTGTGTGTGTGTGTGTGTGTGTGTGTGTGTGTGTGTGTGTGTGTGTGTGTGTGTGTGTGTGTGTGTGTGTGTGTGTGTGTGTGTGTGTGTGTGTGTGTGTGTGTGTGTGTGTGTGTGTGTGTGTGTGTGTGAGTGAGTGACCATGGCATCGCTTCACAGGCCTCAAGGTCAGAATCTCCCTGGGCACAAACAAACATGCCTAGTGTGTTAATGGAAATATGGAATACTGGTTTGGAATATCAAAAACCTGTATGATAAATGTGTATCAGATGACTCCAGAGATATTGTGTAGCGGTTTCTGTGAGTTTGGGACAAAATCTGTAAGAGTAGTAGCAAGATGTGTGTTGAAAATGCAAACTGGGGGGCGCCAGCTGGCCTACTGGTCCAGGCGCATACCACTTAGGCATTGCCACATAGGCATGGATGCCTGGCGGCGGCGGCGGTTTGATTCCCGATCCGGACGACCTTTGCCGCGCGTCACTCCCCATCTCTCTCCCCATTTTTTGTTAGTCTACTGTGCTATCAATAAAGGCATAAAAGCCCACAAGAAATCTTAAAAAAAAAAAAAAAAATGCAAACTGGGAAAAATCGAGTTGGGCTGTAATGGTTAGTTGTGTCGTGATCCAAGGAATCCAGGGGAACATTTCTGGTTTGATTGACTTCAAGAGTTATTGGCCAATAAGTAATGCAGGCTGGTATACAGTAGTGCCACCATGAGGCTTATTTGAAACATTTGGAGGTATGCAGAGTGTCTTCCTTGACCTGGTAGCATGCAGTGTTTAGAAACTGACCTGTCTAGCAGTTTTGCTCCACAGACAGACAGACAGACAGACAGACAGACAGACAGACAGACAGGCAGGCAGGCAGGCAGGCAGGCAGGCAGGCAGGCAGGCAGGCAGGCAGGCAGGCAAGCAGGCAGGCAGGCAGGCAGGCAGGCAGGCAGGGATGAAAACATAATCTCTGGCCTGGCAGAGATAATCCCTGTGACATTTGTATTTTCCAAAGCAAAATCATGCAATCATAGCCATACATAAACTATACACAATCCAGTTTCTTAAAAGTTTTGTTGTATGCTTCATTGTCTCCACCAGCCGAAGGCATGGGGGAGAGTATGTTTTCCCCTTCGTCCGTCCGTGTGTCCGTCCGTCCGTGCGTGCGTGCGTGCGTGCGTGCGTGCGTCCGTCCGTGTGTCCTCGCAGTTTGTGTGCACCTAATCTCAGTCGCCGTTGGCCCGGTCGCTGCCAAAGTGAGCACACACATTCCCTGGATGCCAATCTAGAACCTCTGCCCTAAATTTTTCAAATGGGCCTTTTCTAGCGCCACCTAGTGGCCGATGTTCCCAAAACACATTTCTGTGCACTACTCTTACAGATTTTGTCCAAAAATCCTACAAATCGGTAGGCAGTATCTCGACAGTCATGTGATCGACACGGATCTGTCTGATTTTGCATATTCTATCCTGATTGGCTAAGATTGGCTTCCAAAGTTTGTAGGATTGAGCCGTTTTGAACAAAATGCCTCAGATCCCAAACGCAAAGTGCAATTATCATGAAATCGCGCACACACGTTCCCACTAGGTTGAGGAAGAAATGCCACTTCAATTTTTTGAAATCAGCCTCATGGTGGCGCTATAACAGGCCGATTTGTGGTTTTACCTATAACTCCACCGATCAGTTTCAAACTTTGTAAGCGCACTCCCTAGAGGCCAAGGAAAAACCCTTTCCCTGCATTTTTCACATCAGCCTTTTATAGCGCCACCAGGAGGCCGACTTATGTAAAACAAATTTTTTCCTATTATTCCTTGAGATTTTATCCAAAAATCATGCAAATCGGTACACAGTATCTCTATAGTCATGTGATCAAGTCCGATCCATCTGATATTTCATGTTCCATCCTAATTGGCTAATATTGGCTTCCAAAGTTTGCAGGATTGCTCAGGTTTTGAACAAAATGCTTCAAATCATCAACGCAGCTTTCGATTACCGTGAAATTTGTCAAACATGTTCCCACTATGTCAAGGAACAAATGCTACCCTTTTCACGTTGGCCTGTTATAGCGCCACCAGCAGGTAGACTTTAGCAAAACACATTTTTGGAACACAATGCTCAAATCATGCATGCAGTGTCCGATTGCCATGAAAGGTCTAAGGTGAAGAACATATGCCAGCCTATTTATATTGGCCTATTATACAGTAGCACCACCAGGACGCATGGCCTGGTGGAGACCTGTGCTCGGAAGAGCACTGCTTCTAGTTCAATATGTTTTGATGCCTTCAAATCATTAGAGAGAACGCAGGAAACAAAGCCATCTATTCTTTAACACATTTAGCAGGTGTTGGTGCAGTATACTGTACACATTACACACGCACGCACGCACGCACGCACGCGCACACACACACACACACACACACGCACACACGCACACACGCACACACACACACACACACACACTCACACACACTATCTCTCTCTTTCTCTCTCTCTCTCTCTCACATACACATTAATTGGTCACAGGCACACAACATGCATCCACCTATTAATTATTGTGTGTGTGTGTGTGTGTGTGTGTGTGTGTGTGTGTGTGTGTGTGTGTGTGTGTGTGTGTGTGTGTGTGTGTGTGTGTGTGTGTGTGTGTGTGTGTGTGTGTGTGTGTGTGTGTGTGTGTGCGTGCGCGACCGTGCGCGCGCACACGCGCGCAAGAGCTTTTAATTACATACTAATCACTAATAGCAGTCTCAATATTAAATTGTTAATTAAAAGCCAGGCATTTCCCTTGCTATCTCCTTGAGGATTTGGCACCCATCCAGCACCATGGTTGCCTCTCTATGTCTCTAACCACCCAGGGCTCCAACACTCACCAAAATGGCTAATAATAGGCTTTGAGACAGTTTCGCAACACGCTGGAATGCAACAATTACACTAGAGCTGGAGCTTACACCCTCATTTCCTGAACCATGGACGAGGGCCCACGACCAACAGACCCAGAGACCTGTCAATGGTGGTTCACTGCATGGCAACAAAGGCATAACAATTTACATTGTTTTGATATTTTGATTTTATTGGACTGTACTGTACAGTTGACAGGAAACCTATGGTAAAGAGAAGGGCTATGGGGCGACGGGGCGTGATTGCCAGTAGCCTTCTGGATAGTGAGTCAACGCATAAACACAATGTCCCCGAATCAATTTAATCTGGAGACATGTTGCATGTCTTTCCCTCTCAGTTTTACCATATCTCTACTAGGGATGGGACGATACGCAATATTATTGTTTATCGTGATAAAAAACACTCACGATAATCGTGGAGATTTAATATATTGTGATATCGTCCTCCGTCATGCACTGGGATCAATTCACCTTTTATTTGCAGAGCTGCATATCCGGTACCACTTAAACCCTCTATAATTGGTAAAAGGTACTTATAATATATGTACTTGATACAGTCTTTTTTTCAATCTCTATCAAATGTATTTGCCAAAAAATAGCGATCTACAAGCTCACAATGCGTCGCGACAGTAGGACGTCTGTTGTTCACAAACATATTCATGTGAAGGACCTCCAAAATAATATCTGGCCGCAAACCAAGTACTTTTATGGGATCCCAGGGACCCCATAAAAGCAAATCTGTCAACATTTTTTACAATCTTTCTAAAACAAATATACAAGCTCATAACACATTGCATATGGTGACATTGTAAGCTTGCAGATAGACTACTTTTCGAATAGCCAAAAAATATAATAGGTTTTAAAGTGTTTAAAACTGTTCCTCATTTTGCCGGGGACTCACTTGGAATCCCTTCAAGGAAGGACCCCTGGGGGTCCCCAGACCCCACTTTGAGAACCAGTGGAATAAGTTGTTGGTAGTTTATGCGATTGGGGCCATATTTCTCTCACGTATCTCTCTTGTTTTGTCAGATCTATCTCATGTTAGTGTTCTTACTGTACCGTAGCTAAATCCCTGGAGACAGCAGCCTTACCTCTGTGCCCATCATCCTGTCTCTCACATGCACACGCTTGCACACATGCATATCGTCACTGTCGGGCAGAAACCTTGTATATCCAAGTTTCAAATTTGTACGTTTCTTTCGCAAAGTAAAGCACTGCTTCATCATATGGCCATCGCACAAAAGTAGTGAAAACAGCAGATTTACAAGCACACAACGCCTTGCGGTGCGAGGCGTTGTGTGCATGTAGATCGGCTGTTTTCACTAGTTTAAATCATTTAAAAAATGATAAATATAAAACAGACGGTTTTGGACATACAAGGTTTACACCCGACAACGACGATATGCACTCGCAGGTGCAACTGCTTGTGCATGCGCACACACATGCACACGCACGCAGAAAGACGCGCACACACACACACACACACACACACACACACACACACACACACACACACACACACACACACACACACACACACACACACACACACACACACACACACACACACACACACACACACACACACACACACACAGTCCTCATAGATGACTCCTATGAAGTACTTCAGTCAGTGATGGTAGCTAGCAGGTGAGGGGGGGGGGGGTCTAACAAACGAAATGAATATGTATTAGCTTGGGTTTGAAGTAGTGACTTGTATTCAACCCCTTCACTCCCCTCCTCACAGACAGCGTCTGTCACTCTTGGTACCGACAGGGTTTAATAGGGTGTCTCAATGACGTTGACAACCCTGGAGACTTGCACTTCTAAGACACCTGTCCATATACAACCCCCTCCCCCCCCTCCCCCTCAAGCCGACATCCAGCTCTTTCTCCTTTTTTTTGGAGATTATTTCCTTTGGCATTTCTGCTTTTATTTTGATAGAGAGACAGCGAGCAGAAAGAGAGGCGGTGACGTGCGGCAGAGAGCCTTGGGTCGGATTCGAACCCGGGCCAGCTGCGGGAAGGACAGTCACCTTATACTGTATATATGTGGCATGCACTCTCACCAGGTGGGCTCCTATGCAGCCTCACCACACTTCCCTGTGATCGTCTATCCACTTCTTTATCTCCTCCTGTCCTCCACTTAAACCTTCCCCACATTTCACCCTGTCTTTATGCGCCGCCGTATGGGTTCGGCTGAATGCTGATGAAATCCCCTCCGTTCTTTTCTGCTGCAAACAACCCCAGCCTCAACTTCTCTGCCTCTTTCTTTCTTTCTTTCTTTCTTTCTTTCTTTTTCTCCCTCTCCCTCTCCCTCTCCCTCTCCCTCTCCCTCTGTCTCTCTCTCTCACATACACACACCACAGAGCATCATCCTGAAGGACAGAAGCAGAGCCTCTCTGGAATCATGCGGTGTGTGTGTGTGTGTGTGCGCGCGCGTGTGCAAAGTGTGCATGTTCTTAAGTGTGTTTTGAGTGCATGTGTTCATATATGTGTAGGAGAGTATGTGCATACGGTAGGCTTGTGTCAAACTCCAGAGGCCCTTGGCTAATCCTCTAGTCAGCAAACCTTGTACCCTTTGCCCTCAGTCTCCCTACAGATGTACAGTTTGTGAGTACGCTTTGGACATGATTTATGCAACCATGCATCCATGTGAAGGGTACATTTCTTACCCTGCTAAAAGACTCCAAGGAAAACACAATTTGTATTTACATTGTCCACGCACATAAACTGAATTCTACTTTGTGTTTTTGCTAGTGGGGCCATCAGCTTTGTTGACTATAACACTGCAACATACGTATAACCCTTGTATTGCTGTAACTTATCCAACCGTTCCCATTGTCTGAGAGTAAAATGCTGATAATTTCTAACTTTCGATGCTAATAGCGCATCTACAATACATTTTACCCTGAAAGCTGAGCCCGAGTTATACTTAGCTGTGAGCGGGTGTTGCATATCAAATAAAGGTGATCTACACGCTTGTTGTGAGCTTGTGGATCGTCTACTCTACTGTATGTTCGAGGCATGAGCCACGCGATAGTGGCGCACTATCAAGTATAAATCAAGCATTAGTTTGTATGTGTACTGTAGGTACAGTAGGCTATTATAATCGATTAGAGCAATACAAATATAATAAACAAGTGAAGACAGCTATGGCATTTAAATTAAGATGTCATTAAAGGTGCTCTTTGGCAAAACAAGGAGAGGCTTGGTCCATGGCACTCTTATAAAATCAAAAGCCTTTAACAACTTACTCCTTAGAAACTTCGTTGAATGGTGTCCCCCAGGGGTCTAATCTCCCCCATACTTTTTTCTCTCTACTACCAATCTCTTTGCCAAAAATAGTAGCTCTACAAGCGACACAACGTCTTTGTGAGCTTGTAGATCTGCTGTTTTTGATAAATGTTTGCCAGCTTTCTCTGATGGTTTGTCTATTATGATACACCCAGAACAGGGACGCCAGGGCTGATGTCATTAATGAAGGGCTATTTCATAATAATAGAACAAATAATTCAAAATATGCTCGAACATGTTTCGGCCCTACAGCCTTCAGCCCATCAGGGAGTAAACCAGTTAACAAACAACATATTGGCCCCTCAAAATATATTTTCACCAATAGCATGAGATTAATCAGTGATCAGCATTTTTCAAATTGCTCTCTGATAGCCTTTTCCCGAGACTGCCTCAGTCAGTTGTGAACCAATGCTATTTCAGGTTGCCCTCTATGTATTTAACTATGTTGCATGTGACCCAAATCTTCCCAACTAACCGCTTATGTAACAAATAACTTCAATCTTCTCCGTGTGACCTGTTTCCCTCGCAGACATTGGAGACACACATAATTCACATGCACATGTGAGTGTGTGTGCACATAGTAATATGCACACTGACATGCTTACAGACACACACACACGCACGCACAAAAATGGACGGGCACACACCTGCGAATATACGAACACAAAATGTTTGCACATCCTTTCGTAAATGCAGACATACACACGCATGCATGCACACGCGCGCACAGACTAGGTGTCTGTGCACACCTACCTACACATGCATTCAGAACCAGCCCTGCTTTAACTTCTATCTTTCTTTGTTTTGTTGCTCATTTTCCTTCCATCTGTTAAACTCTCTAACCTCATCACTCTTTCTTTCAGTTGCTATCTATGGCCGATGCGTGCACGGCCGCACACACACGCACGCACGCATGCATGCACGCACACACGCACGCACGCACGCACGCACGCACGCACACGCACACACACACACGCACACGCACACGCAAACTCGCTCTTGTTCATCTCGCTCTCCCCGTCCCCATCATCCATCACTCTCCAGAGCATCTTTCTTTTCTCATCCCTCTTTCCCGTCCTTATCTTGCATCCATCTCTCTCCTCTCCAGCCCACAGCGTGGTTCCACAAGCCAACTACTTCTCACACATTGCACTACATCATACATTCCATTTGATGAAAAAAGTAATACACACACACACACACACACACACACACACACACACACACACACACACACACACACACACACACACACACACATTCTGTGTGACATGATTGGACTCACAGGTATCTACAGGTCTGCTCCTGGAGGGGCTGCATAGAGTATATGCAGGGATACACACGACACACATACTGTATGCATATGGTACACATCAGACTGGGCTGTATGATTGTCCTCGATGGCTGGATGGTTATTTCCAAGTGCAGCAAGCAGTCTGAATGAAATCTTTCAGTTTTGCTGATTTACTGGTTACTAGTCCACTAGAAGTAATGATTACCCAAAGTGCAGAGTTTGGGTTATGCGCTGTGTACACGGACAGTATGTGAGGGATGGAAAGTAACTTGCACGTCCCCTCGCCGCGCCATGGACCCACAGCGAGTACATGCGCTGCGGGGACCCGCCTGTGTTCGATGTCTGCGTGGTGTTGGGGTCGTTCGCTGCGCTAAACTCTTGTGGAGAGGCGACAGCCGTCCGTGTATTCCTCTGACTCGATCTGTACTGCTCCTAAGCGTGGACAGTCACACGCACGACGGTGACACTGGCTCCTCCATTCAGAGTAGCCTATGCATCGGCCCTAACCATGACATGAATGCACACGTGGCCTGCGCATCCGCATTAACGGCAAAAACTGCGGACGTACACGTATAGAGTTAAACAGAAGTTAAACAGAAGTCTTGAATTTGGGCAAAATGAAAAATAGGCTGCTGAAGGAAAATGCGGAAGGGGGAGCGTGACATTTGTAGAATTATATAGGAGGATGGAATATGGAGGAAAAAAATACAAAACTGTTCATCAATAAATATATAAATATTTTGATAAGGGGCGCTCGACTGGCGCAGGGGTAAAGTACTGGCCCATCACCTTGGAGTCTAGGGGTTAGAATGCACAGCAGTGCATCCGCTTGCCAATCGTCTATATGGACCCAATTTACCGTGTTTGTGGGAGGGAAGCCACGTTTGGAGACCTTTGTGTACAATAAAAGATATACAATTTAAAGTAATATAGGCTATATAGGGGCGCCCGCTGGCCTAGTGGTCAAGGCGCATACCACATACTATGATGCCTGCTGGCGTCGCCGGTTCGATTCCCGATCCGGAGGGCCTTTGCCACATGTCATTCCCCATCTCTCTCCCCACTTCCTGTCTGTCTACTGTCCTGTCAAATAAAGGCATAAAAAGCCCAAAAACAAATCTTAAAAAAAAGATATATAGGCTATATAGTACAACATTTTCCAGCATATTTTCCCTACACATCATATCTTCTACAAAGTCATGTTTTTGAGCGGTGGTCACACCGTCTCCATAGCGTGGCCGTGTATGTATCCGTGTATGTATGTATGTATGTATGTATGTATGTATGTGTGTCTGTATGTAGCCTCTGGTGTAGCCTCAGTACCCCTGGGTGACCAGAGAGGTGCTGTTGAGTCTAGCCTGCCCTGAGCATCAACTGCAATAGCAGTGGTGGCCTGAGTGAGCAAGTATGGCTCACACTCTCACCCCCCCCCCCCCCCCCAACACACACACACCTGGGTGAGCAGCACGCACGCACACAGGCACACACACACACCACCGCTCACTTCAAACTTGGGTTTGATTTTTTAGCGGTGCTTGAGCGTTCCAACACTTGACCGAGTGTGTATGTCCCGTACTGTATGTATGTATGCGGGCGGTGTACGTACGAGGGCGGCCTCAACAGCTGCAAGTGGCGTTGTTGAGCAGCCTTGAAATTAATTAATTAAAACAACACAAGAATTCATATATATTATAGCCAGTGGTGCAATGGTGATTCAATGTTTGGGGGGTCGCGAACGCCGCTCAACACCTACTATACAGGTCTATTGATATGCATATAGGCTCGTTTCTTTGTTAAAACAGTTGTTGTTGCGAGACCCCAGTCCAGAAAAGATATGGGTCGTCGGGGGCGCGCGACCCAAGACTACGGCAACACTGATTATCGAGTCATATATTTTTCACCTTTCTGTTATTGTGCGCGACTGGAAGAGGCCATTGCCTTTGACTTTGTGATGTGTAGTGGCTTGGGCAGCTCCACTGGCAAGGCCCCTGCTGGCTCCCATAAGCTCATTAATCAGACACAGTGCATGTGGTTAGGAGGAGGAGGAGGACGGAGCAGCGAAGCCCATTATCTCACTTCACTCGGGCTACTGCTACTCAGCACGTTTATTGATGATGACTGTCCCGCGGTCAGAGAGAGGCCTGGCGTATGGCTAGCAGATGGGGAAGGAGAGACGTATAGACGCAAACGTGCACGCGCACGCACACGCACACACACACACACACACACACACACACACACACACACACACACACACACACACAGACACACACACGCCAAGGCACGCACGCACGCATACACACACACACACACACACACACACACACACACACACACACACACACACACACACACACACACACACAAACACACAGATTTGTATTACTATACTTGTGAGGATATGAACAATTTACGATGCAGATCTTAACTCTTATACTGCTTTGAACGTTCCTGTTCGCCCCAATCCTCCAGGGACGTCTGTGCCAATACGCCCGTTCGTTCGTTTGATGTTTTTTATGGATTATGATAAAAGTCGTCCTTGCGCAACTTTTGAATGCATAATTGGTCGTCTGTGTCATTTTGAGGACAGCCGGAAACCTTTCATAAAAAAAAAAGTAAACAGACTGTCCTGGCTCCGCCTGCCCAGAGCGACTAGCTGCCAGGGGCGTCAATTGGGTATGGCAGGGGTATGCAGCTGCCATACCTTGACAGGGGGAAATAATAAAAATGTACTTTTCATCGTGCCTGTTGCTAAGGTATGGCAACATGACTGGTGTCTTCACCAGACACCAGTCATGTTGCCATACCTTAGCTTGTTCTGAACTGACGCCACTGCTAGCTGCTAGCAGCATTGAGGGACTATATTGTTTTATGCATCGGGCTGTTAGTAGAGAAAGAGAGAGAGAAACGTTGGTAAAAGCGATCATTTTGTCGGAAATCAGTTGTTTTATAGTATTAGTAGTATAGTAATTGTAGTAGGTAGTAGTATTTAGCAGTACTAGAATATTGAGATGTATTAGGCCAACTCAGCCTCAACTTGCTGGTATCATTCCGCCGAAGTGCGACCCAACCCCCCCTGACCGATAGAAATAAACTTTGTTAGAATTAGGATTACACAACCTACCCGTGTTGGTGACCCAGGACCAGCGCCCATGGTGGTGGTGGTCGTGATGATGACGATGATGATGATGATGATAATGATGATGAAGAAGAGAAAAAGATCACTGTAGCCATTGTTATTGAAGATAAAAAGATTGAAGAACGTAGGACGTCATCCGCTCCCGACCGGATCAAAAGCCCGAAATTGGAAGCGATCCCAGACTAAGATGGTGCCAGTCGCGAAGAACCGGGGTCCAAAAATGGATCAAGAGCCTCGTGATATTGTGGAAACCGATCCCGACGGAGCTCGACCCCCGTGTAGGATGGATCCCCCCGCCCGGGGGCTCACATCGCCGCAGCAGCAGAGACCCATGTACCGCCGCGAAAAGACGGACAAACTGGGCGATTTGGCCAATGAAGAATGGCTTCCGCGTAGAGACCCCTCGGAGAACAGAGGCCACGATTCTACTGTCCAAAGTAAGACTTCCAATCCAGTGCATGTATGTATTGTATAGTTGTATACTGTATATAGTTGTATACTGTGTGATAACAGAGCATCCGTGTGGAACTGGAAGCCTGGGATGGGGGGATGGTCAGTGGGTAACGGTTTTCCATTGCGACGTGTTGCCACTCCGACATTGGGATCCGGTCTAGAGCCCGCCTACTGCATCCGGCTATTTACACGTACACATACATGCAAGAAATGTTTCCGTATCCGGACCGGATCAGTAACTTGATCCAAGCAGTTAGGATCCACGTGCTTTGTTTGTTTTTGTCGCTACTCAGGACACACGTGGAGTTCCTATCACGCGCGTGCACGTACCGCGTGTAGTGTACGTGCACTGCACAGCCTACTAAGATTATTTGATGGGAATTTAGGATTTATTGGCTTAGTTTGTGTGTGCGTGCGTACGATGCGTGTGTGTGTGAGAGAGAGGGCGAGGTTTCTTTTTATCGTCATCATCATCATCATCATCAGTAGCTGATGATGTAGCTTTTCAGTTCAATTCAAAGGAGCTTTATTGGCATGAGAAAACATACGTTTACATTGCCAAAGCAAGTGTTACAAATAAAAACTGTTGAAAATGGGGAACATAGTTGGAGGGAGTACAGCTTTGTGTAAACAGAGCTATGTTGCATTGTGACATTTTATATAGGTATACAGGGTATAAAGGGAATTTCACTGTGACAGTAAATGCATGGTAACTATTTACTATAACTGCATTTTATGTTATATATGAACTTATTGTAAGTCATTTGCTAAATGTCAAAATTGTAAATTGATTTGTTTAGATATAAACTATTTGATATTTTCCTGGCTATGATTTTAGATGATGAGTCGACGATGATGATGAGCCTACTTCTTCATTTCCACATCGTGGTCGTCCAAGGACAAGGATAGGTAAAGAAAAAACAAACTTTTTTCTGTAAATCAGACTTAGCACCATGCACATGCTCACATAGACATCAAAGGGGGCTTGAGCCCCTGCCCTTTTATCCATCTGTAAAAAGTGCCCTCTCCAGACCATGAATGCTGTTTTTACATAATTACTATATATATATATATATATATATATTTGTGTGGTAAGCAGGAAGTGCATAGAATGTTAGAGAGGCAGGGGTTGACATTTCTAAAACGGCCTTTTGATGAAAATAGTAGGCCCCCAACCTCCACGCATTCTGCTGTGACGCGTTGTGAGCTTGAAGGTGTACTATTTTTCATGTATTTTATAGTAATTATGTATTTGTATAATTTACAGATCGACCATGGGCTCGTGTACGAGTCACACAAGGATGTGTGTGTGTGTGTGTGTGTGTGTGTGTGTGTGTGTGTGTGTGTGTGTGTGTGTGTGTGAGAGAGAGGGCGTCACGCATTCTGCTGTGACGCGTTGTGAGCTTGAAGGTGTACTATTTTTCATGTATTTTATAGTAATTATGTATTTGTATAATTTACAGATCGACCATGGGCTCGTGTACGAGTTCAGCAGACCCGGTGGAGCCCTTCCGGAGGAGCCTGGCTGGAGTGAAACAGAATGGAGCCCCAGGCCCTGTGCAGGCTGAATGACACACACGCACGCACGCACGCACGCACGCACGCACACACACATATACACTCTGTAGACATGTAGTGTCACAGTGAGATAAAGAGAACCCTGAAAGCTGAAGCAGGATTCAGGCTGAAGCTCATGTCACTGTGTCAATGTTCTGCACTGCTCTTACTACTGCTCTTACTTCTCTTACACACTAAAAGTGTGTAAAAAGACACTTTTTCTTGTTTTTATTTTTTTGAATTTGTTTGTAAACAACCACTGATCATAGGTGTGATGTTACTGAAGCCAACAATAAAAGGCTAAAGAGAGATTTCTGCCTGAAAATGTATTCTTCACAAAAATGCATTTTTCTCAGCTTTATGTTCTCAAAGAGCTGTTTTTAGGCCACATTCTGCAGCTTCTAGCTAATGAACAGAACAAGATAAAAGCTCGAAATCTTTTTCTGTTGCAAAGTAGACATTCTATTCTACGTTGCCATATAATTGTTGTCTTTATAGTCGAAACCAAATTTCTCCAGTAGGCCTTCAAAGATGAGCGACAATTCTCAATTTAGCTGGCAGTGGATGGAGCTTTTTGTTCAATTCTGTGGCAGTAAAAGAGTTAAGAAAGCCATCGTTAGTTTTTGGGGGGAATTTTTAGCCGTAAGCTAAAGTATTAGTTTAGGCATAAATACAATCTTAACACCTAAACCTTTGAATGCCTAATCCCAATCTTAACCCCAACCTGAATCTTTTCCTAATTAGTGTGGTTGCGGGACACTTATGAGCGTTGAATGTTTCTTGGACACTGTATATATTCATATTTAATTTTTTTTTATTTTGTGACAGCTTTTAGTCACTTTATGTTTATATTCTTCTTTTTATTGTGCCTTGCTTTTTTTTGTACAAAACAGTACTCTTTTTCTTTTTCTTACTTCTTTGTAACTTAACCTTAACTGCTGTGCTGCATCTGGGCAACTGATTTCCCCCCGTGGGATAACAAAGGTATCTATCTCTCTATAGGGGCAACCAGACTATAATTCTTGTCCAGCTTTATTATTTCATCTCGAGTAACTCCAAAACCCCCAAAAGGTCCATTGAGTTCAATGTACTTTTTCTGTAACCTTTTCTGTAACCCCAAAACCCCCCAAAAAGTCCATTAACCCCAAAACCCCCAAAAGTTCAATGGACTTTTTTTCGGATTGGACAATAGACCCATATATGGGCATGCTCCGTTTTGTGCCCAATTTGAATACAGTATAGACATTGTAAGGATCACTGTCATGGTCATCACAAGAAAGGTTTTTATTTCATGGTTAAAAATAGAAGAGGGGCATGTGAGAAATCAGGGGCGGAGGTTGTGGCGGAGGTTGTGGCTTGCCAGCCAAGGAGTGTGTGTGCAAAGTTTGGCATGGATAGGGGCAACTGTGGCGGAGATAAGAGTAGGGCCAAAAGTGTGGCGTGACGTGACGGACAGACGGACTGACGGACAGCTGGTGGAGGTTTTGGTAGTGACTGCGAAGTGTGGTTGCCTACATATTGTGATGTCACGTGAAGCTTTACCAATCCTGTTAGACATTTGGTCTGACAGGTATAGTAATACAAGCTTACGCACACACACACACACACACACACACACACACACACACACACACACACACACACACACACACACACACACACACACACACACACACACACAGTCACACACAGTCACAGACCTAAACAGAGAACCGTATACACACTAGTTCTTACCCAAAGTGCAGAGTTTGCGTTATGCACTGTGCACACGCCGGGCTGGAAAGTAACTTTGTTCTTGGTACTGTAGCTCAACTGTTTCGCGCGCACGTGCGTCCTGCCGCCGCGTCGTGGACCCACAGGGAACACACACACACACACACACAAACACACATGCACGCGAAGCGACCTGTCGCCGCATTGCTGGCAACGTAACGCTGGATACTCTGCTCGTAATTAATCAGATGTTGGAAAAAACGCTAATAAACAGCTTGAATGTGGGAGAAGTGAAAATGTTCATTCCTCAATATCTGCATATGATAATGATCATTGCCCACTCACACGCCATGTTGCATGCACCCGTTGTGCGTATGTGGCCGCATACGCACACTGTGTATTAACGGCGAAAACTGCAGTCGTAATAATGAAAAAACTAAAAGCTATTAAACAGCAGAATTTGGGCGAAATGAAAATTAGGCATTCTCACGGTCTGAGTAATGCTAATGGGCAATGCAGTGTGCAAGTTGGGATCAACTGCTGAAGCCAGTGAGGAGGAAAATGCAGAAGGGAGATCGTGACATTTGGAGAATTATATAGGAGGATTTACAGACAGAGATGTACATGTATGAACACTGACACTCAGACAGACATGCGTGCATGCACATGGTGACACACTTAGAGTCAACAAACAAGTATTCAGTAACACTCATCCTCATACATGTACATGCCTGTCCATATTAGAGCCAGCTGTGGAATAAAAAGCCGCCGTTGTCTTTCTCTGTGTCCAGCTGTCCATTATAGGATGATGAAGTCACTTGCAAGACAAAGACACTGTCTCATTTACAGTATGAAAGACTTAGCGAGCTGCGGGTGGGTGGGTATGATTGTGTGTGTGTGTGTGTGTGTGTGTGTGTGTGTGTGTGTGTGTGTGTGTGTGTGTGTGTGTGTGTGTGCGTGTGCGTGTGTGTGTGAGCCTTTCCTGAAGAAACTACAGAAGATTACAGTAGCTACAGGTAGCTACGGTACATAACGGAGAACAACATTAAAATTCACATGACCAATGTTGTTGAATCAAGTAAAAATGTAGAGAAGGAGTGCAACAGTTAATCAAACTAATCAATGTAATCTTCATGAAATAATTCATTCTCAAAAATAGCAGATATTCAAGCTCACAAAATATCGCATTGGGCTATTCTGTACGACAAAGTATAAAATAGCCAGAGAGTCAGACAGAGATTTAGTCATTTCGCTTCAAGATCATTCAATTAATCTGAAAAGTAGTCGATAGAAAATAATCAATTGTTAGCAGCCCTAATACAGCCACAGATCACGTTCAACCCAGAGTCAAGTCAGTTAAAGGGTCAAACTCGTTCTTCTGCTATACCACCAAAATGTGGAACGCCTTACCGACTTACCGAAGGCCTTAAAGGAGTGTGGATCCCTAGCATCCTTTAAAATCGCCCTGAAAAACCACTTACACACGGCAGCCGTTCGCAATTGGTAAAAGCAAACCTAGCCCAACCTTACCCTCCCCTGACCCTTCTTTGTATTTTCCTACTGTATATATATTTTTTTCACTGTTTTTTTATTTTCCTTTTTTTCCCTGACTATATCTAGGACATAGTACTGTGTTCTATCCGTCTGTCATTCAATGTTATATGAGATACTTCAATGGTTTCCTGTGGAAATAAGCCAAGTGCTTTTCTAGGATCTCCTTATAGCTGACCTTGTACCAGTGAACTGTACCGTCATGAAACTGTACCTTTTCCTATGCAAACTTCTAATAAAGTCTTCAATCAATCAATCAAACAGAAAGAGATTTGATCCTAATAGCGAGGCTGAAAAGGGTCATAATAGGGTCTACACATGAAGCACACGTAGTTGTGCAGATATGTCACAAGTACACAAGTAGTGAGGATGGTTTCACTGATTGTGGTTGTAGCCTAGGCTAGTGAATCTTATAAAGGATTATTAATAATAATGACATTACTACCATAATATGTAAGCGATAATCAATGACAATCCATGTGGTGGTTGAAAAATAATGCATGATGCAGAGGCTATAATTATACCCAGACACGAAGATAGCAGAGGAATACTTTCTTCCACATAATGTGTTATTGTTCAATAATCGCACAGCGTTTAGTAGATTATCCCACAAATAACATGCTCACTTACCAACAAAAGTAATAGGAAATGGTTTTTTTTGTTGGTCTTTGTGAACATTGGAATACATGCTACTTACACCATTAGTTCTCAGAGGGCCTTGAGGGTAGTTAATGCACATTAAAAGTAGTAGAATCACAATGATTTTAACCACTTCATCCATTTATATGTTGGCTATTCAAAAATGGCAGATATACAAGCTCACGGCATTTCACTTGCGAGCTTGTACATCTGCTATTTTTGAACTTTATTTGAAAATCATCATTTCTTTTTTTGTGTGTGTGTGTTTAAAAATGCTGAATAATTTTACATTTATTAACACTCTGGGGGGTCCCTGGCACAAAACGGCCAAATATATACAGTATTAATTTGGGGGTCTTTAATTGGCATGAAAAATATATATACTGACTTACATTACTGCTCCAGCAAGGGGAAAAGCCATAGCAACAACATTTCCCTGTTTTGCCTTTCTAATTTTTATGGAGAATGGAGCGTATTTTTGCAGAAACTCGCAAATGGCAAGAAACCTCTCCATTCCCATTGAAAAGCAGAATCCACCTTCATAAGTAGATTTAAACTAGGAGAAGGTCATAAACATAGCGAAGATAGCTGATCTACAAGCTATGGGTGTATGTTTGAAATGGCACATCTGTACAAGCTAACTATGCATCACGGGACGCGTTGTGAACTTAGGCTATATATATATATATATATATATATATATATATATATATATATATATATATATATATATATATATATATATATATATATATATATATATATATATATATATATATATATATATAGATTAGAATTGATTCTGCACTTTTTGACAAAATACGGGTCAAAACATCAGTAGTGGGGCGCCCGCTGGCCTACTGGTCCGTGCGCATACCACTTAGGCATTGCCACACAGGCATGGATGCCTGGCGGCGGCGGTTCGATTCCCGATCTGGACGACCTTTGCCGCATGTCACTCCCCGTCTCTCCCCCCATTTCCTGTCAGTCTACTGTCCTATCAATTAAGGCTTAAAGCCCCCCCCCCCAAAAACAAAGAAAAAAACTAAAAAAACATCAGTAGTATGTGGTGTAGAACTCTCCAAGAACCTTGCATCGGTCGAGCTCTAGAACCCAGTTAGCCTTTCATTGGTAGCAGGAACGTGGGGAGAAAGAAGAGGAGAGAATCCTTGCTGTTCCTCTCCTCCTCCTCCTCCTCCCCAGTGGTATTAATTAGCAGCAGCAGATGAGTTGAGAGGAGAGAGCCTGGAGGGAGAACAGGTTCACATCAGGTTGGCCCAGTGTTCTGGGCTTCCTTCTTCCACTCCCTCTCTCTCTCTCTCTCAGGTACACGTGTGTGTGTGTGTGTGTGTGTGTGTGTGTGTGTGTGTGTGTGTGTGTGTGTGTGTGTGTGTGTGTGTGTGTGTGTGTGTGTGTGTGTGTGTGTGTGTGTGTGTGTGTGTGTGCGCGCGCATTCACACTCACCATGCATGGACAGGCATACAGTACACACAGTACACCCACACACACACACACACACACACATACAAACTCACTCTTACACATGCTGTAGTGTATATGCACATGCAGACACGTGCCACATGCACGCACAGTCGCGCGCACGCACACACACACACACACACACGCGCGCACAGCACACGCCTGTGCACACACACACACACACACACACACATGAAAGAGATGTTATGATTGTGGAGGTGTATTGAGAAGAAGTCAGTTTTCCTCATTATAGCAGAAACTATGGATTTGTTGCATGCCTCAATAGAATGGTGGGTCTTTTTTAAACTTTTTCCCCACGCTTCTCTCTGTCTGTCTCTCTGTCTGTCGGTCTATCTGTGTGTCTCTGTCTGTCTGTCTGTCTGTGTGTCTGTCTGTCTCTCTCCCTGTCTCTCTGTCTCTCCTTGCAGAATTCCATACGACACAATCTGTCCTTGAACAAGTGTTTTCTCAAAGTGCCTCGCTCTAAAGACGACCCTGGGAAAGTAAGTATTTCCTGAACAGTATAATGCGGCTAGAAAGGATCACCTTGAATTAGCGTGCGTTACATAATGGGGAAACAAAGTGAAGCCTATAACAAGCAAACAAAGTGAAGGCAATGGCGTTTGCTTTTCCCATTCAGCTGCCTTCGTATTGCGCACACACGTTTTTCTTACTTCTGGCCTTTCGACTGACTCTCTCTCTATTGCTCTCTCTCTCTCTCTCTCACTCTCTCTCTGTAACAGACACACACACACACGACACATCCGCACACACGTCCACGGTCTGCACTTAAAAGCAATTTCTAGCTCCATAGGTGGCTGCGGTGAATGCCTAAAGCCTAATTTATAACTCCATAGTACGACGGTGTCTCTTGCTGAAAAGGACGGCATTTTTTTTAAACTAACGGCGGCATCGCAAAGCGACGCCGTCGTGCAATGGAGTATAAATTAAGCTTAATGCAGGCTTCGCTGTTTTCGGCTGTTCTTCCAATATTGATTCTGCCAAGTAATAATGTGGTACAGGGAGTAATGAATAATAAGTATTTGTAGGTACACTGCCTCAGACGCCTGGCCATTCACGCATCTGTTATGCTTTATTAGGCCTCCGCTCTCGTTCCGTCACCTTCTCATGTCCTCTCTCTGTCTCTCTCCCCCAGTGGCGTCAGTTCAGCAAAAGCTAGGGTATGGCAAAGATGGGAGTCCTCATGGAAAAGAGGCATTCCATTTTGTATAACACGGTTCAATTGTGAAAATAGCAGATCTACATGCTCACAACGCCTCGCGTTGCGAGGCGTTGTGAGCATGTAGATCGGCTATTTTCACAATGTCTGAAAAAAACGAGTTTTGTCAGTTTTTTACACAGGTTTCTACGGTTTCTTGGGCTGGATATGGCAGCCTGGAACGGTTGTTCAAGTGGCATGTTAGTAAACGTGCCACAATTAACAATAATGCATTGCACCTGTGCAGCTGACCTGCGGAACCTGGGAATAAACCATTTTCTTTCATTTGTAGTTATTTTACTGTAATTTAACAACATAATAACCAGCACAAAGAGACATTCATGGATCTATATTTAAAAGTAACTTTTATTTCCCCCCTCACCCCCACCCAGGGTATGGCAGCTGCATACCCCTGCCATACCCAATTGACGCCCCTGCTCTCCCCCTCTCTCTCTCTCCCTCTCTCCTCTCTCTCTCTCCTCTATCTCTCCCCCATCTCTATCTCTCTAACACAGGTAGAAGAGGCTTTAGATAAGTTAGTTGCATCAACGGCATGGTGTGTCGTTGGAAAAGCAGAGATGCTACGGCTGCTATTTCACCGCAGAGTCAATTTGATAACAGCGATTTGTCAAGTCCTTGTTTGTGCTGAATCGAAGGAATTGCTCAAATGGGGGGAAAGTGTATAATTACAGTTGATCACTGGAGCTTGTCCTTACAAGATTTTTTAATAAAAGCTAAGACGTCTGCGTTTTAGCTCACCACGGGGGTTTATGTAGAAAGCTATCCGCCATTTTAGCAAAACCGCAGCCTCCAAAAACTTTTCAGCAAGTGCTCAGTCAGAGCTCACTTTCTCCCTGTTTTCAGGGGTGGGTTTGGTGGGGGCTTAGTATACTCTCTGCTGTGGGGATTTTGTAGCCATTGAAAAATGAATTAAGAGGGAAGCAAGCCTAAATAATTCAAACAGAATCCTTGAGCTCAAGTGGAGGCCCGTTGTCCACAAAGACAAAAAAAAGAGAGCGGCTCCCCCCGTTTAGCCTATCTTGGACCTGACCAGCACCTTAACTCACACTTCAGATCGAACCAATCAATACCTTGGCACGGGGGGAGGAGGGAGGGGGAGGTGCGCAAATGTACGTGTGTTCTGTTGTGAGCCGTGGAGGGATGGGAGTAGCTAAATCATGCATGCTGCAAACATTAATTGGCAGCGTGCAGTACACTCTCCTCCCTCAGAGGGGGGTGAGGGAGGAGGAGGGTTTTAAAGGCAGGGGGAGACGAGGGAGAATGGAGAGAAAGGCAAAGGAGTGCAAAAGCCCAGTCATACCTGCCAACGAACTCAACGCCCTGCCCTATATAACCCAACACTACAGATGAATAGAATAGAATAAAGGTTTTGTAACTAAAATAAATGATGAATAAATGATGAAGTAATTCATAACTCACAATACAAAAAGATGAATAAAAATACAAACTGTACGAAAAAGTGATGAAAAGTCAACATCAAAAATGTACTCACCCCCCCCCCCCCCCCCACATGCGCGCACACACACACACACACACACACACACACACACACACAGGCACACACACACACACACAGGCACACACACACACATACACACACACAACACACACACACACACACACACACACACACACACACACACACACACACACACACACACATCAAGTAAAAACAACAATGTGAGATAGTACCAGAGTTCTTGTGCGTGACTTCGTAGACAAAGCTAGCAGTAAGAACACAGTGGATGTGTTTAAAGGGCTGACATTTCGAGGTGTTTCTCCTTGGGAACTGTTCCATCCATTTTCACTTTTCAGCACCAGACCGAGCACAGCGGGTTTGAGCGAGCGCGGTGACAAGTGACGCACGTCAGGCAGGGTTGTTTGCGCATGCTTTACGCATGAAATCGTGGAGATTAACGGGAGAAATGCCAGTCGGGAGCACAGCGGGGGAAAAGGGTTAAAAATAGGGAGAATAGTCCCACGAGAATTGGGACTGTTGGCAGTAGTGGTAGAAGGTAACTAAGTACACTATATTTACCAGTAAGACTCCCTAATCGGGAGATAAGCGACCGTAGGTCACTTATCTCCACAAATAGGGCAAAAATGTGTTTTGCCAAAATCTTCCTGATCCATGTTGATGACATGAGTGTAGACATACTGTGTAGTGATTTTCGTGATTTTAGGGCAAAATCTGTAGGAGCAGTGTCCAAAAATGTGTTTTGAAAAATCGGCCTGGAGGTGGCGCTATATGGGAGAGATTCATGTTGAGGGGATGAGTGTAGACATACTGTGTACCGATTTGCGTGATTTTAGGGCAAAAATTGTAGGAGCAGTGTCCAAAAATGTGTTTTGCAAGAATCGGCCTCATGGTGGCGCTAGAAGAGGGCCATGTGAGAAATGAGGGGTGGGGTCTCCGCGCCGGCAAGGCGGACGAATAGGTAGCGGCCCCGGCTGTCCCGGTCGCTCCTAGCCGGAGTTACGGCATTTTATGTGAGCTGCAGTGTAGGGGGTCCTCCACTGGGGGCGCCACCACTTTTGCATCCGTTCTGGAGCACCAGGAGTCGGTGGTCCCCGGGAATTCCCCGTGAGCAGCCCCGTTGGGGTGGTCATTTGGTCAGTTTAGCACATTTCGTCATTTTTTACATCTGGGGGTCCCCCAGGGACCTGGGGGTCCCTGGAGCTCCGGGGGTCCTTGGAGGTTGTAGTTTGGCAGGTAAGGAGTGTGTGTGCAAAATTTGGCATGGATCGGGGCAACGGTTGCGGAGATATGAGCAGGGCAAGAGTGTGACGTGTGAGGTGTGACAGACAGACTGACGGACTTACACTTTGAGGTGTGACAGACAGACTGACGGACTGACACTTTGTGCAGGGTTTGATAGTAAATGCGACCTACGGTCGCAACTACAGTATATAAGTAGAGCACAATCATGCTGTACTTTTACTTTAATTGAGAATTTGAAGTATTTGCGTTAATTTATACTAATACACCACTACATCTTAGACATTTTCGAACGTAGGTAGTAGGAGTATTTCTACTTTTTACTGTACTATTGCTACTTTAACTTAAGTATAAAAACAGAGATCAAAGTACTTTTTATGTTCTTCCTCCACCACTGATTGTGATGCACATCGAGTTCAATCCCGCTCAGACCCTCTTTGGAGCGAGAGGGAGGATGAGCAGACAAGAAAGAGGGGGGAAAAGTGAGCTGAAAGAAATGAGCGAGCTAAAAGAAATGGATTTCTTCAGCTCTCCTCTTATCGTTTCTGTCGGGCAGAAACTTGCTATGTCCAAAACCGTTCTTTTGTTATAATTATTCTAAAAACATTTGAAGATTTTGAAATTAGCAGATCTACAAGCTCACAATGCATCACATCGCGACATGTTTTTTTTTTAGATCTGCTACCATCTCTGCTTTTGTGCGACACTTTTGTATGATGTAGTAGGGCATTAACTTACTGGAAAACACAACAAACAAAATGGAAATATGGAGATACGAGGTTTCTGCCCGACAATGAGGATATCGTCACTGTCGGGCAGAAACCTTGTATCTAAGTTTCAAATGTGTACATTTTTTCGCAAAGCAAAGCCCTGCTTCATCATACAAGGCTGTTTTCACTAGTTTAAATCATTTTTAAAATGATAATATAAAACAAACGGTTTTGGACATTCAAGGTTTCCACACTACAACGACGATATGTTTTGCAGTCTGCAGTGTTTCAGCGTGGCGTATCAAAGGGTTTCCACTGGATTTCATGGCTTGGGGGAAAAGGGAAATGTAAAAAAGAAAAAAAGAAAAAAAAATAATAAACCAAGAGAAAATTGATTGGTTACAGAATTGGTTTGAGGAACAAAAAAAAACGGACGCAGAGATTTATGTTTAGATTTGTGTTGTGGGCTGTGGCATCCATCCATTTCTCCTGTTGGAGGAAAATTAAGGGGGGGTCACAGAGTCAACACACTGAATGGGACATTAATGGACAGACATACTGTACTGTACTGTAGGACGGAGATGGAAAATGCTAATCCACAAACCCCACGCATTGTTGTGGGGAGTCCCTCAGGGTTCGTGACTTTTCTGTTTTTGTTCTCGATCCAATCGATGAAGCGATCGGCAAGCACACAGTGCTTTGCAACTGTGAGCGTCTTCCCCATAATACAGATGGTTAATGTTTAAGTGGTTAATGGACAGACATAGGAATAGGATAGAGATGGAAAATTATGTTTTTTTTGTGTGTCAAAATTTTTTAAAAACCAAAATAAAATATACAAAAAATGGAAATGGTAATTGCTAATCCACAGAGGTTTCAACTCTGGAATAGTGCCACTACAGCTGCCTGACTATGTCTATGGCTGCTGAATTGGTCATTTTGGTAGATATTTTGATCAGAATTGTTATTAATAACAATTTCTAGATTCACTCTGCTGTGTGCTCACAACATGTCGAGGTGCAATGCATTGTGAGCTTGTAGGTTATATGACAGTGTTGCGCAAAAGTGGTGAAAATAGCAGATCTATAGACTCACAACAGCCCTTTGCATGTCGACACGCCATGCAAAACATGCCCAAAATAGAGATGCCAGTTTTGAAGTGGTTATGTCTGCCTGAAGGTCTTACACATATTTATCCAATGAAAATTATTAACATGAGCTTGTGATTAAATATATATATATATTTTTTCTTTTCCATTTCCTGAAAAGTAAAGTTTTTGGACATACCGACAGTGACACAACATTGACATAACAACCACATTTGGAGTAGAAAAGTCTCCATTAAAATTCCTCTATTCCTTGCTGCTCTAACCCAATGTTGCTTCCCTCTGGGATTAATAATGTCTATCTCGTCTTATTTTATTTTATCACTCAGTATTTTATTGTTCTAAATTAGCTCTCACACACCAATGACCTTAATGTGACATTGAGAACACTCCTGTTAATGGGAGCTGTGTACACATCTTAGCATCATTAGGGTACTTTGATGAATTTTATAATTGCAATGTTCATACACTGATTAAAATGTGCGGAGTTATGTGATGATTGTCACATAATTAGAGGGCTGTGTAGAAGTTAATTTTCACAGGTTTAACCATTTGGCAAGCATTCTTGAATACAGTTAGTCTTGTCCACCAAGTGATTTTAGATTCAATGTAATGCAACAGAGTAGTGATGGGCCTTATGACTTTAAATCAATATCACATATTATTTCAAACCTTTGCCTCGATTACATATACAGCTCTAACTGAGGCAGCAGGTGCACAGTCACATACAGTACTCAGTGTTCATTTATCTGTTTGTAACGCAGAGACGGGTCCATTTGGTTACATTTACTGTATACAGTCCCAGAGTTAAATGAACAGAGGCTGTGTGTATTGGCGTTGGTCAGCCCAGAGGTACAGTAGATGGAGGCAAGAGTGATTCATCAGGACAGCGAGTAACACCTTTAGATAATTAAGCTTTCTCTGTATTGTACTGATATAAATGTATTATGGACTGTACAGTACGATACACATACACGTCAAACCGGACAGGAGAGCAACTTGACGGAGCCTCCGTGACTGAATTCAATTCATGCTGTAGTAGTGTGGTAGGAACCTAGCTGAACGTATTGGTTGGGCTGTGGTTTATAAATGGGAAAGGTATTACGACGAGACCGAGTTTGCTAAAAGGGGTCTGTTTATCCGACATCCGTGTTGCTCTTTTAGTTTGGGACAGTGGATCTTTTCAGCACACTGTTGATGCTTGTAGTTAACTTGGACTGTGTGTTTGGACAAAGAACCTGGGTTTGGACTGTACTCTGGCGTCCGTCCTCCCAAATATATAGACTGTTGCGTTGCTACAGTAAACACATAGAAATGTACTACTTGGCAAAAGTGTCACAGTCTCTGATGGGCACAGGCCAGAGGATGATGGGAGATTAGAAGTCTTCTTATTGCAAAACAAGCAACCACTTCAACTCTACTGCAAAACTATACAGAAACGGTTACAAAAAAACAATACCATATCAGGCAGTCAAAATCTTTGACTATAAAAATGTATTTTCCTTCATGCATGCATTGCATTCTCACTTTCTTCCTCTTTGTTTTCCCTGAAGAACCTACAGTCAGGGGTTAAAGCCAAAATAAATCCCAAGACTGAAATTTATTTTCAGACCATGTCCCAATATGTGACTTTAGAAACATGGCACGTGCAGTGCACACCAATATTCGGGGTGTTTCCCTGAATACTTCATTTTATAGAAGTATCTTCTAAAGTTCTGTTGTATTCTATTGCTAGTCTGGCCAATTCAAATATGCAGATCTTGAAATTAAAACTGCTTTTTAGTTTGGAGAATGGAGATCACTTGACTATCGTTTTGACGACTTTGTCATTCACAACGCACCATCGCTACACCTCCCCCTTATTATTATTAATATTATAATTTTTTTGCGGATCTGCACTGATCTCAGAAATAACCCCTATGGAATCCTCAAGACTGAAATCAGTCCCCAGGACTGAGAACTTTAACCCCTGACCTACAGTACCTAAAACACAAATGAGTTGGGTGCCGGTGAACCTTTACACTCCTTTGTTCACTGATCAGTCTTTTGATCCTGCCCACCACAGTAGCAAACAGGAAGTCATGGTGTGTTTTGGCAGGGTGGATTGCATCTGGAAGTCATTCATGACAGTAAAGGCTTGTGGAACGGAGCGACTCTAATATAAAGTGTACTGATCAGGGGCACTGCAGGGTTATTGCAATATTGCCCCGGTCTCTTTCTCTCTCCCTCTCTCACTTCCTCTCCCTTTTATCCAGAAGAAAGAATATTACTTTATTCTCACATGACAGGTTTACAGGTGTGAAGTGGGTGGGTGAAATTCGTTTTTGCGTGAGCGCCGTTTTCAGAATGGGAGAAGAAGAAAAAGGAGGGGAGGGGGTGGTGAGTGAGAGAGCAAGGAGAAAAATCAAACAGTAAAAAAAATGTCAAAGACTACATGAATAAATCTAAGATACATGTATCTATATCGTGTATACTCACATAAAACCATCAAGATACAGTAGTACTGTATGTAGATATGCAAAAGTGGTAACACATTGGCAGGTCCACATAGCAGCAGCAGGTATGTACATGAGATTAGACATGAGGTGCAAAAATAAAAAAAGAAAGGAAAAAAAAATATCAATGCCTTGGCAGGTCCACATACCGGTAGCATGCTAGAAACTTCGCAGGTAAAAATCCACATGACAGGTCCACAGGGACAAGTGTGCACAGAGGAACAGATCCACATGAAGGGAGGGAAACAGTCCGTTCCAAGGAAAGTGTTCCAGTTGGCGGGCCAGTCTGGTGACAGACAGTGATCAGGCCTTGTTCAGCAGTGTGATGATGGTAGCCAGGTGGAAGTCCAAATAAGAGGACATTAATGGCAGTCGAATCGGGCTGAAACCTCGCCCAATACGTCATACGTCATAGGGATGTTAAAGACGACTGGTATCCACATAGACCAGGGGTGGGCAACTGGCGGCCCGGGGGCCACATGCGGCCCCCACCTCCACTTAACTGTGTTAACATTAACTCCCTGACATAGACTATAACCACACAAAGTCCAACATCTATTCTGAATGAAGCCATGCTGTTACACTCTTGGAGTATATTACAGGTTTCCCACGGTCATGAAATTCCTGGAAATATTTTGAAATTAGAAAAATATTTTTCCAGTACTGGAAAAGTTTTGGAATTGATCAAGGGTCCTGGAAAAAATAGCTATGCATTGTCTTTGTTTGTTTTTTTGTTTTTTTATAACTCTGAAATGACAAATTCAACATTGGCCAAATTGTCAAATATTAGAGGCAGACATTGTGAAAATAGCAGATCTACATGCTCACAACGCCTCTCAACGCGTAGATCGACTATTTTCACAATAAAACCGTGTTATACAAAATTCCTCAACTCTTAGTGCTCGTCAGGGTGCCGGGGTCCCCAGTTCAAATATGATTATTTCGGGGGTCACTGCCTGAAAAGGTTGAGAACCTCTGGCATACACTGCCTGTCTTTGGGCATTTCACATAGGAGTAAGCGACTCGTTATTGAGCTGAATTATTGCTATATAGTCCTGGAAATCGGGTTAAATATTCTGTGAAAGTTTTGGAAAAGTTTTGGAAATGAATTGGTAAAGATGTGTGGGAACCCTGGATATTAACACTGAGGAGTTTACTGTATGCTATTCTGCCATCACATTCTGATGGGTGGTTCACGGTTAATTTTTATGGACTCCTAAATGAAAGGAACTCTGGGTTTGACTGTGTTCAGTATGGTTAGAGTTTGTGTTATTTTGCTTTCTTCTGCAGGGTTCCTACTGGGCCATAGACAACAACCCCAAAGAGGACCCAGTACCCAGCAGGCCAAAGAAGAGACCACGCTCTGGAGAGAGGGTAGCCATTTCATTTTACTAACCTGTTAATGTCACGTATAACTGCAACCGCCTGAGTTTGAGACCTGCTTCAATACCTGCATTGGCATATTCACATGGCATCCATTTGTGTGTGTGTGTGTGTGTGTGTGTGTGTGTGTGTGTGTGTGTGTGTGTGTGTGTGTGTGTGTGTGTGTGTGTGTGTGTGTGTGTGTGTGTGTGTGTGTGTGTGTGTGTGTGTGTGTGTGTGTGTGTGTGTGTGTGTGTGTTTTTTTTTCTTTTCCTTTTTTTCACAGTTTCACAAGTTATGGACCATAGTGCAGTGATAGAGACAAGTACATTCAAATATAACTGGCTTGGCCAGCAGTGTACAAATAACCACAATATCACATACAATCCAAAATGCTGAAATGTATGATCATAACACTAGTTTATATATAGTCTGAAACTGGTTTTGAAATATGGTTAAGAGGACAGGGATCTCCCAGAATGTATGAACCAGGATCAAATTCTAATTCAGTCTCCGTAATGACCAGGCACGTGCACAACATAGATATCAACTTTTATCTGTTTGTAAAAAGTGCCCTCTCCAGACCATGAATGCAGTTTTCACTATGGTGAAAGAAATGCAAATGCCCTCTTTCCATGCCGTTCCAATGCCATTAGGCCACATCTCCAGTATTGACCTGATTATGCTTAGCGTTCAGTGTGGTATCAAGCACAGAAAATAGCTGACCTCCAAGCTCACAACGCATCGCACTGCTATTTGTTAAATATTTTTAACAAAAGTCCCTTTTTGAAATTTCAGCCCCTGCCTTTCTCTGCACATCCCTGGTAATGACCATAATATGATTGTGTATTCGATTCCGGAAATCACAGATTTTCGGCCAGGCCCAAAGAGCATGCATCAAATTACCCTCTTAGACCCGAAACGTCCAACAAAAGAGCCAATAGAAACGATGGAATATCTTGAATTGAATGTCCCTGGAAACCTGCTAGGGGATACCTGCTATGATGTCCCCACTTCTACTCCCCAATGGTGACACCCACATCTTTTTCCCAAACTGCTTTAAGGGCAAACACCATCTTATTGCTTATCACTGTTGTCAAGAAGCATAGAGTTATATCTATGTTATATCATATCCCAGCCCAAAGACAGTCAAAAATGTCTTCAGCAGATCTGTACCTTGGCGGGGAGTCTGTGGGGAGCCACATGTGCTTGCAACTATCTCCTAGACAAATTATAATGTTGAACAAGTATTTCTAATTATTTTAAAGCATTATCTTCATATAGGCCAAAGAGGGTATGGATGCCTTTATCTATGCAGTCCTTCTAAACCAAGGTGGATTTGCAGGGATTTGCTCATATCTCCCCTGCTGAGAGGCTTAAATTAGGACTGATCTTGAACATGCGATAAATCTTCTTCCAAACCACCTTCAATTGGGAAATGATAGGATGCGTTCTTAGCGGTTCTTACCACAATAGTAATACAGTATACCGTATCTTTGACTTTGGGTCTTTTCGTTTGGAGATACATACATGGCATGTATGTTTTGTAACTTGTCCAATAAACCGAGCTAAGCTGAACTAAATCCTTCTTTCTTTCCTTCTGTATCTGCTTCTACCTTTGTCCATCTCAATTTCTTATAGTATCTATCCATCAGGGGCTGCGTTTTCTCTCTCATTGTTTTTCTCTCTATCTCTGTTTGTTGGTCGGCATGATTCCCTCTCGATCTCTCTCTCTCTCTCTCTGCCTATACCTCTCTTTCCCCTGGCCTTCTACCATCTCCAGGGATACCGAGCAGGCACAAAACGTCCAAGTGCACAATCGTAGGTGCTCAGCAGGGAGGAAAAGAGACGGGTGCTCGGGAACAAGAGAGGGAGAGAGACAAAGAGAGGGTACAGCAGTACCGGAGAAGTGAGAGAGACGTAGATGACGAGAGGAGATAGACAAAGATGGGATTGGAGAGAGAGAGAGAGAGAGTTGAGAGAAACGAGAGGAGATGCATGTTAACCCACTGGAGTAATAGCTATTGAAAAATAGGAGATATACAAGCTCACAGTGCAGCACTTTTAAAGTGAAGCATTTTTAAAGTGAATATTTGTAACTCAAATTTTGCTTCATGGGGGGTCCCTGGAACTAAATATATTGAGATGGGGGTCCGTGGCCAAATACATATCATTTTGGGGGTCCTTGACTTTAAAAAGTTTGAGCACCACTGACATTGAAACAGGAATTTTCCAAAACCTTAAAAGGATTTTGAAGACATTTATAGAACCGGGTAAAATTATTCCAAGTCCTGCACAGATTTTCATGATTCTTCTAAAATAGCTGATCAAGTGCCGCACTGCGAGCTTGTAGATCTTCTATTTTTCAATAGCTAAAGTATAAAATAATTCCAGGTCTTAATGGGTAACAATCTGCAAAGGTGAGGGATGGAGGTAGAAGCAAGAGAAGGAGACAGATATAGATAGAAAAAGCTAGAGAGAGAGAGAGAGTCAAGAGACAGAGAGAGAGAGAGATGGACAACATCGGGCAGGGAGGGAGGAGAGTGTTCTAGGCTTGCGTTCCAGTTAATTACCATGCAAGGCCCGGGGGCTGCCATTAGACATATTTTCTTCCCCAGCCATTCTTTTATTTTTTTATTACAAACATTAATTAATTCAGAGCCTTGTCATCTCATCTTACATGGACGCGCCCTTCGACCCCGTTTCTTACGCCTCACTTCCACTGTTTGCAGAGACACTGCTGGCTGTCACATGGGCACAGGAGAAACGCAGTGGTTTTGTAAGTGCTTGGAATCATAGCAGAGGGTAGTGTTATTGTCAGACAAAAAGGTGGGCTGGATAGCTCCCACTGCGCGCCACTGGGTTTCCTTTTGTTGTCACACTTAAGCTAAACACAGTCACAGTCATTTTTTCTTTTTTTTTCTGTGGTGACAATGTGATCTGTGTTCCTGAAAACAAATAAAGTTGGAAGAAAGACTAAATGCCTGTTGGATAAATGCATTGTAATAGTTACGTAGACACAGCATACCTCATGTGTTTGTGTTTGAGCCTGTCTGCGCATGTATGTATTTGCATGTACAGCAGCAGCTCAGAGATTGCGTTAGACCGGGAATTGCCGGATTTGACCGATTTTTTATGGCCAAGACCGAAAAATAAAATTCCTCCCGGACATCCTGACCGATTGAAAAACCAATGGTCATTTATTATTATCGCTGTCTGCTCCTCTGCGCAGGCTGCCTGCCTCTCTCTCTCTCTCTCTCTCTCTCTCTCTCTCTCTCTCTCTCTCTCTCTCTCTCTCTCTCTCTCTCGCTCTTTCTCTCTCTCTCTCGCTCGCTCGCCCGCGCGCTCCCCCGTTCTCTCTCTCTTTCTCTCTCTCGCTCGCTCATTTCAGTGTCAGTTTTGCGATGCACGCACAGCATGTAAAGCCATGGGAATTAAAGAATGCACGCACGGTCAGCAATCAACCCATAAACAAACATTATACACTTGATTGAAGTTATGAGGAGAGGAGATGGAGTGGAGACAGTAGGAAGAACAAAGCCTTTTCAACTCTCATGCGCATGGACGCACTGTCACCACTCGACAGTGAGTATTGGATTAATTGCTGGCCAGATGATCCTATCAACCTTTTCATTATTCTGAAGTCAAGACATGGTATTGTTGGCATGAAACATGATGCAACAGAAAGACGTTGTTGTGAAAGCAGTGTGCGTGTGCCACATGCAGACAGCCTGCGCGAACAGCGCGATTAGTCCAATATAATTAATTCCCTTATGCAAGATTGAAGCGTTTTTTTCTTTTTAGCCTATACTTTTTCATTCAATTCGTTTTCAGTCCCAACTATGCAGTAGGCCCAATACTTTAACTGTTGCTATTGGCTGTTTGTGCACCTGCTTGTAATGTATGCATTAAAATGATTATGTCCGGTATATTCTTCAGATGTCCGGTAAATTTTAATCATGCCGGTCACGGTGACCGGCAGTTAAAAATCCTAGCGCAATCACTGCAGCAGCTATGTGTTTATTTCACTGTCTGTGTGAATGCATTGTATGTCTGTGAGTAAGTGCATGTACAGGACAGGTATGTGTGTATTTGACTGTTTGTATGAAAGTATCGGATGTCAGAGCGCGTGCGTGCGTGCGTGCGTCATTCGGTCCATCATTGCAGGTATTTTCTACCCCTAATGTTTTTTCTCCTACCCCGTCCCCAAGCTCTCCTCTCTTCACCTTTCCGTTGTCGTCTTTCGTGCCTCCACGAGGAAACGGACGAATCCCCTTCCTCTGGGAGTTTATCATAAATTAAAGATTGCATTGTTGCCGACCAATCCTCTTACTCTAAGCAGTTTGGGTAGGCAGGCAAGCTGTCTTGAACCTTGAAATGAGTCAGAGAAGGAGAAAAAAATGCCATTCTGTATTATTTATTTATTTTTTATGTATTTTTCTGTTTCTTTTTTATTTCCCCTGCCTGCCTTTGCCTTACATCGACCTTTGAATAGTCTCTCATATCCTCACACACGGTTAACCCTACTTTGGGCTCTTTGTGAGGATTGCAACACAACTAACTTTTGAGTACACATTGAGCAAAAGTGATTCTTGATTCATCTTATTGAGTGACAATTATGTGACGTCTTCTATCTAGCTGTGTGTCTGGGAATTTAAATGAAACGCACTTGAACAATCTGAAGCTGGCTCCATGCAGATCTCTGTGGCTAAGGGGCATATGATGAGCCTCCGGCTAGACAAATTAGTGCCATGTTTAAAGTAATCATTCAAAGCACTCTTGTATTCAAAGCCTTTAAAAATGTTCCTATTAGTCCTATTCCTATTGCGATTTTACGTTTCTATTTATTGCGACCGTAGGTCGCAGTTTGCTATGAAACCCAGCAGATCCTGTCCGTAAGTCAGTGTGTCAGTGGGTAACACCTCAATGTCTATAGCTGACCTGTTGTGACATCACATTGTTGACTCAATGACCAAGACAGCCTGTTCTGACAATCATGTATAGAGATCCCTGATGTCATCAATATTAAGCCCATATTTGGCAATGTCCATATATGGACGCTCCATATGGCCAAGACAGATTTCATTTGCAAATCAAGACTGCTGGTTATCATCACCTGGATATCCATATATGAAGTCACACTTTACACAAATTAATTCCGTCCTTGTCCCTTTTATGCCCATATATGGAGATCCCTGTCCCGATGTCATCAATATTAAGCGCATATCTGGGAATGCCCATATTTGGCAATGCCCAATTGCCCATATATGGCCGCTCCATATATGGCCAAGACAGAATTCATTTGCAAATCAAGACTGCTGACTATCATCACAAGGATCTCCATATATGAAGATCACAACGCTGACCTCATCAAACCATGGATATCCATAAATGGAGACGACTGGATCATCTTTCATCACCTAGATCTCCATATATGGAGCTGGTCAATACCTCTACATCTGACCTCACGGACTCCATATATGGATATAGCTGACCTGTTATGACATCACAGTGATGACTCGACCAGCTCAGCAGAAGGGTATACATGCCAAAGTAGCCATGTGCACTACCCATTTGCACGCACCCATGTGCGTGCGAGGTCACTTTTCGCCCTTAGGGCGTCTTACTGTACTTTTTATACTTTGTTTGAATGTTTGTATGTGAGAAATGAGGGGTGGAGGTTGTGGTTTGCCAGCCAAGGACTATGTGTGCAAAGTTTGGCATGTTAAGGGCAACGGTGCCCGAGATAAGAGTAGGGGAAAAATGTGATGTGACGGACAGACTGACTGACTGACTGACTGACAGGACTTCAGGACTGACAGGACTTCATATGGGAATGCATATGGAGGCCAGACAGGGATCTCCATGTATGGGCATAAAAGGGTATGATGTCAGATGTCATAGACGTCATAGGACTTTCACATAATGAGTAACTGAGTAAGTATGTTTGGGCTCTCACAGCATATCTTCATATACAGTAGATGGATCCCCATATATGGGTACCAGGGGTCTCCATATATGTGTAACTGGTCCGATATACATCACTGGCCATATGTGGCCAAGAATTGGCGCAACGTTTTACTAGTGTATATTATTACTTGCGCCAGCAGAGCGTGCAAGTACTGCGATCGTCTGGTTATGTATGTCGGTGTTCTTCTTTGTTTAAGCCTGTAGCCCAATCAGGGACTCAGCATTTCTGGCAACTTCATCATTAACAGCCAATGAGGGACCAGCATTCCTGGTGATGCCAGTGGTGATGTCACTGGCATCGCATCGCCAGTGGTGATGGCAGTGGTGAGCAAACCTCATGGCGCGCTCTGCTGGCACACATGTAGGCCATGGCGCAAGTTGGCACCTTGACAGACTGCAGTTCTAGTTATTACTTGCAATGGGTTTGAGGTTCTGGCTCAGGATCTTTGTTGGATGCGTGTCTCTAATTCATCTTCACTATCAGTTTTATAATTTATGTTCTAAAGTATTGATCTGGAGAAAGAGATGTCCATGTTTTATCCAGACATGATAGGCCAACTGTACATCTGGTGTTTTGAATGGGGGGGAAAGAAAGACTTTTAGAAGTAATATTGAAAATGAAAACACATGGGTTACTCTTCAATTTGAGCCATATCTGCCACAACATGTTAATGTGGATAGAATGATTTTCTAATGGTGAGTGATTTTTGGATGCAAATGATAACTGGTTTCAAGGATGAAACCACTTAGAGCAGTGGTTCCCAAACCTTTTACCTCAAGACCCAACAAAGAAATTAGACGTTTGCCCAGCTGCCAGGTTTTTCACTTATTCTTAAGCGTCTTTTTTTATATATATTATTTATGGAAATTCTTAGATTTTTTATTTATTTTATTTATGAAATACTTTTGAAAAAAAGAAAAACATTTAATTGTTCTTGAAAAGTTGCGATTTTTTTGTTTGTTTTACATTTTCTTAAATCTTTTGAAATAATATATTTTATTTTTCAAATGTAGGAAACCAAAAAAGTTGTACTCGCCCCCCATAAAACTTGTGTCCGTGACCCAAACAGGGGTCCCGAGACTCCCGACCCACTGTTTGGGAAACCGTGTCAGTGACACCCCAATGCAGGTCTTCATCAGGGGGGTCCGGGACCCCTAGGGGTTCCTCAGAGTTACAGGGGGTTCTCCAAATCTTTGTGTGATAGAAACTTTTTTTCTCCTTTTTTATATGTATGCACTTGAACCCTAGTACCCCATATCCTGAGAACTTTAGCCAAAAATAGCAGATCTATCAAGCGAGGCGTTGTGAGCTTGTAGATCGGCTATTCTCGGCAAAGAGGGGAAAAAGAGCAGACTAAGTACAGATGAAAGGTCAAGTTTATTAAGTATTGACGGTTCAAGTGGTTAAATATCTGAAAACACAAAGTGACATGAATCCAAAATACACTGATGATTGTGCTGTCAAACGATTAAACTATATGGAATCTATGAAAAGGTTGTGGGGGTCCCTGCTTCATCTCTCTAGTCTCAATTAAGGCCTGAAAACGTTGAAGACCCCTGCCTTACAACAAGCCTGTTTTAAGGCCAGCAGTCCACACCAATGCAACTGCCATTTGGGGATAACGGTTGCAAGTACAGTAGTTGCAGGGAGTTACAGTTGCAGGGAGTTACAGTGGTGTGTGGACTGGCCTTTGAGAGAGAGAGAGTTTTACTTGTTTTCACTCCCACTCATCCATCCTCTCCTTTCTGCTCCTCCCCAGGCGTCCACTCCATACAGCCTGGAGTCAGAGTCTCTGAGGATGGACTGCATCATGTCAGGAGGAGCCTCTCCCACCCTGGCCATTAACACTGTCACTAACAAGGTACATAGAAGAGGACACCAGTTGGTTTTCACTAGGAGACACTGTGCGTTTGGCTGCTGCATGCTAAGCAGCATGAGATGGTTAATGTTAATTTCGCCACAGTACCATGCCTCAGAGTCAGCATGTCATGTGGGTTATTGTTGGGTGTGTGTGTGTGTGTGTGTGTGTGTGTGTGTGTGTGTGTGTGTGTGTGTGTGTGTGTGTGTGTGTGTGTGTGTGTGTGTGTGTGTGTGTGTGTGTGTGTGTGTGTGTGTGTGTGTGTGTGTGTGTACACACACTGTTATATGTCTTGTATTACTTTGTTTCATTTCTTCATAAGATGAAGTCTGAATATTATGTGTGTGTTGGACTGTGGAAGAGCACTGTCTTGGCCAATAATGGAGTATATATCTGTCATTGTTTTACATGGTAGATAAAAACCAAAAGATTCCTTGGAACTCTACCATAAAAAGGGCAAAAGAAAAAAAAAGCCTGTTTTATGGCTAGTTTAATGAACTGCAGTTCATTACCCAATAAGATAGAGACTTGTTAATCTTTTTCTTTTATAAGTAGAGTCCTTTGGACTCTTTTATGTGGTGGATAGTTCTTTTATTGGTCGCTAATTAATTCTAAATCTAATAAGATAAATTAAAGACGGTTTTGTTGTTGATGTTTAGTTGTTGTATCCAAACAGTGCAGGGGGGGACTGGCTGTGTGCACACTCCAGTTTGGAACAGTCAGGAGAGGCTTCTCATGCACAAGTTTTTATTACGTGGAGATTAGACGAGACATAGCATAATGATATAGGACGCCCTCTCCTCCAGGCCATGACTAATACTGCCTGGATGGGATCCATGCTAGTTTCTACTGTAACCAACAAACACTGTTAAAATAATCTGTGCTCTTCATACAGTTGTCATTTACACATGCACGCACGCACACACACACACACACGCACACACACAGTGAGAGAGAGCTCAGTCCCTACCTTATTTTGACAGCTAGGGCCTCATTCAGACTCATGCACGCGCATGTGCCCGCACACACACACACACACACACACACACACACACACACACACACACACACACACACATTCTGAGCTGGGCGTGACTGTTTGTATGAGGGGTCAGAGATCAAGTGGCCTCCATGACCTCTGATGCCTGTCTGATCTGGAACACACATGCATGAATACACCACACATGCGCACGCACACGAGCACACACACACACACACACACGCATGCACGCACGCACGCACGCACGCACGCACACACAGACACACACGCACGCACGCGCACGCACGCACGCACGCGCACACACACACACACACACACACACACACACACATACACACACACACACACACACACACACACACACACACACACACACACACACACACACACACACACACACACAGAAGGCCTTCATGTGTAGCCTCTCAGTGTGACCTCAGCCATAGAGAAGATGTGTGCCATGGCGGGCAGCTCACATAATCCTCAGTCCTGGAGTTTAGACAGACCCAACACTCACTGACCACTTATCCAGGCTCTCCACTCAGAGCCTCCCACATTGTATCAATACAAACCCCCTGTTTGTCAGCACATTTTATTCAACTCTTGTGTAATCAATGCCTTCTTTTTTTTTTGTAAGAATTTCATCTGCCAGAAACATTTCTTTGCTCTCTAGCGAGTGTTCGTAAGCACACGGCGCTGCCCCAGAGTCCCCTTACCTCTGTTTCCGCGGCTGCTGCTGTTTCACATTTCTCCATACCATTACATGTAGCCCAGAGGCCATGTTGGTTTTCTACTTAGCTTGTACTGACAGTAAAACAGAGCCAGAGATAAATGAAGCGGCTTAACCCCAGGGCAGCGCCTGTCGAAGCCCTCTGATCTAACCTGTCTCAGCAAGACGACCTCCGCTCCTTCAGACCAGAGTCTTGTATCTACATAATTAGTTTTAGTGTTTTTCTTCTTTTTTTTTATCAATTATATCGTCGTTGTCGGATGGAAACCTTGTATGTCCAAAACCGTTTGTTGTGCATTTTCCATTTTAAAAATGATTTAAACAGGTGAAAACAGCTGATCTACAAGCACACAACGCCTCGCACCGCGAGGCGTTGTGTGCTTGTAGATCTGCTGTTTTCACTACTTTTGTGTGACGGCCTTGTACGATGAAGCAGGGCTTTACTTTGCGAAAGATCATACAAATTTGAAACTTGGAGATACGAGGTTTCCGCTCGACAACAACGATATGTTTTTTTTTATGAGAGTTTTCAAGAGAGGCAGAGAATTACATTCAGCTCGGGTCATGAACTGGATTCGAACCCATAACACTGCAATAGCACTTTGCCTCCTTGGTTACAGTGAATACTCTAAATGGCTGAACCAGCAGCGATGCCTCAACCTTAAGGAATTTAAGATATATATTTAGAGAGAGATTTTCAGTTTAACCACTGTGCATTCTTTGTAAATGGCATTGTGGGTTGGGTTGGAAATACGCTGTAAAAGTTCCTGGGTCCTAGAAATGTTCTTGGTGTAATACTGGTAACTCATCCAGTTAATTTGTCGATTGATTTTGTCATCCTAGGTAGGAATCTGGGTCAGAATCTGCTCCTTACACCTGGAAATTGGCCGAAGGGTGGCACTAGAGGAAAAGTCACCTAAATCAGTTGGCTGCATCCTTGCTACCTTAAGCATATCTTAGCGTGCTTAACATTATGGAAATCTAGCCATTCGATTTTGGCCTAAGGGTTGTACTAGAGAGGAAAGACCATTGGTCCATCCTCTGGGCACTGTGGGCAGCAAAATAAATAAAACAAATAACATACATTTTCAACACATAAAGCAAGCATGCATTTGTTTTTACTTGAGAAAAATATTAAAATTAAAGTTGTGTGTGTGGGAACTGCAGGTAGCGCTGTACAACCCGGAGGCGGAGGGCAGTGAGAGTCCAGGCAGCATGGGAGGAAGCCTCAGCAACAGCCTGTCAGACCAGAGCCTGGCCTCCCTCAACCTCAACTCTGCTGTCAGCACAGGAACCAACGTACACAGCTACACACCAGTAAGACCCTTATACTGTAGCATGAGCTACCAACGTACACAGCTACACACCAGTAAGACCCTTATACTGTAGCATGAGCTAGCTACGTACACAGCTACACACCAGTAAGACCCTTATACTGTAGCATGAGCTAGCTACGTACACAGCTACACACCAGCAAGACCCTTATACCAACGTACACACCAGTAAGACCCTTATACTGTAGCATGAGCTAGCTACGTACACAGCTACACACCAGTAAGACCCTTATACCAACGTACACAGCTACACACCAGTAAGACCCTTATACTGTAGCGTGAGCTACCAACGTACACAGCTACACACCAGTAAGACCCTTATACTGTAGCATGAGCTACCAATGTACACAGCTACACACCAGTAAGATCATTATACTGTAGCATGAGCTACCAATGTACACAGCTACACACCAGTAAGATCATTATACTGTAGCATGAGCTACCAACGTACACAGCTACACACCAGTAAGACCCTTATACTGTAGCATGAGCTACCAACGTACACAGCTACACACCAGTAAGACCCTTATACTGTAGCATGAGCTACCAACGTACACAGCTACACACCAGTAAGATCCTTTTACTGTAGCATGAGCTACCAACGTACACAGCTACACACCAGTAAGATCCTTAAACTGTAGCATGAGCTAGCTACGTACACAGCTACACACCAGTAAGACCCTTATACTGTAGCGTGAGCTACCAACGTACACAGCTACACACCAGTAAGACCCTTATACTGTAGCATGAGCTACCAACGTACACAGCTACACACCAGTAAGATCCTTATAGCACAGGCACCAACGTACATGGCTACACACCAGTAAAACTGTTATAGCATGACCTACCAACGTACACACACACACACCAGTGACATGTTTAAGAATGGGCTACCAATGTTCACAGCTAAAACACCATTAAGACTGCTTTAGCATGGGCTACCAATGTACACAGCTACACACCAGTGAGACCCGGCCTTATAGCATGGGCTATATTCACTCTATACACAGTTTCTAATCATTGTTTTACCCTAGCATCCCTATTTTGGGGTGAACATTCCATGGAAATACTGTGCCTCGATCGGGAGCGTGTCGCTGTTACTACATGTCATCTTTTCGACACCCGACTCTAACCCTAACCCTAACCTCCGCGGAGTGAGTCGTTAACCCTCCGGACGAAATGATGGTCGTTTGAAAGAGCGCGATTTTGCCGCCTCGATCTACAACCTCAACACAAGTTGTATTGAGAAGCATTGTGAGCATGTAGATCGGTTATTTTCACCAAAGACTGGGAAATAAGTGGTTAAAGGACCATCCCAGCATCAATACATGGCATTGTCTATTCATGGCTTCTGACATAATACTGTATGGTATATAAACATAGACAATTTCCCCATTAATGGCTTAATATTTAGACAGCTTAAACCGTAGGCTTATTTTTGTTTACACAATAATTTAATAACCGAAGTTATTAAAATGTTTCTGAACCTACCTGAATAATTGAGTCAATGTTGAACAAACATAATTGGACATGGATGTTTGAATTGAGCTTGTAAATCAATCTTTTCTACAGGGGCTATTTTCAGCGAGGCTTTTCAAAATAGATTTTCATACCATACCATACTGAAATGAGCTGAATCCAATGGCTTCCTTGAAAATGTAACAAAACATGGTATGCTAAGGAAAATGAGTGGCAGTACTGTCTAGTATACGACGAGTCATGGTCAGTGGTTTACACACACCAAACAGCCATGGTCGTTTAAATGAATAAGCAGCTCCTACTGATAAAAGGGGAATTACGCGCAAAACAAGACAAAACAATGTGTCAAAACAAGCCAAGCTGTCTGTTTGCGTTGTTTGAGTTATTGGTTAGTAATGTTTGGTAACACACATTCTGCTTATAACACTGTAGAACTAGAACGTTCTGGGGAATTGCAAGTGTGGTTGCACTGATGCGAGTCGCGAGGAATCCACTGGGAAATGAATTCTGTCTTACCATTTATATTAGATATTGTGATGTCAAGTGAAGTATGACCAATCCTGTCTGATTGGACATTATATTGTCCAAGTTATCCGGCCTTACTATTCAGATAACTTCAGTTAAAAGGTTAGCAAAAAACATGGCATTCCATTTATACTGCTATGCGGCGTAGATGTTATGCAAAGCCTGGCCAATAACTGTGCTTTTAGAAAAGGAAAACTATTAATCTATGCAATAACTCAAAATGCACAGTCACAGACATACACAGTGCGAGTTCATTTACATGGAGGCTGGCTGGCCCATGTTCCCTACAGTTTCAGTGCCTACAGTCTTGGCAGAGTATAGCACACCCCAGGCTTGGCAGGCCACAGCCCACTGACATATTTGGCCAGATATGATATTGGCAGCTCGGATGATTTCATATCCATGTCAAAACAAGCTCCTTTGGCCATTTCAATCAAGTCATTTGAAGTTATGTGTGTGTGTGTTTTTGTGTGATGCTGACAATAAATTGCTGTTTTGAAGAGATTAGATTGGCACAACTCACTGGCGAGATTACAGTTATTCCATCCTGACTCTTAACAAAACACTCAAAGGAATTGGCAAACTATGCCTGGAAATCATCAAGCATTCGAAAATATAATTGGAGCAGTATTCCTTGATCCCAAAAACACAGTCGACTCCAGTAATGCCAGTGCCTTGTCCTTTAAATGAGCTCAACCCAATCCCTTTGCTGACCGTGTGCCAATTGATTTGGTGTAGGCAGTGATCATTAACTCTAACGCTTTGGACGTTCCCGTTCGCCCCATTTTTCCCGGCGGTGCGATGCCAATTGTACTTTCTTTGGCTCGTTCTTTTGTACCTTGGTTTGATGTCTGTAAACTGATGAGGGGTCGCGCGGGTGTGTACCGTAGAGACAGCTCCCGTAAAAGTGCTCTCAAAAACCCACTGGACGTTAGCATCAATGGAGTAACAAAACACTTCCATGTTATTTTCTCTGGGTCTATTGCTTAGTAGCGATTGAGCGCCCTTGACGGACGGCAGCCTACCGCGGCCATTTCACATTAATTCTTGCATGAGGCTGCCCTCTACTGCTGGTATAGCGAAAGTACACATATTTAAGGAGAAAAAAAAAATAATGATAAAAAAAAAAAATACATCTTTGTCTATAACATCGCAAAGGTAAGGTGCTTTTGCTGGCACAAAACCCAATAAATAAATAACAACATCTGGCAGTAAAACAGTTAATAATACCAAATCAATTTTCCATGCATCCCATGCTTCCCTTTTGGGGCAACTTCTCTTATCACTGTATCTATACAGTATGTAATGTTGGACTGACGTATAACATTTTCTTTATAAACATTGTTTAAAGGAACTTACCAGCATCAAGACATGACATTGTCTATCTGTACACACATTCGGCCATGTTGTACGACATCAACATAAACCATTTTCCCCATTAATGGCTTTATTTTTAAACTTACAGTAGATACAATACAATACAATCTTTACATAATGTCAGAAGTTATTTAAATGTTACCAAACCTACCTGAATAATTTTGGCATTGCTGGACAAACATAATGAGACATGGATGTTTGAATTTAGCTCATAAATCAAGCTTTTCTCCAGGGACTCTTTTCAGCTATACTTTTTACATCAATCTGTGTATCAAAACCCAATCATAACATAACATTGACAAATCCACACTATATTTCAAATCTCACAATATTTATTTTGTTGGATTACCTATCTCAAGCAAGTTTCAAGGCTCTGCAAGTTGATTTCCATAGCGTAATGAAATGAAATGAATCCAATAGCTTCCTCGGAAATCAAACATAACAGGGTATGCTGTGGAAAATGGTTAGTTCCAATGATTTCCATTCTGTTTCCAAATCCAGGAGTTTGAGGTCACACAATCTCATTGGCTATACGGATACCCTCCCAGATCTTTACCCTGACCATAACCAGACCAAACCCATGCCTGTAACATAACATTCTAACATAATGCTTGTTCCCCAGTTCACAGGGCACCTCTGCCTTAACGGCAAACATTCCCCATGTCATCGCAACTATTTGGTCTTGACCGGAAGTATCCAGTCCATTAGGTTGACATTCCTCTAGTCCCAGTTATCTTTTATCTTTTAGGTTTCTTACTGAACAAGATGAGATAAACAGGTCACAGTAAAATCTTCCAATCCTACAAATCAGATTCCCATTCCCTGTAAGTCAAGTATCTCAGGCATTGTTCCAACGAATTAAAAACTCGCCCTATTTAATATTTGGTGTCTGAGTAAAAAGTTACTTAGTTGGAAATGCAGTGCTTTTTTAATATACCCCACCTTAATGTATTTATATTATTTTTGAATTTGTGTTTTGCCGTTTTGGGGTATATGTTTCTTTTCCAAGAACATTTTGAGAGTTCTCATCCTCTGAATATGTGTCATGTAAAATGCAAATGAAATTCTCTCCACGTATTTGATAAAATAGTCATATGTAGGCCACCAAAATACTCTCCACATATCCTTGAGGATTTCACTGAAATGCTTTCAATTATCCGCACTGAATTTGAATGTGTCATTACGGGTGATTTAAAATACACATACACAACGTCAATGATTAAAAAAAAGCAATTGCAGTAGATTTTCTGCCATACTTGACATGCTTGATTTGTCTCAACATGTGAAAGAACCGACCTAGGATTTAGAAGACTAGACTTAGAAGACTAGTTATTACCAAGGGAGTTAACGTCCCAAATATTAAGGCTGCTCTCGAGACACGCCAGACAGACAGATTCACTCACACAAACACGGATGCAGAGATAGGGTGCATTTATAGATACCAGAACTCTTTTCTACGGAAGCATCAAATATTAATCTAACCCAGCTTCAAATTATGTTGACGATCTGTTTTATACTTCCAATTCAATAATCTTCAATGTAATTGATATCTTTGCCCCTTCTTCCTTTCCCCCCCTTTTTTAGAGTAGCCATTTTTTTTCTCTTCAATTTAGTCATTATTGTAATTAACCCATTAAAGGAGTAGCTCACCCCCAAAATGCCTTTTTTTAATTTGATTATTATTGTAATACGTTTTTTTTTTTTGTCTTAGGAATGCGACAAAAAACATTATTGAACTCAAGTCTCCATGGCGTGAGTAATCATTTTTGGGGTGAACTTCATCCTAATCCTCCCACCCAACACTCCCTGCTGATGGGTGCCGCCCCAGCCCAAAGGAGTAGTGCAGTGACAAATGTTACCCTTCCCGCCCGGCTTCCCTCCCGAACACAGACCAATTGTGTTTTTATAGATGCTTGGCAAAGCCGAATGCACCACCACCAGTGGATTTGGAACCCTGCCCCTTTGGTAGGCAGGTTTCTGAATTGGCCACAACCCACCTCTCATACAGAATAGACAGAGGTGGTCCCATATTTTAATAAGCAATAATGAGGATCAATTGAATGAAGATCCTGAGTGAAGTACTCCTTTAAGTGGTTAATGTAGTCTAAAATGTTACACAGTATAATGCTAATTTACTTTGAGAAGAACACATAAAGGGAATGGCAAACATTGTTGTCACAAGGCTTGATGTTTCTCACTGTGCTTGTATTTCTTCCAAATGAACCTAATAGAATAAAATGCAACATTAGGGTTATCTCGATCCCCAGCCATTTGCTCCAAAATTAGACAAACAATGAAAACCCGCCGACATCTGACATTCTTTTTTCCCCGTCAAGGCAGCTGCTCACCTTTTTACCATCAATCACTTCTCCCTCTGTTCACCTCCCACCTGCATTAGCAAAGGTCAGCCCAATCTCATCTCGTTAACCTCTCGTTTCTGGAGGCCACCTTCTCTCCCGTTTGTCTTCCTCCTCCACGCACACACGCACACACACACACACACACACACACATACACACACACACACGCACACACTCTCTCTCATTCTCACACACCAGACACCTTGGGCCCTGTCGTTCCAGACCTCCTCTGCGGGTGGGGGGGCAGTGGAGGTGGAGGTGGATGGTGTTAGTTCCGGTTCGTTAGCCGGTTCAGGTGATACCCTCCTGGCTGAGGGTGATTACCGGTGGCAGAGCCTTATTTTTTCGGAGGCATCTTTTCTCCCCGGTGAAGTAGTTATAGACATGAAGGCCACAGAGATGGAGGACGGAAGGGTGGAGGAGGATGGGGTGACGGGGGGTGGGTGTGGTTGGATGTGTCAGTGTGGCTCACAGATACAGAGGCGTAGCGACTGCAGGGGACTTCCTCCTCAGGCTGTTGGATGGACGGTTCGTATATATAGTTGAAGAGAACTGCAGTGACGCGACGAAAAGCTGGATTTCTGCACAGAGTGAGACTGTGTTAACTGTGCGTTTTGTGAGGTGTGTTAATGACTGCCAGGGGCGCAGGAGGCATTTTAAAAGTGAAGGGGACACATCTGGGAGGTATGTGCGCGCGCATAGCGCGCGCGAAAGTTTTTGGGGTATCCCCCCCACCTTTGGTGATATCCCCCCCACTTTTGCCCCGAGGAGGGGGGGACATATCCCTGTGTCAAACCAAAGACACATGTCGGCTGCTGTCTTTTTTGTTGTTGTTGTTGTTGTTGTCAGAATTCGCCTGGTCATAAAGTTTCATAAATCATGAAAATTAAATCACTACAATTTGTTCTATGTTCTGTGCATGTTGACAAGTTTCAAACCGAAGACACCACATGCATGTACAGTGTTTTACTTTAGTAAAATATTCTGTGACCAGTGAGTGACACTGACAGTGATTCTTTCACTCTTTCACTGATTTATTTTCACGTGGGGCCATGAGTGATTGCCTCATTGGTGTCCATTTTTGGGTCCGACATGAAAAAGTTGGGAACCACAGTAACAAGAGGAAACGTAAAATGTGTTGACAAACGAAATTGCATTTCCATTATGCATCTGTTCAAAGGTAGGTCTACTTACATTGTTGCTTGATTTAAAGAACAACGTTATCGTTTTTTGGTTTTTTGACCGTTTCATTTTGACTGAGAATGATGTGAGACTAGCCTACACACACCAGCAGCAGGTCCAGCACCTGCAATGACGGTCTCCTTCTGCCACTGCCTGCCTGCTTGTCACTATCGTGTTGTATTAATTAAACTCATTCAGAACAGCTGAGCTGAGCTGCCGACTGCACTGCACTGCACTGGTGGGACTGTGCCTCTAGAGGGCAGTAATACGCCTTGAAATGAGAACTACTCAGTGTGTACAGTATAATCGATCATATTTGCGGCTTTTTCTTGGACCTGAACACTGGAGGGGATATCCCCCCCACCCAAAAAAAGTGGAGGTGTTAATCCCCCCCGTCCCCCCCTACCCCCTGCGTGCATGATGACTGCTATCACTTCTTCCTCTGTGGAACTGCTAATTGCTCTCGTGTGTGTGTCACTAATCTATCTCTCTCTCTCATCTCTTCTTGGGACGATACACAATATTATCGTTTATCGTGGAGATTTAATCGTGGATCAATTCACCTTTTATTAGCTGAGCTCCATATCCGGTACCACTTAAAGTTACACTCTATAATTGGTAAAAGGTACTTATAATATACATTATACATTACATACATTATATATTTTTTTCACTCTCTATCAAATGTCTTTAATAGCCAAAAAATAGCCTATCTACAAGCTCACAACGTGTTGCGTTGCAACGCGTTGTGAGCTTGTAGATCTGCTATCGTCCCACCCTTAGATATGATCTGACCCCTCTCCTCTCCTCTCCTCTCCTCTCCTCTCCTCTCCTCTCCTCTCCTCTCCTCTCCTCTCCTCTCCTCCAGGTGAGCGGTCACTCGGAGCCCTCCTCTCAGTCTCTGAGCCTGCAGCAGCCCGCTCCCCCTCCTCCCCCGCCTCCCCCCCAGCCCCAGTACGGGGGTCTGCCCGTCCCGGAGGCCACCAGGGACAAGCAGCTCTGCTTCTCCGACTTCGAGGACCTCAGCGCCTCCTTCCGCAGCCTCTACAAGTGTGTCTTTGAGCAGTCCTTCTCACAGCAAGGTATGTGTCTCGGGCATTCAGCATGTGTGTGTGTGTGTGTGTGTGTGTTGGGCTGTCACAATGATGACATTTTACATGACGATTAATTGTCAGTCAAATAATTTGGATAAGTGATTTAATCGTGTTTTTGTCGTTGACAATTGCATTTCTGTTTGGCTTTTAGGCTTTGAAGTTGCACATATACCTAAAAAATACCATATGACACAACCAAAATGTACAACAAAATGACGGACACGTTTGACAACTTTATACTTAAAAAAAGAGCATTGGTAGTGGAAATAGCAGATCTTCAAGCTCACACTGCGTCGCATCACAACACGGTGTGAGCTTGTAGATCTGCTATTTCGGCTATTTTTGAAAATGTGTGAAAATATATGTATCAACATGGAAACGATTATGACAAAATAATTGTGATTAGACGATTATGTAATAATTGTGACAGGCCTATGTGTGTGTGTCAGTGTGTGTGTGTGTGTGTGTGTGTGTAATGTATGTGAGTGTGTGCGCGCGTGTGTGCGTGTATGCGCCTGTTCAATCTGAACATTGACATGTGTGTATGGGGGGAGGGGGGGTACTGTACATGTAAGCCTCTCAAATGCCCCGTCAGGCTTTCCTGCACATAATTAACTGTCAAGCGTAAGACACTGCCCTATCGCAATCACTGTACAAAAAATGTAACATTGTTTTGATAGCAGTAAAAGCATTTGAACACCTTCCCAACACACACACGCACACACACACACGCACACACACACACACACACACACACACACACACACACACACACACACACACACACACACACACACACACACACACACCAATCCACCTGACTATTGTATTGTAATAAACAAACACTCTATTGTTCCACATATCTTCAGTTTACGGCTTGCTCAGTCAAATGAGTAAAGGCAATTAGGAGGAAGTAGACTTCGGTAGAAGGAAAGAAAGAAAACACACACACACACACACACACACACACACACACACACACACACACGTTTGCAGCCAAGTGGAACAAAGTGTATGGATGGGGGTTCTGTGTCTTTGATAGCAGCTAATTAGATTGGTTCTAACATTTGTGAAGCGTCTCGTTAATTGCTTCCTGAAGATTTCCGTCAGGTCACTGGGCCTCCCCCTCCCGCTTGGTCCTCCTCTTGCCCACACATACAGTATGTACTTTTCTAATTCACAATACTTTTACTTCTACACCACTACATCTCAGATCCAAATATTTTACTTTTACTCCACTACATTTATTTGAAAACTTTAGTTACTAGTTACTTTGTAGATTTTGATTATTATTACAAAACACAAATTAACCCCAAATTTTTAATTCCCGGCTTTTACTTCTAACAGAGTATTTCTACATAACGGTATTGATACTTTTACTTACTAAAACACTATTCAAAAATTAGAGAACATACATACAGTACTTCTTTTTTTTTTAAGATTTGTTTTTTTGGGCTTTTATGCCTTTATTGATAGGACTGATAGTATACTGATAGGACTGATAGTAGACTGACAGGAAATGGGGGGAGAGATTGGGAAGTGACACGCAGCAAAGGTCGTAGGGATCGGAATTCGAACCCGCGGCACGCTGTCAGGCATCAGAGCCTATGTGGTATGCGCCTGGACCGCAAGGCCAGCAGGCGCCCCATCATGTGTCTTCTGCAGACCGGTCTGTCGGGCCCCAAGCGCTACTGTATGTGTATGTGTGTACTGTATGTGGGCTTGTTGCAGAAAACAAAAAGTGGAAGAGCCAATCAGCCAATCAGTGTCTGTCAATCACAGGGCCCTAGGCTGAGTGCAGAGGCTGATTGCACCCTGGCCACGATGTGAATGGCATGAACCTGTAGACACCGGAAGTGGCGGAAGTGCTGCGGTTAACGGAAGTTACGTCAAGCGTTGCAGTCTGTTTACATTCCCCGGTGAAACAAAACATAGCTCCACTGACCAGCTCGTAAGTGAACTCGCTCTTTAGTAGAAACGTAAACGTTTAGTAGAAACGTGTAACGTTGGTAGAATCCATGTTTGCTGCTTACTGTGCGACTCCGAGCAGAAAGGACGAAGGCGTGAGGGAGAACAGAAAATGTTTCTGCGGGGAATAGATTTTCAGCAACACCGCACTGTGATTGGTCGACAAAAACAACTTCCGGTGAAATTCTCCCGGCGGAAGTAGCACCGTTCTCTTCGCAGATGAGTAAGCCTTGCTGCGCGATCGGCTACGCTGATTGGCTCTCCCACTTTTTGGTTTCTGCAAAACGCCCACACACAGCTCTTGGGAACAGACCGGTCTGCAGAAGACAAGAAAATGCGAATTCACACAACCGGGATGGCTTACTACCAGGCTACAATGAATTAACTGTTTGAAAAACACGTAATGTAGAGCTATGATGTGTAGAGCAAAATAAAATGGATTTGGGTTAGTGCTTGAAAAGGCCCTACAGCAGGTAGGTAGACAGACAGCATAGGGTGCGTGACTTTAGCATGCAGACTTGCCGGCCAGGGATCGCTGTTGGCAGTCATTGTATTTGGGACGTTGAGTCACTGTGAGTCACCCAAACAGTGGAGCTCATCTTCTACCATGGTCAACCTCAGCACTGCCTAAAAGACCACACACTAGACTGGGGAGCCTGACTCAGGTGGTGTTGCAATACCTTCTCAGGAGGAGCCTCCCAGGTCCTGTTCATTACATCTGCAATCATACAGTTAGATTCCACCAGGGGGGACTTTGGAACAAAAGTAAACCATATGTAATTAAGGGCTTGAAGGGGCTTCAGTTGAAAGCATTTACTTGAGCAAAGAGGTCCACTTGCAGGAAGTTCATTAGGGAAAGAATCGCCTCCCTGAAGAATAGAGCTGTATTATCCCTCTCAGTGTCCAGCTCAAAAGACCACAACTCCCATGCTAGTCCTCCATTTTTGTTCCAATTAAGTGAAGTGTTGAAGTGCAACCTGTACTACGAGAATGTTTCGCAAAATTAGTGGAGATATTGAACCAATAAAAAGTATTAACAAGAGCTTGTGATCTGCAACAACTACCCGACAGTTACACTGTGTGTGTGTGTGTGTGTGTGTGTGTGTGTGTGTGTGTGTGTGTGTGTGTGTGTGTGTGTGTGTGTGTGTGTGTGTGTGTGTGTGTGTGTGTGTGTGTGTGTGTGTGTGTGTGTGCGTGCGTGCGTGCGTGCGTGCGTGCGTGCGTGCGTGCGTGCGTGCGTGCGTGCGTGCGTGCGTGCGTGCGTGCGTGCGTGCGTGTGCGTGCAGGGTTGATGGGGATGCCCAGTGACTCCAGCCAGCAGGCGCGCTCAGTCTGCTCCTACCAGCAGTCCCCCGGCGCTGCCCACCACCACCAACACAACCACGGCCACCACCTGTCCCCTCACCAGGCCCACGGCCAGCACAGCCAGCACCCACAGCTCTCCAGCCACCCCCAGCAGCACCCACAGCTGTCCCACCAGGGCCACAGTGGACAGGGCTGCTCCAGCACCGGCGGTGAGATTCAGCATTTCAACACGGATATACTTACTGTATTGCAAGGGGTCTTCGACAGGGGGCCCGGGACCCCTAGGGGGTCCTCAGAGTTATTACAGGGTGTCCTTCAAATCTTTGTGTGATAGAAACCTTTTTTCTCCCTTTTTATATTAACCACTTGAACCCTAACGTCCATATTCTGAGAACTTTAGCCAAGAGATTTGGTGTAGAGGGGAAAAAAGAGCTCACTAAGTACAGAGTGAAAGGTCAAGTTTATAAGTATTGACGGTTCAAGTCGTTACATATCTGATAACACAAATTGAAATGAATCCAAAATACACTGATGATTGTGCTGTCAAACGATGAAACTATATGGAATCTATGAACAGGTTGTGGGGGGTCCCTGCTTCATCTCTCTCTCAGCTAAGGGGTCCTTGGCCTGAAACTTTGAAGACCCCTGTGTATTGTATGAAAAAAACCCCACTTGAAAAGATTTTGTGCCAGGACCTCCAAGAGAAGATATGTGGTGGTTTGTATATTGTTTTAAGCAGAGTCTGCGCTTGTAAATCAGCTATTTTCGAACTTCCTAACATTTTATAACTGGTTTCTCAATTTTCTGGGGACCCCCTGGAACCCACTCAATGACCCCTGAAATCCCCAGACCCCACCTTGAGAAGCAGTGCCCTAAATGACAGAGTCATTGGTTGTTTACAATGCAATATTAAACTATGTGAGAGTCTATGCTTTTATATTTCTCACATTCTTTGTTAGCCCAAAAAGGAAATGGAAAACTATAGTATCTGCTTAGCATTTGACAAAATATACAGAAAACCATGCAGGGTACAGTACACAAATATACACATTAAGGCAAAAATGTATAACCAACAGACCAAGCAAGAGGGGATGTGGACGTGGGTGGGATTTTCTCTTTTACAACTCAGGACATTTATAGCATGTGGGATTCATTTAAAACTTTTATTTGAAACTAAATTTATAATTTTTAAGGAACCTAGAAGATATATGTGTAATCTAGAAACTGTGTAGTTCTCTGCTGCATTAAACCATTTCAGGTGCTGAGCTGCACAACACCACATCATCAAACAGTTCAGACTGTCAGATACACAACAATATTCAAAGTGTTCATTTAACTTTGTGAGTGTAAGATAAGACCCCAACTTCTCAAAGTGTGGTCTGGGGACACCCAAGGGTCCTTGAAGTGGTGCCAAGGCCAGCAAAATGAGGAACACTTTAAACACTTAACCTATTTCATTTTTCTGCTATTTAAAAAAATAAATAAAAAAGAAACTGACAAAATGCTGACTATTCTTCCCTGGCTGAGAATCTTTTCAAATGGAGGTCCACAGCAAAATACATATCAATTTGGGGCTCGTTGACATGAAAATGTTTGAGAAGCAGTGCTACAAGGGTCCACTCAAAGTTAAATTAATACGCTACATTTGTCCGTGCACCAGCATATTTCTCCTGTTCCCAAGGCCACGTCTGACATTGTTGCAAACTGTGCTCTGCTAGCGCTCAGAAATAGGTTCATCTCTGCACTGACTCACTGTCTTCATATTATCATCACTGTGTAGAAACCTTGTACAGTATCTTGTTTTTCCATGATGACAGTGTTACACAAAAGTTGTGAAAATAGGCAATCCATAAGCTCACATGTGCTTGACCCGAGGCTGTTTCTACAAATGCCTTCTTTTTCAAAAATGTTCAAAAATAGCAGATAGACCTGCTATTTTTGAATATCGTACACGATAATCTAAAATGACAGGCTAAATAATTTCTTTTGTCTACTTCCTGAAAAGTAACAGTTCTGGACATACAGGTTACACTCTGTCCCCTCCATAAGGTGCCACAGTGTTTGACACTGTGAGGCTGTGCATGGCAGGTACAGACTGTATATGGACTATACCAGTCCATATAGAGTCTATAACAGTCTATAGCCATGTTTCCATAAGCTTATTCGAAAATAGGAAGCGAATTATCATAAATTCGCATTAAGACAAAGCGAATTTAGCCTGTTTCCATTTGCGGGTGTCATTCGAATTAGCAACGGTCGCATGAGTTGATCGGGCTGATTTTTTTCAGACCGAACCAGACCTGAGCACTGCACGTCTGACTGCTGTGACTCGATCGCTGCACAGTGTACACTCATCCTGCAAGTTTCAGTGTCCTCTGGAAGGTGGCCGATCTGCAAGCTCACAACGCGGCACGGAGACGCCAATGCGAGCTGGTGTGAGCTTGTAGATCAGCCACTTTTGGCACGCAACACCGTGTGATGAGGAAGGGTTAGCCACGGATGGCTTGACTTCGGGAGGTGAAAACGGGAGGAATTTACACCCCCCCCCCCCCCCCATCTAACTACATTGCAAAGTAGCAAGCATACTTTTCATGTAAAAGTGCCTAATTTCTGTGCAACAACTGTAAACATGCTTTCCTGTTTAGAACCTAGTCTATGTATGTATCTATGTAGATATATGTAGGTGTCTCTGTGTGTTTAAGCCCATAGCCCAATCAGGGACCAGCACTTCTGGCAAAGTCATCATTAACAAGCCAGTGAGGGACCAGCATTCCTAGTGATGCTACTGGCAAGTAGGCCTACTTGTGCACAAGACGCAAGTTGGCACCTCGACAGAGTGCAGTTCTAGTTGCCTTCTTTGATGCATTAACGATGCGCCAACGAGAATCAGCTGGGTCACATACACACACACTCCACTCTGCCGTGCTCTAAACTGAAGTGACTGGAGTCTCATTTCTCTCCAAAAGCCCTTGAATATGATGGAATAAGATTAAGGATTACTGTGATTATGGTAAGCTCACATTTTTTTTAAATTGATAAATTGCTCCAGGGGCCACAAGGAAGGTCCCGACAGTCATGCTGTGTAGAATCTAAACCAGTCTATATACGGTAGAGTCTATGCCAGAGGATCCCAAGAGGTCCAGGTGTGTATTGGGATTTCGTGACAGCTACAGTACACATTATTACGGCAATATATTACAACAATATATAAAACATTAAGATTTTTTTTTATTTTATGTTAATAATATTTATATTTATCACACATTTTCTAAAAATAATGAAAATAGCAGATCTACAGTCTCACAGCACTTCATGATGTACCGTAATATAATGTGTTGTGAGATGTGAGGTGTTTTCCCTATGAATACGGGTGTGTGTTGAGGTTTTGACTTCCCCATTAGTTTGCCTTGGTCAAACTAATGGGGAAGTCAGCGTAGCCTCCCACTGCTCTATAGTTCTCTGACCACTGGAAAGGAATATTGACACTACTTTTGCTGGGTTGGTAGCTGAGGATGAATGAAAGCAATCCCTCAGTCAACCTCACCTATTGTTTACTTTGTGACCATGGATGCAGTCAGGGGTGTCGCACCAAATTCTGGGCCCTGGGCACCTTAACTATTGAAAAATTGTGAACATTTGTGCAAGTCTTTGATTATTTCAAATCCTTTTAAGGTTTTTTGAAAAACCTATGGTTTCTTTGTCAGTGGTGCTCAAACTTTTTCATGTGAAGGACCCCCAAAATCATATGTATTTGGCCACGGACCCCCATCTCAAAATATTTGCACAAGTTTCACGACTTTTCAAAAATAGCAGATCTGCAAGCAGTGCCGCGCTGTTAGCTTGTATATCTGCTATTTTTCAATAGCTAAAGTATAAGATAATTCCAGGCCCCTCCACCTTGGGCCCTAGTATCTCAGTCCCACTTTCCCCCCTCTTGTGACGCCCATGGATGCAGTGACTGTCTCCTCTCTTGTTCTTTCCAGTCACAGAGCTGTGACTGGCACTTTCTTGTGCGGCTGTGCCACCCTGTGGCTGAATGTGGAACTCGGTCTGGAGCTATTGTCAGTCATGACAAATATTGAGCATTGTCCTATAACTGCTATAATGTGTTTTGCCCAATCCGCACACCTTAGAACACTATTCAGAATGGAAGGCTCATCTGAAATGATCCACCATGCTTTTCCCTTCCATTATTGTGATCCTTTAGTCTTACCAAACCATTTCATATCAAATGTGGTTTGTGTGTGTGTGTGTGTGTGTGTGTGTGTGTGTGTGTGTGTGTGTGTGTGTGTGTGTGTGTGTGTGTGTGTGTGTGTGTGTGTGTGTGTGTGTGTGTGTGTGTGTGTGTGTGTGTGTGTGTGTGTGTTGTTGTTGTTGTTGTTGTCTAGGTATTTCATCAGACTGGTACCCCAACCTTGACTGGCTGAAGGAGAGCTGCCGCATTGCCACCAGCTACAACTGGGCCGACGTGGACCTCTCCCCGTTCCAAGGTAATGCATGTCACCTGCACACATGCACATGCACTAGCGCGCACACATACGTGTGCACGGCACGCGTGTTTTGTATTTTGCACCATCGTTTGTCCTTCCGGTTCTTGCATTGGTGAACGTTTTCTAAATTGATATCTACACTTGGATATATAAACTTGCCCTGGAGGCACAGCATTATAATAAGCTTTGTCATAATAGATCTGGACTAATACAAATGATTATCACTCATCTGAGCGCTTGCATCTCTCCCTGTCTCTGCACTCTCTCTTTCCTTCTGCATTCTCTCCCCTGTACCCCCTCCCTTCCTCCCTCCCTCCCTCCCTTCTCTCTCTTCATCTTCCTCCCTCCATCCATCCATCCCTCCCTCCCTCCCTCCCTCATTGCATCCTGTCTCTATGCTACTATCTCCCTCTCTCTCTCTTTCTCTCTCTGTTTTTCTCTCCTCTCTCTCTCTTTGTCTCTCTGTCTTGCTCTCTGTCCGTCTGTCGCTCCCCCTCTCTCTCTCTTTGTCTCTCTCTGTCTCCATCTCTCTGTCTGTCTGTCTCTCTCAGTCTGTCTGTCTCAATCTCTCTATTTCTGTGTCTCTCTTTCTCAACGTGTGTGTGTGTGTGTCTGTGTGTGTGTGCGTGTGTGTGTGTGTGTGTGTGTGTGTGTGTGTGTGTGTGTGTGTGTGTGTGTGTCTCTCTCTCTGTGTCTGTCTCTCTTTCTCTCCCATATCTCTCTCTCTTTGTCTATTCTTCTTTGTCTCTTTCTGTCTTCATCTCCTATGTCTGCCTGTCTATCTCTTTCTCTCTCTCTATTTTTGTCCGTCTCTCTGTCACACCGTGTGCGTCTCTCTCTTTCCGCGCTCCCCCCCCTCTCTCTCTCTCTCGTTCCGTCCCCCTCTGCCTGTCTCTATGACTCTCGCCCCTCCTGTTTGTATGATGTGAATAATCCAATTAGGCTGCAGCTCAGTAACAGCTCCTTATCACGGTTGGCGCACAAAGCCGGCAGCATCCACACATGATGGATGACGGCCGCCTGTGTTTAAACCACACACACCGGGAAATCACTTTAACCATTGTTTTATATACATTTGGCTATTCAAAAACAGCAGATCTACAAGCGCATAGCGTGGCGCGCTATGAGCTTGTAGATCTGTTGTTTTAGAAAAATCACAAAAGAATGTGTGCAAATCTTTAAATGTATATTACAGTAGGCTATATATATATGTTTTTTAAAGTGAACATTTGTAACTCAAATCTGTCTTTCTCGTGGTCCCTGGAACCACGAGAAAATTGCTTTTCAGATGGGAGGTCCGTGGCCAAATGCATGGGGTCCTTGATTTTAATAAGTTAAAGGAGTAGTTCACCCCCAAAATGACTTTCTTTCTATTGATTAGTCACGCCATTGTCTCGCAGCACTTCATCTGACAGATGACTCATATAGAAACATAGGAAGACATTTCTAGAAGCGGGTCGTCAGGTCTAAATGGGTTAAACCACACAGACCCTCTCCGCTCCCGCCCTCCCTCTGTGTCTCCTGCTCGCTCTGCTTGACCTCCCCTCACACTGGCGCGTTGCTATCCTTCACCATCTCGCTCTCCTCAACAGAGGAGGAGGGCGCCGAGGGCACAGAGACCCCGTTTTTTTCCGCCCCTGCAGCTCGCACACCGTGAAACGAAACCAATGCGAAATGGATTAGAGGCGGCGTGTTCTAGGGACCACGTTGGCAGGCGTTCGCCGGCGCTGCCATGAGGTTACATAAGGAGTCGAGCTTTGGGGATGGGTTTGCCGTGTGTCGAGTCAGTGTCAATGTTGCGTGTCGTCGGGCGATTAGCAATCAGGGTGGCGCGATGCCAAGAATAGAATCACATTGTGTTTGATGTTCTGCTGAATATTGAAGTGCAATAAATGTGGACAGAAGTAGGCTACTTTGTCATTCTTAACTTTTTTGAAAATCTTTGAACATTAATGAGGGTGCTAATGTTAGCTCAGTTAGAATATAATACATTTGACTATACCAGTTCATGTCGAGACCCAAAACAGAGATTAGACGGCTGCCCGGGATTCCAAACTTGTGAAAACAGCAGATCTAAAAGCACACAACGGGTCGCGCCGCGTTGCGATCTTGTAGAACGGCTATTTTCACTACTTCTTAAACATTTGTTTTCTAATTTATGGAATTTCTCAGATGTTTATTTCATTTACTCATAACCTTTTTGTATCATGATTTTTTTTTTTTTTTTTTATGTTTTGAAATAATAATTAAAACCAAAATGTAGGAAACCAAAATTGGATGGACCCATAAAAATGTGTCCACCACCAGATTTCTATTGTCCTCACATAATGATTGTCCATTTCTCCATGCATGTGAATGCATCCTGTGCTGTGTGTGTGTGTGTGTGTGTGTGTGTGTGTGTGTGTGTGTGTGTGTGTGTGTGTGTGTGTGTGTGCTCCCAGGTCTGAAGGAGAGCATGCGCCAGGCGGAGCTCAACAACTGGTCCCTGGACGCCGCCCAGATGGCCGACCTGTGTTCCTCCATCAACCAGTTCTTCACGGCCACGGGGGTCATCCCCCCCCAGGGGGCGCCCCAGCACCCCACCCCGCCGCCGCCGCTGCTGCCACCCCCGCACCACCCTCACCCAGCCCAGCCCCACGGCGCCATGCACCCCAAGCACCCCAGTCAGCTGGGCCAACACGGGCCACACAGCCAGCAGAATCAGCACATGGGTACGAGATAGGGATTGGATGATAAGAGATATTATCGTTTATCGTGATAAAAAAATAAACACTCAAGATAATCGGATGGTGGATATTTAATTTATCGTGAAATCGTCCTCCGTCATGCACTGGGATCAATTCACCTTTTATCTGCCGAGCTGCATATCCAGTACCATTTAAACCCTCTATTGGTAAAACGTACTTATATTATATTTTTCACTTTTCAGCAAAGAAATTTGGTGTAGAGGGGAAAAGGGGGGGGGGGGGGCAACTAGGATAGACCCTTGTGGCAGGGTTTAAGATTCACAGCATTGTAGATCTGATCATGTTTGGCTTATGTATTGACCTGCAGGGAACTAAAGTCTGTTTATACCAATCCAACAGCCTTTTCTCCCACAGGGAACATGTACATGGATTCCAGACAGACCATGTCTTCTATGATGGGCCCACCAGGTTACCCTCATATGCCTCCCATGAGCAACACTGGTCCTACTATGACAGGTGACTCCCTCGCATTCTCACCCACCACACTGCTTTCTGTATTGGATTTCCAATTAGAAAAGATATAGCAAATATCCAGACATAGATAAGAACCCTTCAGCCCCAGAAGTATAAAACCTAACCAAACTACAGTATATTATGTAGATATAAACCTTGGCACTCACACCCTTGTGGTTCTGGAAGAGTTTTGCCTGTGAGCTTTGCTGCAGGTTTTTTATCAAGGTAGCTGGGTTTATAAGTGGTCTGAAATTTGACAGGAGCAGAGATTAGTGTAATTAAATGAGATTTACGTTCTTAAAGTGGTAGAAAACTTTTAATTGGTGATTTAAAAGACTGTGTATAGCTAGTTATGGCACAAAATGCAAAAGAAATTCAATTCCCATTGTCCCTGTCAAGACCACTCGAGCATAGAAAGACCAAGTATGGTACATTGTTTTGTATATGATTGCTGTCCCTGATCCAGTCAGTGTGCACAGTTGTGCACAGATTCTTTTGCATTTCTCTCTCACTATGTTTACTTTTAAGTGTATTTGAGTGTTTCTATTTTGCAGTATTGATATTTTCATGTAAGTAATAAATGTGAGTACTTTTCCCACCACTGATATACCGTTGTGGATTGTTGAAACGTGTGGATTGAAATGACAACTTGAGGTTGCCACAGCACGTGGGACATAATATCACCCTTCAAGGCAGTCTGTCATACAGGAGTGCCTGTTGAGATTGGCAGAACATGCCCATATATGGGCATTACCAAATATGGGCATTCCCAGATATGCCCTTAATATTGATGACATCGGGACAGGGATCTCCATATATGGGCATAGAACGGACAAGGACTTAATTAATTTGCAAGTGTGATCTGGGAATGCCCATATATGGGCAATTTGGGTATGTCAGAACATGCCCATATATGGGCATTCCCAGATATGCTCTTAATATTGATGACACTGGGACAGGGATCTCCATATATGGGCATAAAACGGACAAGGATGTAATTAATTTGCAAGTGTGATCTGGGAATGCCCATATATGGGCATGTTCTGACATCACATTGTCGACTATATATGGGCATAAAATATATGGGCATAAAAGGGACATGAAGCCAGAGCGTGATGTCAGAGCAGCAAACCCATTCTGTTAACCCTTTGCCGTCCGAAATAGAATGGTGGTTGGTAGATTAGCCGTGAAATTTCTATTATTGTATTGTGATCTGAGACATAATATTATGTTTATAAACATGAGCCCGCCGCCCCTCCTTCTTGGACAGCGCCGTTGTTTTTTCTTTTTTTCCCCCCCCAGGTCATTAGCTCACCGTGATTTTCTCGATCTCCGTTGGGATAAAGTGGTGGTTTTGGCCGAGCATCGATCTCCCAGTGCGCTTCGCGTGCGCGATCCGCGCGCATAACGATCCATGCATAATAGTCCAGGAGTGACTGAACAGTCGATGTGTCCACTTTGGATAGCTTAGCACCTAGCACTCCAGCTCTGCTAGTGCTAACGTCCAAACAACAAGTGGGTGGGAGGAAGGAAGGCTGAAGAAGGAGAGGCCATGAGAGTCACTTCTGTTTCATGTCAGAGCAGCCACGGATCAAAATCATTTATTCCGGTTTTAATGACAAAGTCCGGGAAAGTACGGAGTGGCTGAGACTCCTTGCTGGGATGTGCGATATACTACGGTTTTAACATTAAGGGGCTCCCCGTGGCTTACAAAGTGTTAAGAGTGGTTCCCCTGAACAGTGACATCAGAGCATGATGTCAGAGTGATGTCACAGTGACCAATAGACTAAAAAGTGTACTGACTGACTGAATGACACAGACAGACGGAGACAAGCTACGACATTTCTCATGGTATACTGTGACCTTCGGTCGCAACAAGCACACAATGCGAGGCGTTGTGTGCTTGTAGATCTGCTTTTTTCACTAGCTTTGTGCAGGGTCATCCCTATGTTCCCAAGGTTCTATGTTCCCCACAGGTTAACATTCACCAGGTTAACATTCACCAGCGTCGGTAGGTTAGCATTTCACCAGGTTAGCATTCACCAGCGTCGGCAGGATAGCATTTCACCAGGTTAGCATTCACCAGTGTTAGTTTTACTGAGGTTAGGGTTAATGAAGCAATAAGCCACAAAAGGCGAGTGGTTACCTGTTGTTTTACACCGACTGAGAGGCGTAGGGAGACACGAGGCACAGTTTATATCAAACCCGTGGGTTTGATATAAACTGGGTTATAGTCTCATATACCACAGCAACCAGCCAATCAGAATCACAAGGAATGGAACTAGCCGTTTTAGAAGGTTAGGTTTAGATGGTAAGTGGGGAACATAGAACCTGGGGAACATTGTGCGGCAGCCTTGTATGATGAAGCAGGGCTTTACTTTGAAACTTGGAGATACAAGGTTTCTGCCTGACAGTGACGATTTGTTTATGTACATTCTCTCTCTCTCTCTCTCTCTCTCTCTCTCTCTCTCTCTCTCTCTCTCTCTCTCCCCCTCTGGTTCTCCTCTCAGGTCACCACAGCCAGTTGAGTCAGCAGCAGCAGCATCACATGCTTCCACCAGGTCACTTCCAGATGAGGCGTCTGCCCGCTGCAGATGACATACAAGACGACTTTGACTGGGACTCCATTGTCTAGAATATCCTTTACTATCCAGAGGGAAGAGGAGGAGGAATTACAGACTGGAAGAGAGGCAGGAGGTGACAGGTGAGAGAAAGAACTGGCCAGTCCACCCCCAGAGACACGGAAGACAATCCAAGAGAAGAGAAACGGGAATTTCTGTTGTTCGATCTTAGCGCTCTTTTATTTTTTACACACGAAACGGATCACGAGTCTAAAAAGACAATCATGAACAAAACCAGGCTCAAAAGGATAACAGGGTTGGGACAAGCCCTGATGTATACAGTACATACAACAGCTATCGGAATTGTCTTGTCTCGATGTCCCCGTCCCCCCCCTCCCCCTCCCCCGTACCGAGTCTGCTGACGGGCTCACAAGTTGCCAAAGTGTTGTCAAGACGTCTGTGAAGTTATTTTCTGTCATGCCTGATTCATACGTGGCTGGGCGCCGGTGTCACGCACTAAACATTGCTCACCCGCAAGCTCAAGTGAACTTGCAGAGTGGCTATTTCCAGTGCACAACACCCTGTGCGGCTAAGTTTAAATCAGGCTTTATGCGTAGCTGAGAGCCACGCGTTTCCAAACGTGTTTCGGAACGTCACCCCTGAAAATACATACACTTTAAAATCAGAGTGTTGTACATTCTCTGAGCTACAAATGGATTCATTAACACTTGAGGATTTTACGGTGTAGTTTCTGCAAACCTGACTTAATAGCAATTGAAATTGTACCCTTGGCACACGGCCGCGTGCACGCACGCACACACAAACACACACATGCACACGCACCCACCCACGCACGCACACCCCCAACACACACACACGCACGCACACACACACACACACACACACACACACACACACACACACACACACACACACACACACACACACACACACACACACACACACACACACACACACACAAAGACACGTATCAGCAGTGCAGTATTAGCAAATACAGTTATGCACTTTCCTTCTTTTATTGGTTTATTTTTTTAATTACATGTTTTCAGTGATATTTGGCATCTATGTGGATGTTAGTTTTATTGATATCAGTTGTGGGGAGGATTTTCTTTTGAATTAGACAGGAATAAAGAGAACTGCTCTGTCAGACCCTATGACAGCAGAGGAACGCCACCTTGTGGAGGACGATGTAACTGCATACGTTTAGAAAAGAGACATGCTATCATGGCTTAATGTCTTTCAAACAATCACTGTGTTTTGGAAGCAGCGCTTCCTTGCCAAAAAACACTGCTACACTTCATTATTTTGCCTTTCTTTTAGGTAATTTCATGGCCATCTTGCTTAATTGCTTGTACTGCGAACATATCTGCCAGTGTTGAGAGGCTTTGTCTCGAAAGCCATCAGCACTTCTGTGGTGGTGAGAGAGAACACCAAAATGCAAAGTACGCCTCATCCACCCTCTCTTTCCAAATTTCTTTACTAATGTTTTTAAGGGTCTCCAGATGTTGCTGCGTCAATGTGGTTATTTGTGTGTTTGAAGGAACAGCCCTGCCAGTATCCATGGTGCCATATTCTCAGGGTCTTGCTTTCATCTGCCATATCCGAGCAACTATTCTTCCGTGCAACTATGTGTGTGAAGCTGAAGATGCTGTCCAGTACCTGTCCGCTAGTCTCAGTAAAGCCTCATTTATACTTTGTCCCACGACATTGTCACTCACCGAAAATCTGTTTTTGTTTTTTTATTATAAATTAGGTTTGACTGTGAGTTAAAGATTGTGCCACAAACGAAAGACTCCCAAGTGGCACCATATAAGCTAAACGATCCATTATACTGTGGAAATGTTCTTTATTCAGTAGCTCATGTGACAGACATTTTAAGATATGAAGCAGAGGAGATGAGTGGATTAGACGAGGCTAGACATGGGCTTTGTCGAGGATTATAATTGTATTGTCATTAACAGGTTTAATTGAGTTTTTTTCCGGGGTTCGATAGTGGTGCAGTGCCATGCATAATTGGAATGGAAATGAGTTCCAGGCCAGGTACGGAACGGAATGTTGGTCATGATTTAAAAAAGAAAAAGCCTCATGTTGGATAGGGGAGGCAAAGCAATCTTTGCACAATACCGAGTTTGGTAGCATCTTGCAGAGAAAAGAGTCTGTTAATGTTTTTCAAAAGACGTTTTCAAAAAAAATTAAATAAAAAAAATCTTCCAGTGAGAGCAAAAATAAAAATGTCAAAAGCAAATTTTCTTTTCTTTTTTGTTTCTTTTTTTTTTACTGTGATCCTTTAGTTTGTCTGTGTGTACAAGTGTGTATAGTCTTACATGATTTCCTTCAGCATACAGTTCCACCATTGAAAAAAAAAAAAGAAAAAAAATCTGAATGAAACAAATGGGTTACTGGCTATAATGACAATGACAATGAAATATGGGACCTGACAGTGCTCTTTGGCTTGAAAAAAAGAGATCACATTTCATTAAAGAGAAAAAAGCAGTTCATTGCTATTGCCATTCAATGCTGTATATGGGTGACCAGCATATCTATATCTTGTATGTTTGTTTGTTGTGTTGTCCTTGTAAATAACAGTGTGTACTCCCTCCCTTTGCCCTTGAAAAACAAAGACTGGTTTAAAAAATTAAAGCAAAGGAAGAGAAAGTATTTTGTTATCTCCGTCCCTTAAAAGACGCAATCTGTACATACCTTACGTATATTGTAAATAGGTGATTTAAAAGAAAATGCATTGGCTTTTTGTGTGTCATGAATATTCTGTGTTCGGCGGTTCGACGGTTAAAATATGTTTCAGTGTTTATTAAAATGTCATTGACCATTTTTACTGCACTCACTGCGAATTTGTTGTCCTTATTTCATTGCATGCACGCTGGCATGCTTCTACGAACTGCCTTGTAATGATGCTGCAGCAGTGCACACATAGACATCAAAGGGGGCTTGAGCCCCTGGCCTTTTATCCGTCTGTAAAAAGTGCCCTCTCCAGACCATGAATGCAGTTTTCACTATGGTGAAAGAAATGCAAATGCCCCCTTTCCATGCCATACCTTAAGGCAGCATTCAAGTGAATTGCCATGTCCAAACTCTCCTGAACTTGAATGCAGCATCTTGTGTTGAAAGAATTGCCCAGTCTGTGTAAAAATCCAAATGCCGTAAGGCACATCTCCAGTATTGACTTGATAACGGTTAGTTCAGTGTACGGTATCAAGCACCGAAAATAGCCGACCTCCAGCTCACAACGCATCGCTGCGATGCGTTGTGAGCTTGGAGGTCTGCTATTTTCACCAAAATGCCCCTTTAGAAATGTCAGCCCCTGCCTCTTTAACATTCTCTGCACATCCCTGTGCTGCAGCAGATGTTGCTGTGCTACTGGATGCTATTGCTGCCATCTCCTAGCGATTAAATCCGCTCTGAGTCTGTGACTAACATGTAACGGTTTTACGCAGTCCTCAGATTTACATTAGACCAGAGAACCTCTGACTCTGGACCAAAACATTTATCTCACTATTGCCAAATTGCATTTTAGCTGGAGCTGCTGTCCAGAGTAAAGTCAACAGCTGAAAGCTGCTGCAGCAATTTGCATCCGTTCCTAGATTACCAACACAGAGCCCACACACCACAGAGCCCAAACAAAACTTCCTGTGATGTACAGTAGTCTAGAGAAATGATTATGTAAGAAACAATTCCTGGACAACACCAAGGGGAAAGAGCTAAGAGAAAGAGAGAGAGACTCTGTTTTGGCCCTCATAGCTTGTTGTCCAACAGGTGTCAGCCTAGCGCCAGGCAACGGCGTGTTTGCGTTTCCTCAGATGTAAACTGTGCCGACCACCATGCTTGCCTGTGTGAAAGTCACACAATGTTCTAACTGTATTTAAGGCACCTTTTCATTGGGGTAGCCCGTTCAAAAGCCCCTCTGGTTGATGCCTGTCCCCCACATATTTACTCCAGTGTTTAGTCTTTACAGCAAGCCCAAGATGAGCGCGTTAACGGGGGCCCTGAAGTGGCACTGTGGATTGAAGTAGCGACCACTCCTTTCATTCATACTGATTCCCGTAGAATCCGGGCTGTTTGCCTTCGTTATTAGCCTTGAGATTGATTTAAAGGAAGCAGCTTTAATGCTTGAAGCACTCGTTGAGTAACGTCTGTTGGAAGCGAAATGCAGTGCCGTTGTATTGCAGTCACTCTGGCAGCTCTCATTGTGTGTGATTTATTGTATTGTCGGAAGACTCCAAACATTGTTTACGCTTCCTTTCCCCATTAATTTACTAGGCCCTACATAATGTTTATTGTTTTAAGTCGCTAATTTGTGTAAGGTATCCATGTTTTGAGGTAACTGCCTTGTCTGGATAAATATATTGGCGGTCTATTTATTTATATGACTGTGCGTGTGTGTGTGTGGTGTGTGTGGTGTGTGTGTGGTGGCGGCGGGTGTTGGGGTGCAACCGAGATTGCAGGGCTTGCAAAAGGGAGGGCTGGTCGTGCACCGAGCGAGCATGTCTCACACAGGGACTGGCCCGTTCAAGGCACAGGAGGCTGGACCAGCAGACGCTGAGACCACCTTACCACTGCTGCCCAGCCCCCCCCCCCCCCCCCCCCCCCCCACCCTCATACCCCCCAACCTGACCCACACCCCACCCATACCACCACCCCTCCTCCATTCCCAGCTCAGTGTGTCTCTCTCTCTCTCTCTCTCTCTCTCTCTCTCCCTCTCTCTCCCACTGCGTGCCAGTCCCTCTCTCTCTCCAGTTCCTCAAAACGGCCAGAGAGCTCCTCTCGTCTCCTGTCCTGTCGACATCCTTCTCTCAGTGCTCTTTTCCCTCTCTCTCTCTCTCCTCCTCTCCAGGACTAGCGCCTGTGGCCCCTGCCTCTCTATCCCTTTGTTCATTTTCCACAACCAAAGCCACGAGGACCTCCAGCTCTCTCTTTTCCTCTCTCATTCTCTCTCTCATTTCCAACTTTCTTCTCTCTGAAGAATCCTTACGTTTTTAAATCTTTTTGACCTTTTTGATCTCCGCGCCCGTACCCTCTGGAGAGGCCTGCGTGTGTGTGTGTCTGTGAGCGTGTGTGCGTGTGTGTGGCGCGAGTGTGCGAGGGCTCTCCAGTGTCTTGCTCTTTGCCCCCTGAACGAGGGTTGTGCGGCCGTACATCGTGAGCAGAGGAGAGAGGTCTTAAGTTGTCATCGAAGATGAAAGTTCAGCTCCTGTTCCTGGTGGCCCTGGCCGGCTCTTTCTGTGCTTTCACACATGCAAGTAAGTCCTGACTTCCTTGTCCCACTGCTAGCACACTGTGTCCCCTCAGTCTGTCTGTCTGTCTGTCTGTGTGTGTGTGTGTGTCTCTCTCTCTCTCTCCCTCTCTTTCCATCTGTCCAGACTGCTCTCCAGACCAGGCGCACGCGTTCTCTCACCACACCTCTCCTCTAACAGTAACTCACTCTTTGTCTGGCTCACACACCCTCTTGGGTAAATGGAAGCCTTTTCGGGGGGTGTTTGTTATTTGTTTATTGTCTGTCTTATAGGGAAATTTGTTATTTTTTTTTAAATGTTTGTTTTATTCCTCTTAAGTAAGGTATTTAATGCATTTTTAAGCTCTTGTGATAACTGCCTCTTTCTCGAGAATTACTGGCAGTCAGTCTATACCCATATGTTCCACTTAGCGGTGAATGGGTTTTTGGCTCGGCCCGGGGATGGAAAAGCAACGCGTTGGCTGAGGGTGTTAATTCAATAAAGAGAGGGGGCTGGATAGTCTGTGTCGATTCTAACAGTTATAGCCAAGCCCCCTCCTCCTCTATCCCCCTCACCCCCCCCTCTCCCCCACTTTTGTCTTTCTTTTTCTCTTTCTCACTGTCCCCTGTACCCCTGAAGAGAGAGAGAGAGAGAGGGAGGAAACAAGGTTTGATTCAGACACCAGGCTGAATGTGATGTGATGTGATGTAATGTGTGAGAGCTCTGCGTGCTCGCTGCCGCCTCGTGCAGCATTTCAACATGGATTCTTGGCACCGGTCGGGAAGGAGGAAGGAATATCCTTTTTGGAAAGCTCCCAAAACAGTGGTGCCCTTACACTGGAAGGGGAAGGATCGAGGTGTGAGGGGGCTACACTGAAATTTACACCGTACATGTTTATTACACCACCCTACTCCCCCTCTCAATTTACCATCACAGCCCCCACCCCTCAGAATTCTGTCTGTCTGTCTGTCTGTCTGTCTGTCTGTCTGTCTGTCTGTCTGTCTGTCTGTCTGTCTGTCTGTCTGTGTCTGTTTCTCTGTTTCTCTCTTTTCTGTATTCCTTTACATTTCTACACTCTTTTGTCTCCAACTCTCTCTCTCTCTCTCTCTCTCTCTCTCTCTCTCTCTCTCTCTCTCTCTGGCTGTCTTTCTTTGTTTCTTGTTTCTTTCTTTCTTTCTTACTTGCTGGTTTATAGTGTTGCCCCAGTGGAAGCAGAAGGAGGGGGGTATGGGGTCTGAAGCATATGAGTGCAGCACACTCCAGTACAGCAGCACCAGCAGCACAGGGCAGGGCTGGTTAAATTGCGTGTGTGTATTAATAGAGAGAGAGGCTCTATATTTAAGAGGGTCATATGGACGGGACACACAGAGAGAGAGAGAGAACACTTGGTACGTGTGCCCCACCCTCTGTCATGCTGTTAGACGCCCCTCTGCACGTACAGTACCCATCTTTGGCGGGGTATCAAGCTTTACCACCTCATAACAAGCCCCACACCCTCACGAACACATGCCCACACACACACACACACCCACAGACAACTGTCTGTGAGCTTGGAGATGAAGTGTAAATCAGGCATATCTCTGACCCCAGTCCCTAAAGCTAACCTTTAAATCGTCGTTGTCGGGTAACATTGTATGTCCAAAACAGTTTTTATCATTTAAAAAAATGTACTAAGCTAGTGAAAACAGCCGATCTACAAGCACACCACACCTTGCGGTGCGAGGCGTTGTGTGCTTGTAGATCTGCTGTTTTCACTACTTTTGTGCGACGGCCTTGACTGATGAAGCAGAGCTTTACTTCGCGAAAAAACAAACACATTTTAAACTTGGGAGATACGAGGTTTTTGCCCAACAGTGACGAAATGCCTAATCCTAACCCTGAGCCCAACTTTCTTATCTTTTCCTCATTTTAAGCCTATATCACATTCACCCCACATTATTAACCTTATAAACCATGTTTTTAGTTGCAAGGACCAGGAAAATGGTCCTAGCATTGTCTATTTCTCGTCTTAAGTACTTGTTTATAATCAGTAGTACACACACACACACACACACACACACACACACACACACACACACACACACACACACACACACCATCATCCATCTCTCTCCCTTCTATCTCACAACTTATTATGTACAGTGTAGATAGAGTGCAGTCCCAGGGAACATGGAGGATGAAGAGAGAGAAGGGGGGGGGGGGGGGGGTGATATAGGCTGGCTCTATTTTTAAGCAGCAACCTTTACTGGCCAGAGATGAGCCCCCACCCCCCGTCCATGCGCACGCACACACACACACTCTCTTTTCCAAAGAGAACTGCTCATGAATTGAAAAGACTAAAACCGTAACTTTCCAAAGAAAATCAGAAATCAGAAAGCTTTGTTTTACTTTTCACCCGGAACCTTCGACTCTCTTTTTTGAAACGATATCGCTTTAAAAGACGGCGGAGTGTATAGTGAAGATTGTCTTTTATTAAGCGTTCCCCACAAAGTGTCCTGTTCAGTGTCTCTTTACCCTCTCTGCCCACTTAACTCTCCGGGTCCCCGCATGCATCCTTTGAACCCCCCAACCCCAGCAGCTCTAGTCTGGGCCCAGCCTCTGTACCTCGTAATGAGTTTTGTCTGCCCTCCTCCCCTCCCCTCCCCTTCCTCGCAACGCCCCCCTCCCAGGCACATCTGTCCGCCGCGAGGGAGAGGTCAATGCCCTCTGTCCGTACCCACTTGTAAAAATGACTCAGATGTTGCGCTCATGCTCCAAATATGAGCCACATGCCGTCGAAGCGGCTTTACCCCGCTGTTCAGGGAGGGGCCGTGAGGTATATGAGCGCACTTCTCACGTCACCCACAAGGTCTCATTTTGAAAGACTGCTGCCCCCCCCCCCCCATCCCCAAAAAAAGAAGTAAACATAAAAAAAAACGCTCAGTCATACCTCTGAATATTTTCCGCGAGGAGGAGAAAGAACATCTGTTTACAAGGGAGGAGGCGGAGGCCATTTTAGCTGGGAGTGAGCTCTGTGTGCGTGCGTGTGTACGCGCGCACCCCCATAGCCCAGGAGAGACTGTAGAGGGGCTGTAGTAGTAGTAGTAGTAGTGTTTTTTCTTTTAGTGAAGGTAGAAACTTGACAAGAGTCTAATTCAATCGCTCTCCATTACACAAGAAGTGGCACTTCAACAGCATGGAGTTCTGACCCGAAGTATCCAGGCACTGCATGGTCCCCCTGAGTTCCCCCCCCCCCCCCCCTCCACAGAGAGGGGTGTGTGTGCATCTCCGTCCTCTGTCAGTCCCAACACGAATGTCTCACGTCTCTAGCACCTACGCATGCCACGGGGTGAGACATGGAGGGGGGATAGAAAAGTAGAGGGGGGGATAGAAACGAACTAAAGCAGAGTCGCTGACTTAGGGAGGCTTACACAACCAGGAAGGTGTTTTATGACGTGGGAGTCGGAGCTTGTAGCTCCTCGAGATTGGAAAGTATTTACGTTAGGAGTGAGTCTCGACATACTGCCAGAGACCAGCCATGTTTCTCTGTAATGCACAGGGTGCTGTGTTGTAGAGAATATTTGGCTGTGTTGTAGATAGTTTATCGCATCTAAACGAGGCCAGCATCGGCACCGGCCAGGATCAAAGTTATCTGTTCAGTTGTTGAGATTCATTCCGCATCGTTGCTCTTCTGTTTGGTTCAAATTCAGAAGTCAAGTGTAGAAATCAAGAGCCCCCCCCCCCCCGGCCCGCTATTCAAAGTCCACTCGGATCTATTGTTTGATATGGGCCTGGTGCCAACTCCAGCCCCCCAGTGATAGAGACCAGATGGGGAATGCTTAATGTCCCTGTATCTCCGTTACGCCACGGAGAGCAGGGTATGTATGTACGGCTGCTGTGGAACAGGCCCTTTGTGCGCTGTCTGTGATAAGGGGCAACGCTGAGAATATTCCACTCAGGCCCCTATCTCTTTGGACTTCTCCTACGCAAAAAACTCCCAAGTGTTGTTCGGTGTGTGTGCGAGGCGCGGCGCGCCCCAAAGTCTCCACAGCAGGCAGGCAGGCAGGCAGACTCCTCCGGCCCTGCGAGTGGGGGAGGTCAGGCCGGGCTGTGCCGTGCCGTACCGTGCCATAGTGCACTGAGATGGGCAGGGCGTCCATCTCTCACTCGGATGTTTCCCTCCCTCTGCACTGGGAAAACATTCTTGGGCTCCAAGGGTGGACGACGTGCACACACACACACAGACACACACACACACACACACACACACACACACACACACACACACACACACATATACAAACGCACGCACACTCCCTCCATGGTATGTGCAGATGGACCCTTTCCTGTCAACACTGGACAACCTGGCGAATAAGTACCGCTCACACACACACATGCAGTTCTTTGTGTGTGTGTAAATGTGCACGTGATACTCACATTAGTGCCATGAGTGCGCACGGTCAAATTCAGAGTGTGAGTTTTTACACTCTCAAAGTAGTTTTGTTGTGCAGCCACACACGCACGCACGCACGCACGCACGCACGCACACGCACACACATCCACAACACTGTGTATAGAAACTCAACACAAACACCTACACAATACACACACAGCAGGCACGCATGTCTGTTACACACGTGCACATATACAGACATGCCGTATGTATGCATAAACACATGCGCACACACGCACACACACACACACACACACACACACACACAGGGTGCCTCAGTGACAGCTGATTGTGCAGGTGATGGATGTGTGTTGCTACTCCCTGCTCCTCTGTCTCACATTGTATATCTCTCTAACACACTCCCCCTCTGTGTGTGTGTGTGTGTGTGTGTGTGTGTGTGTGTGTGTGTGTGTGTGTGTGTGTGTGTGTGCGTGTGCGTGTGCGTGTGTGTGTGTGTGTGTGTGTGTGTGTCTCTCTCTCTGCTTATCTCTCTTGTCTCTCTCTCACTTTCCCTCCTTCTCTCCACCCTGGCAGGTTCTGGGATCTGGGAGCCTCCACCCTCTCTGATTTATACTTAGTTGCACGCCGGTGTTTGCATGATGGCGTAAATAGCAGATCTACAAGCTCACAACGCGTCACATTCGTGACACGTTGTGAGCTTGTAGATCTGCTATTTTACTGGGCACGACACCGGCACACAACTAGGTAAAACTGGAGGCTTTGAGTCAGGCTTCACTGCCATTTGCCGTGCTCTCTCTCCTCTCCCTTCTCTCCCTTTTTTCACTCGCCCTTTTGTCTGCCTGCAATGCCTCTTTTACAGTTCCTGTCCCCCCCCACCCCTAGCCCCTCAGTGCCCCCATAAGGAGCTTGTTTAAGGGGAGTTTTGGAGCCAGAGTCGTGCTGGGTCACAATCGGTGTCACCTTTTACGTTACGTCTTAAAAAAAGCATTTTCTTTACAGACAGGGTTGTGTGTCGGACTCGTTACAAACATTTTCCATATTTGATTCATCTTGGTTGGTTTTATGCAGTCTGTTTTGTATTTCTATTGTTTTTTTCGAAAGCAGCTCTGTCAAGAAAAGTTGCCTCACAAATGCAGTTCCTCCTTTTATCTTTTCATCTCCTCTCGTCTTCTCATTTCATCCTGTTCTTTTGCCCCTCCGTGCCTTCTAATTATTCCTACTTGTAGCAGTCAGTATTATGTGATCCCGACAGACGCGTATATAAAGCCCAGCGGGAGTGCTACTGAGCCAAACGGTTGATCTACGAGCATAAAATCACGTGTCCCCCCCCCCCCCCTTCTCACGGCCGCGCACACACCCACATGCTAACCCCACGTGGTGTACATGTGCGCATACTAACTCGCGTACATTGTGTACGTTTTTGACCACTTAGCACGCGGGGCCGGGCACTCACACGAACGCACACACAGGCACACATACTGTATACGCACACACACACATCTGCTGTGTGAGCGGAGAATAGCCTGAGACACTAAATCAGAGACAGAGCAGGGCCTGTGTTCCCCCAGAACAAGGAGACAGAATATAAGTCAGATAGCGGAAGGGACGAGGGTCGAAGCCATCCGGCTCGCTGTTGCTCGGGTTTTAGAAACATGCTGTTCCTTCACAGCTCCTCTCCACCTCCCTCTCTCTCCCTTTCACTCAGACCCCGCTGCCTCGACCCTCCTCTTGACTTCACAATCTGCTTTCACACCATGAGCGCTGGAGGCGTTTTCGGTTAAAGATCATCAATTGTGATCAGTTAAAGGTTGAAATATAATCATTTCGGAATCCCATTCCCTGTTGCGTGCGTGCGCTCGAGCGTACGTGCATGTCGTGCGCGCGTTCGTGCGTGCGTGCGTGTCAGTGCTTGGACAGTGGAGACTGCATGTCTATGTGTAAGTAATTAGCGTTTGGGAATAGAAACAAAAACAAGTAAAAAATACAACGTCCCCCCTCTCTCTCGCTCCCAGAGGGATGCAGCTTTCTCCAGGCTTCAACAGGCAAGCAACAGGCCGATCCCTAGGGAGTGGCAGGGTCAGAGACGAGAACTAAGGGAGAGGAGACATGGATTATTAAAGGAAGGAGTACATAGAGTAGAAAGTGGGGACACAAAGAAAAGATGAAAGCGAGCGAGGGAGAGAGAGAGAGGGAGGGAGAGAGAGAGAGAGAGAGTGGTAGAGAAAAGAACGAGGGAGCGAGAGGGAGGCAGAGACAGTGGGCAGCGATCCTGACTCTTACTCATGGCTGCAGCTGTATTAGCTTGGGCCGCCCAGCACAGTGGGAAGGAAATACTACTTAGAGCTAATTGTGGGTGCTGCAGACATAATACAGCAATTGTTAGCGGAGGCCGCATGCACAAAGCTGGGGGAGGGAGGGGGGGTGCGGGTGGCGGACATGAATACACATGGCAAGGCCATTCTCACTGAAGCTGGGAGCGCTTTATCGCCGCACGCAGACATTCCAGACAAACAAGGCCGGGGTCCGAGAGAGACTCCAAAAAAAAGCCCCTTCACTGCTCTTGCTGCAGGGAGGCAGAACAAATGTTTTGTTATATTTACCACCGCCTGTTGCTAATGAACAGGCCCGGCTTACAACAGCACTGGTCGTCAGACAAGCCAAGACATTCAAGAGTTATTTTTACTCTTGTGAAGTATTCTTATATTATTGCAAGTATTCCCGAACAATTGGACAAAATTGGGATGGAGGGAGCATGATGTCACTCGCTAAGTTTAGAAGAGCACTCATTTCTGGTGCCAGCAGTGGGAGAGGTTCTGAGGAGGCAGCAAACTTGAAGGCCAGAGAGGGCTTTTCTTTCGGGGAGAAAAGAAGAGATTTCAGGCCAACATCTTGCCAGTGGAAAGTTAACCGTAGGCCATAATTTTGGTGCCACACTGAAATCTACCTCCTCAATTTCGGAGGAGCGCTGTCCAGGCTAAGCTTTCAGTTGTGGCTAGGAGAATGTTGAATGTTGGGAGATAGGGCTTGGTTATTGGAAGGGAAATAATTAGGTTTAACTCGGGCCCTTCGTAGACCAAGACTTGATGAAAGACACAGGGATAAATACATGTCCTCATACTGTTGAAGTGACAGACTAGCAAGCAGTCTCCTAAGCTAACAAACCTGTGTTTAAATGTAGCCAGAATGCATAACCTTAAGTTATCGCCGGCAATTAAGACAAAAAGTAAATGCTCAACTGTAGTTAAAATTGCCTCGCAGGCTTTGAAAGGCCATGACTGACATTCTTCAAGGTGTTTTTTCTAGAGAGTGTCAACAAACTCCCCTGAGAGGAGGATCTTTCCTTCCTTGGATTGTTAAAGAGATCGCTGATTGTTAGGGTTGTTGGGTTTCTCACACAATCAGCCCAGCCACCAAGCTTCTCCACCACACAAGGCTACATACTTTAACACATTCTCTTCCTCTTTCTTAAATCATGATGACTGCCATGCCTTCCTGCGCGCACTCCCATCATCCAGTAAGTAACTGCCATGGCAGGGCCTCCATACAGGAAATGAGGCAGAGGATGTGGCATGTGAGCGGACATGGAGCCTTAACGGCAGGATGGAGGAGCTGGGTGGAGGAGTGGGTGGGGGGGGGAGTGGACGGTTGAACGGAGGATGTGCGTTTATTCAGTCACGGGGCGTGGTAGCCATGCCGTCACTTCTGCCACGGAGCCACGAAGGGAGGAAGAGAGGAGGAACAGAAAGAGAGGAGAGGATAGATGACATGGGGAGCAAAGAGGGTCATGAGAGGGAGAGAGAGAAGCATGACGACATTTAGGAATGTGAATAATTACCTGCCAATCTGGCTTTAAATCTATCTATTTCTATCTTCCCTATGTTCCTGTCTGTGTATCTATTATCCATATATTATACATCCATATACGTATGCACTAATTCAACCATCGTGGTCTATCTGCTCTTCCATCCATCCATCCTTCGTCTACCCGTGAATTAACCTCCAGTATCTACTGTACACCTTTCCTCCTCCACAGGCCCCACAGCGCTCCCTGAGGAGCTCGGAGGAGTGGCCACAGATGCTGCTGAGGTTGAGGTGGCCCCTGTCACAGAGGCCATGGCGGTAGAGGAGGAGGCTGTCGTCACCGGTGCGCCCGAGGCCGCGCCCGAACCCGAGCCAGCCGCCGCAGAAGAAGTGGTGACGGAAGCCCCGGCAGTGGAGGAGCCCGTGGCCACCGAAGCCGCCGTCGTTGAGGCCGAGGCCGTTCCAGAGGACGTCCCCGCGGAGACAGAGGCCCCGGCCGTGGCTACCGAGGCACCGGCGGCGCCCGCCGAGGTTGAGCCCGTCGCCACAGAGCCTGCCGCAGTGGCGACCGAGGCTCCTGCAGCTCCCGCTGTGGACGCTGAGGCAGAGGGCGAGGGCGAGCCCGAGGTCGTTGTCGGCCCCGAACAGCCTGAGGAAACAGAAGCCCTGGAGACAGACAATGCGGTGGTGGTTGAAGAGGGCGCAGAGGGTGAGAGATGTGTGGGATGTTGGCATTGACAAGTTGAATTGGGGTTTGATTATGCTTGAGATATTTTGCTATTTTATCTATTCATTCAAATAATGCAAACCTCATGGACCCTAGCATCCCTATTCTGGGATGACCATTCAGGGAAAATAGTGCTCACAAGGCATCGCGTTTGCAGAATGACTATTTTCAGCAAAGAGTTTTGGGGTATAGGGAGAAAGGAGCTGTACCTAGTATCGATCCCTGTGGAACTCCAGTCAACAAAGTACATAATATACTCTAGGGTTGGTTAAGAAAGATATACTGTCACCTTTGACAAGCAGATACACTGTACACTCCTGTGTGGTAAATGTAAATGCCTTTTTTACACCCTTACACTTAAATGGACACTTTTGCTCAGGCCATATCAAGGAGTTAGTTTTCATTATTAAAAATAGCTCATAACTGAGTGTCCTTTCTGTTCCACAGAGGGTACAAGTTCCGGTCAGGTAGTGGGGATTGTCATCGGTGCATTGGTGGCAGTAGTTATTGTCATTGCTGTGGTGGTCGCCTTGGTGAGGAGGATGGGCAAATACTCGTAAGTACCTCACCTTCTTCTCACGCACACATGCACACACGCACACACATGCTATACAAACACACAGCTACAGTACACAAACATTTCGTGAGCAAGGACCACACCATCAATCAAGATGTGTTTAGCAGATTTATTGAACGAAACAAAGCAAACAAAACCAAACGAATGAAGTGTGAGACTTGATTGCTGACGTGTTGTATGGAAGCTACCCCCTCAGGGCCCTACGAAGAGCACAGAGTAGAGAGAAACTGGCAGAGTACGTAGTGTGGAAGGGAAGGGTGTTGAATGCGAGAACGAGAGAGGGTAAATCCGGATTTGTAGTTCGTCGCACAAAGGTGTCGCGCATCAAAAATAGCAGACCTGCAAGCTCACAACGGGTCGCTGAAGCACCGTGTTGTGAGCTTATAGGTCTGCTATTTTCTCATTTGACACCATCGTGCCAGAGAATGCAAGTAACGTGATTGAGGCGTGGTCCTGCTCCTGAAATTCTGCTAATTACCTTCAAATGTGGAAATGTAAAACATGACATATACTTACTGAAGTGACAGAAGTGAAAGATGTAATTGAAATGCACTGAATTTTTGACTACATTCATCTTTGCATGTAAGCATGCTTTCACTCAGAGTTAAATTAACATTCAGTGATTACCACTGACCAGTGGTGTAAAAAGTACTACATTTTTGTATTTAAGTCAAAGTATCAATATTGCAATATAATAATACTCTGTTAGGGTGCCCTCACACCAAAGTACCTATGAGAGTGGAATCCGCGTTCCGCTGATGCATTTCAATGAGAGTGAAGCGGTTTCATGCCAGCAGAGGATTTCTGCAAAAAACGCTCCCTTCTCATTGAAATGCATTGGCGGAACGCGGATTCCACTCTCATAGGTATTTTGGTATGAACGCACCCTTACAAGTAAAAGTCTGGAATTCAAAATGTACTTGAGCAAAAGTACAAAAGTATTGTCATCAAAATGTACTTAAAGTACGAAAAGTAAAAGTACTAAATGTTTGAAAATAGCAGATCTACAAGTAGATCGGCTATTTTCAAATAGCCTAGGTAGAAAATAGGGTTAAAGTGGATTAATGTATGTTTTCTAATAATCATTTATATCTGCAAAGTAACTAGTAACTAAAGTTTTCAAATAATTGTAGTGGAGTAAAAGTACAATATTTGGATCTGAGATGTAGTGGAGTAAAAGTAAAAGTACTGAAAACTGGAAATACTCAAGTAAAGTACAAATACCTCAAAATTGTACTTAAGTACAGTACTTAAGTAAATCTACTTGGTTACTTTACACCACTGACACTGACTTGCCTCTTGATATGGAGTGAACATGCATGGACATTTATGCTGAATTGATACTTTGTTGCAGGCCTGCGTCTCATGCCGAATATAGACGATCTACAAGCTCACAACGCGTTGTGTCGCAAGACTCGCAATGCATTGCAAGCTTGTAGATCTATTTCCGGGCATGAGACGCTGGCTGGCCTGCGACAAAGTATGAATCAGGCTTTAGTCCTTGAAAATATCCACGATGGAATACCTGAAATAACAGCAACAGTGACGTAATGGGTGTTGAAGAGAATGCTGTTCACTGTGATAAGATGAACTCTCTCACCCAGCTCAAACTGCGAAAGGGTTTTTAGACCATACTTGGTCTCCAGGGCCGTGTGCATTTCACTGATGACCCTCCCTCATGGGAGTAAAGGAATAGTCGACTGTATTTCCATGTACCACACCCACCTCCCCTGAGAATGCTCAATGCTGTAATGCTACTGGATGCTAGCATGTCATGCTAACGGAGAAACGTTTTCTATGTCACAGGTCTGCCAAGAACAAAAAGCCTGCGAAAAGAGAGAGCATCTTGGTTTCTGTAATTTTGCCCTTTTCATTGTTCTCCCTGGCTAATCCTTTTAACCCCTCAACTACCGTGGTCCAGTGTCACAGACATAATAGCGTAACACAACCTGCCTGTCGCAAAAGAAAAAACAAACAAACAAACAAACAAGCAAACACGAGCTGGTAGGTTGCTGCTTCTTTGACTGACACACAAACCCATGGCCTGATGATGAAATGTCATTGTCCATTCAGTTCAGTCTGACAAGTGTCTCTATTTTGCCTATAAATTAGCTTCAATTCAGCATCATTCATCAGAAATAGCAGAACTGCAAGCTCACAACTGCTGTGAGCTTGTGGATCGCCAATTTCTGATGTAGAGGGCTCTATACAAGAAGATCAAGATCTAGTGGGGAGTCACAAAGGGGGGGGGGGGGGGGGGGGGGTAGTAGGACTGAGTTACTAGGGCCCAAGGTGTGGGGGCCTTGAAAACCTCCCCTCCCTATGAAGAACATTCATAGGGGGGCCGACGGTGAATCCATCCTTGTCCCCAGGGCCCAGAATTTGGTGCGACACCCATGAGTATAGAGCCCTGGGTGACTTAACTCCAGTCAACTAGTATATACTCTGACAGTGTCATCAGCCTGAGGGAATGAATGTTGGTTCAAAGCAGAGCAGCAACACTGAAGCTGTCATCTTAGGATATTTCATTTTTGTTTATCGCCTAGAACTAATTCTAAGAGTGTTTCTACTGTTGGTCTATTTCGTTAAGGTTTATACCAGATCATACCGCCTACAGCTGTGAGCTGACTTAAGCTACGCTCAAATGGGGTAATATGTATTCAGTAAACCAGAATTAAAAAAAGAGTTGTCTCCCTTATTAAAAAAAAAACAACCTTATCCCTTATTAAACACAATAGTCTTTATCCAAGCCTAATGGCAATGTCTACTGTTGACTGCTCTACATGTTTGACCTTTTAATCCCAAAATTAAACTACATTTTTGGATGTCCCATTTTTTTTATTTCATTTTTTAAGATAAGTAGCACATTAACCACACGAACCCTAGCGTCCCTATTCTGCCGCACACAAACGGCAAAGATTGCCGATCTTTAGACTACAAGCTCACAATGCACTGCATTGCAATGTGTTGTCGTGAGCTTGTAGATCTTCTATTGTAGGCAAAGATATTTGGTGTAAATGGGAAAAGGGTCGGGCCTAGTATAGACCCCTGGTGGATTTCTGTCAATAAGTATAGAGGGTTTAAGTGGTTAATACAATAGCTCTTTGAAGTTAACTTTGATTGTATACAAACAGATAACTCTAGATAACAAGTTATTTAAGATTAAGAATTTGTTTATTCCCTTCTTCCCTCAAACATCAGTTACTGACATTCTCCAGACTGTACCTGTTATTGAATTGCCGTTCTCTTTCTCCTAATTCTATCCCACAGCCCTTGAGGAAGAAGCCCGCGAAAAAGCAAGAAAGCTCCAAGTTCTGGAAATTCTGAACTACTGAACTGTGATGTCATTTCCTGTCGTTAAACAAGCATGCTACCAGCACTAGTCTAATCTAACCAGGATTCTGGACTGTTGCCAAAAAGAGGGGGTGGGAGGTTTGTGCGTGTGCGTGTGTGTGTGTGTGTGTGTGTGTGTGTGTGTGTGTGTGTGTGTGTGTGTGTGTGTGTGTGTGCGTGTGTGTGTGTGCGCGCGTGTGCGCGCGCGTGTGTGTGTGTGTGTGTGTGTGTGTGTTTATGTCTGTGTGAAAGGTGGAGAAGAAGTGGCTACCTCCAGTACCCCCAACCCCCTCTCTGAAACCCCTGCTGGAGTCACTGATATAAAGGGACTCTGTCACCCCCCTACTTCCCCCTCTCGGCCACTACACAGACTCCTTACCCGACAGCCAATAAACCCATGGACAGAACAATTCAAGATGGCCACAGGATGCCTCGAAGAATTTCACAGCCTTTCGTATCCATAAAAAAGAAAAAAGAAAACAGTATGTATGGGATTATCTGACTTGTGCTAGAAAAAAGATAAAATGCAAGGTTTCTCTTTTTTGCAGTGATATGCACATTGACTCATTGCATTGCATTTGAGTCAGTGAAAAGGAACTGGACATGAAAAAAAAGTACAAAATGTAAGGAAATGATCATGAAAACATAAAAATTAGATGGAGGCGGGACAGGTAGCAGGAGAGAATGTTATGAATTCCATAGGATGTATATACCATACAAAGGGACTATGCATAGTCTACAGCTAACGACTTTCTCAGAATTCTCACATGTTTGCAGTTGCATTATTCTAGCATTTAACCCACCGTACACACAAACAAGCCTTTTGGTGTGTGGCTATGGCCAACAGACCTTTTTAAAAACACCCCAGCAGCCAGTAAGTCCCTCTGTAGAAGACAAGAAAATTGACAAGTTGGCCAACTGTATGAAGCACCGTGTGCAGAGGTTGTCCCAACATAGCACTCATGTGCTCTGAGGGCTAGCGAGGGGCTTGAAGGTGAAGGGGGGAAAAAAAGAAAAGAAAAGGCACCCTCATTTGCGAGAGTAACGTGACATTCTGCCTGCTTTAACACTGCCATATAAAAACCTAATACATATCTGTGAAATTTAGCAGAAGGGTTTGTGCCACTGTCTCTGGTATTCCCTGGGTAGTTAGGTGGATTTTGACATTTTGAAGTGCATTAATGTGAATTGACTGTACCTTTTTTATATATATATATAAACGTATAACTGCCACCCATTCCAAAAAGAACAGCTTTCGACAATATTTGGTTTCCTCTCGCTCCCAAACATGTTCCATAAGTACATTTATACACAGGTAGTGGTTTTTAGCTGGCATAGTGCTGGCGTTGTCCTTACAATGTAATATTCATAGTACTTCTGTTAATAGTTAGGGTAGTGTACCAAAACAACTAACCACACACAGTCTGGACATTGGGCTCACCCCAGAACGCATGCACAGGAAGACATTTCACATTGCACTTGTTTTGAGTGCACAGTATTAGGCAGCAATGCCCATATGTTTCTGTTGTTGTTTTCCTAATTGTATACATGGTCATTAACGGGTGTACAAATAATTCAGCCTTTTGCTTCGCTCCGCTTGCTTTATGAACTCAGTTTAATATGTGCACTGAATGAGTGATGTAATGTTTAATGAATAGGCTTTAGACACTGCAAATGTTTGCGACGATGTGTGTTTTGTTTTCCTCCCCTCTCCCCCCGCTTTTGCCACATACTATCAACTCTAGGTCTTTAATTCTTTTATTTTTTGCTTTCTTTTTTTTTTTGCTCTGATTTGTTTGAAACATTTTATTTAATTGCAGTGTTTTTGTTCATACTGTTTCAATAAAAAAGTGAAAACACTCCACAAAATATTACATCTGCTTGTTGTGAGTTGTCTTTAGATTTGTTACACATCACTATGTTTTCACCATTGTCAGCGATTACATTTATGTTAAAAACCACCATATTCTATCAATCCTCTTCTATCTTAACCTGTAAATAGACCAATACCTACTGTAGACAAATACCTCCTCACAGTTCAATTCAATCTCCAAGTGAAGTGAAAACACACACTCATTACCCACCTTTCACAGGGGCAGCATCCAGTTACCCTCTCTGATTGGCTCATTCATGCATTGCATAAAATTAAAAACACACATACACCTCCCTGTTCTTACAAACAACACCAAATATGGTCTCCAGGGGAGCATGGCAATGGAAGATACGGGCCATGGACCGTTAGGTCGGTTGAGCCCTTTTGACAGTTAGGTGTGTTTTTTATGTCATGTTGTGGAGTTTTTCATAAGGCGCTGTTAAGCCAGGGCAAGGCTCCAACAGTGGGCCGTGAGTTGCACAGAGATACCCTGTGTCTGGCTCTCTCTCCAGTCCTCCGTGTGGTTTTAGGCAGCGGCCCAACGCCCAGTACCCCCAGCCTCAGCCCCGCCGGCAGGCTTCACAGCACACTTTAGCTCACTCTCTCACTTCAGACTGCCGGGAACAATGGAGTCTTTTGAGAGGGGCAGATGGGGAAGCTACGGGCCATGGCTGAGAAGCCGCTAGCCAGCAAGCAGCAGCAGCCCCCCTCCCCAACTGTCCCACGTACCCCCCTCTCTCTTTCTCACTCTTTCAATTTCACTCCCTTGCTCTGTCACTCTCCCTTTCTTTCTCTCTCTCTTTCACTCTTCCTCTTTCATTTCTGACTCAGGCGCATTCAATCTGTTTCTCTTTCCCTCCCGCTCTCTGCTTCAGGATGGGACTTTCCCCCTCTCTCTCCCATAGTAGGGTGCTACACAAAATTCTGTACATTGCAAAAGGGAGGAGTCACTTCCAGGGCAGGGCCTACAGAATGTGGTCCTCATCCTCTAGATTGTGCACACATGTGCATAAACACATATGCACGCACACGCACACACATGTGCGAGCTCACACCACACACACACACACACACACACACACACACACACACACACACACACACACGCACGTGTGCACACACACACAATTGCAGATGTATACACAAACATTCATAGAAAGTATAAAACACATGCTGTCATGCTCCAATAATGATAATTCGGTAATGATATGAATTGAACAAAAACATATTAACATACTCTATAGTCTATACCGTAATACACCATAACACAAGATTCAATTACCATGCTCATAAACCACTTTTTTCATAAACTTTTTTGTGTGCAGCCAGGCTTTAGCATGAGTTACTGTACATGTGTGCTTGTGTAATCTTGTGTGTGTGCGCGTGCGTGCATGCGTGCGTGACGTGTGTGTGTGTACAGTATGCATGACACAGAGATAGATTAGATACTTTGCATGTGTGGTGGTGTGTGTAGTGTACATGTGTACATCTGCACGTGTAAACATACAGTACATGTGAAATAATACCAGTGCCTGGGTCATAACTTGAGCTGTCTTGGCATCCAGCCACCAACAATCATCTTCCTCACTGCTCCTCTAGTGTAGAGGACACTAAGGTAACTGAACAACACTATTCTACAAGGCCTGCTAGAGCGTTGGTTCTCAAAGTGGGGTCCGGGGACCCTAGGGGTCCTTGAGAGAGTTCCAGGGGGTCTCCAGCTAAATGATAGTTAGGAGCCAAATGGACACTTATGGGTATGTAACTCAGAGAGTGTACAAATGGAACCAAAAGAACCCTGACAGGTCCATTTGGTTCCATTTGTACACTCCCAGAGTTAAATTAACATTGATAGAAATACCATTAAATGGGGGTCTGTAGTCTATAATGTATGTCAAACTGGGTGTCCTTCTATAATGGTTGGGAGTCACAGCTAGAGCCTTAAAAGAAAATCTTCTCTTATGGGGTTCCCTGGCATACCGGTATCTTTACAAATGGCATACACAAAAAACATTACAAGAAACATTCATGCCATGTCAGTATTGATCATGAAATTTGGTTATTTTACTCATTTCTTTTGAAAATGTGCCATAATATGCTGGGTCAAAGATATACATACAGCCAGTGGTGTAAAATGTACTCGCATATTTTACTTAAGTAAATGTATCAATACTGCAATATAGTAAATATAGCAATATAGTAAAAGTCCAGAATTAAAATGTACTTATTAAAAAATACGAATTAAAAAGTATGACATTGTTGGCATCAAAATGTACATAAAGTACCAAAAGTAGAAGTACAAAATATTTGAAAATGTGAAAAGCAGATCTACGTGTTGAGCTTGTAGATCGTCTATTTTCAAATAGCCAAGGTATAAAATAGGGCTAAAGTGGTTTACCGGTATGTATGTTTTATAATACTAGAAGCTGGGCCGCCCTTCGGGCGGCCCAGCGTCTAGTCGGCGACCTGGCCAACTCGGGAACGATGTAAATAGGGAATGAATGCCCCGCCCTTTAATGCAAACCCCATTATACCTGTTGTCATAGGACCCGTTTTGACCATCTGTCTGCCTGTGTCCATTTATGCCCATATATGGAGATATCTGTATCTGTCTGTCTGTCGGCGTCCATTTTATGTCCATATATGGAGATCACTGCAGATATAGTTCTGGGTCCATTTTATGCCCATATGCCCATATATGGAGATATCTGTCTATTTGCGTCCATTTTATGCCCATATATGGAGATCTCTGTATCTGTCTGTCTGTGTCCCTTTATGCCCGTATATGGAGATATCTGTTTATCTGCGTCCATTTTATGCCCATATATGAGATCTCTGTCGCTTTTTGTTTGTTTCTTCTTTAAGCAGAATACACAGCCTGCTTAAATCTGCATCATTCAAGTCATCCTCCCAGTCCCACGCTTTGTCGCTTGTCTTATGTTTGTCTTTGTCTCTTTTATTTTCTTTTTTGGAGCGGACCCCATGAATGCCCCACCCTTTAATGCAAACCCCAATATACCTGTTGTCATAGGACCCGTTTTGACCATCTGTTAGCCTTTGTCCCCACCCTTTAATGCAAACCCCAATATACCTGTTGTCATAGGACCCGTTTTGACCATCTGTTTGCCTTCTGTTAGCCTTTGTCCCCACCCTTTAATGCAAACCCCAATATACCTGTTGTCATAGGACCCGTTTTGACCATCTGTTTGCCATTGTCCCCTTATCCAATATACCTGTTGTCATAGGACCCGTTTTGACCATCTGTTTGCCATTGTCCCCTTATGCCCATATATGGAGATCTCTGCACACACAGTACCGGTTGCGGAAAACTCTGATGTCAGACATCAGCTCCGCATTCGGGGATTCATTTTATGCCCATATCTGGAGAACGCGCGTGCCGGTGGGAAGAACGGTTCTCGAGATTCACATACATACATACACATTCACAGAGATTTTTTGTTGACTCCTGGCGTACGTGATGTCAGAGCCTTTTATGAAGTGATGTCACAATGAGTCAGCGATTGTGCCGATTTCCTCAGGAACAGCCTGATGTCAACAATCAGCTCCGCATAAGGAGATTCCGAACGTTTCGCGCCGCTTCGGGAAAGCCGCGAGTCGGGTCGGGTCGAGGCCCGGCACTGCACTCCGCGCGGCGGCGGGGAACGCGCGTGCCGAATCTGAAGCCGGTGGGACGAACGGTTCTCGAGATACGCGGATTACAAACAAACAAACAGACAGACAGACAGAGATTTGTCGCATTTATAGATAGATTATAAATTATATCTGCAAATGAACCATTGGTATTACATACAGTACACACACACACACACACACACACACACACACACACACACACACACACACACACACACACACACATGCAATGGCTCAGCCAACTGCTTGTATACGCACACGCACACGGCACACATGCACACTTGCAAGCACACACACATATACTGTACACACACACACACACAGGCAACGCACGCACGCACGCACGCACGCACGTTCACATGTTCAAAGTCAGGACTTTAGGCGGGCCATTCTAAAACTTTAATTCTAGCCTGATGTTGGCCATTGATTTACCACTCTTGATGTGTGTTTGGGGCCATTGCCCTGTTGGAACACCCAATTGTGCCCAAGACCCAACTGATGATTTTAGGTTTTCCTGAGGAATTTAGAGGTAATCCTCCTTCTTCATGATTCCAAGCATCAGTTCCACAGCAAAAAAACCTAGAGCATAATACTACCACCATGCTTAATGATACATATGGTGTTCTTGGGGTTAAAGGTCTCATCTTGTCTCCTCCAAACGTTTATTTATAGTGTAGTGACTTATAATCACAGTATAATGCATTATAACAGTGAAAGCATTATAAGAGATGGGATGCATAGGAACGGGAAGTGTTACCAAAAAGTCTGCCAATGCCTAATAATTATGCTGTGATTTTGAAATACTGTATCAATGTGTGCAAGTGAGAAGATTGGCCCACAGCACGGCTGGAGCTAAAGAAAAATCACCAAAATCCAGCCAATAGTTCTTCATCTTTTTTGGAACTAAAGGGGTGCATGGTCCAACCAATCGTCCTACTGACACAGCCATCCTTAGAGCAGTGGTTCTCAACCTTTTCTGGTCGCGACCCCCAAAATAATCATATCTGAACTGGGGACCCCCAGTAAAATTATTTTATGTATAACACGGTTCCATTGTGAAAATAGCCGATCTACATGCTCACAACACCTCGCAGCGCGAGGCGTTGTGAGCATGTAGATCCACGACCCACAGGTTGAGAACCACTGCCTTAGAGTCCCGGCACTATCTGAGCTCAAATTCAGGGGAAGGCACAGCACAGAGAACTATTCAGCACCGAGAGAACGACTCAGGAAGCTTAAGAATTTAATTTGGAAATGAGAGATCCATCACTTTACACTTAATCCTGCAATGTGCTGTCAAGAAAATAGTTCATAATATAAATATACTGTATTATTGAATTAATTAGTTCAGAAAATAGGTATACTGTAGATACGTAAGTAATACATTTTACTTCGAGACAGATAAAGCTTTTGTACACAACGTACAGTAGCTCATTAGAGTAACTCAATTTGCCACTCCCTCAGAAGAAAGCAAAATGCATACAAAATGTGCATGCAGAAAATAAAGGTACAGCACATGCCAATATTAATATACAGAATATTCTGGGTTAATAGTATTTCTCCAAGATAAACATATGGTCTTTTGGAATGTTTGGAATTTCCATCAAATGGCACTTTATAGCACACTGAAAATAGCTGATCTACAAGCTCACAATGTACCAGGCTATTTTGGTGCAGGACTGTCATAGGATGAAGTACTGTATAAATCGAGTCTGACAAAATGATATTTTGGTCAAACAGAGGAATGGGAGTGTATTTTTGATTGTCCGGTATAGCAACTAAAAATGCAAGGTCAGCTGTAGCTAAACGTGGCCTGTCTGTGGCATGATAATCCACACAGAAGGAACATGCAGTCTGAAATAGCCAACACATGCTCCCTTAAGAGCTATTAATGCATACATAGAATTAATGTGTGACGGCCCTGACCGTCTGTCCTCCCTAGAGTAACTTGTTGGTCTGCCTCTCACTTATCCGTCTCTCTGTATTTTGCCACTCTTCTTCCCAGCTTGTGCTGTCCACCTACCCTGTCCTCTTTTCTGACAAGCCACACACCTGTAGGAAAGAGTATAAATACATGGCTTCCCCAAAGCTCTCCATATGTTGGACTTGCTGCCCTTTTGATTTGGTTGCTGCTTGGTTTGTTTTGCTCTAGTAGTCACTAGTCACAAAACCCCAGCTCACCTGTTTTCATCATACATCCACCCCTCTGCACTGACTTTCACACAAGAGTTATTGTTGCTTTTCGGATAACTTTAAGTTCCATAAACACGGGTAGACAACCTTCTAAGTGAGTGCTCCTATCCTTTTTAGGGCTGCAATGGATAGTTGATGTTAATGATGAAAAACTAAATCAAACAAAATATTGTTTTGCAGGTAAAACCATCTTAACTATCACGTAGTTTTCTATGTATTGAAACCTGTCAATAATGGCAGAGGCAATGTCAGGCCGCGGTACTGTACTGCAACATAGGGCATATTTCACGCTTTGACTAAATTTGGTGTAATCTAATATTTTAATTTGTATAGATGTGCTACTGTACAAATAAATTCAGATCAATATTGCAAGTAGGACACACATTTCTCAGTGTCAGCAATGGCGCCCATGTAAAGAATGCTGCCTTATTGTCCATACATGTTGCTACTGTGTGGCCTTTCTCCTCAGGGCGTTGGCATGAATGCCAGGCTATGACCGTGTGTGTGTGTGTGCGCGCGCTCGCGTGTGTGTACAGCACACGTGTGTGTGCTTGCGAGTGTGCGTGCATGTGTGTAAGTATACAAGCAGTTGGCTGAGCCATTGCATGTGTGTGTGTGTGTGTGTGCGTGCGTGCGTGCGTGCGTGCGTGTGTCTGTTTGTGTGTGATTGCCTGTGTACTGTATGTGCGTGAGACGAGTGACACATGCCTTTGCATGAAATTGTGATGTCATGAGGAAAATGTCAGCCTATGGGCCTTGAGTGTGGCGGACAGCTGGGCCTGTGGGTGGGGACAGAGAGGAGGGAGGGAGGGAGGGAGGGTGTGGTTGGGTGACAGAGAAAGCACACGGCACAGTAGCATGTACTGCGTGCATGTGTGACAGTGTGTATGTGAGCAAGAGAGAAACTGAGGTGTGTGTGTGTGTGTGTGTGTGTGTGTGTGTGTGTGCGCGCGCGCGCGTGCGTGCGTGCGTGTGTGTGTCTGTGTGTGTGAACAAGAGATGGGGAGATAGTGAAAGAGGAGAAGGATGTGTGTGTGTGTGTGTGTGTGTGTGTGTGTGTGTGTGTGTGTGTGTGTGTGCGTGCGTGCGTGCGTGCGTGTGCGTATGTGTGGCGTGTAACTGTCAGGAAGTGGGAGTACATCTCTAAATATGTGTGTGTGTGTGGGGGGGGGGGGGGGTATTGCACATGTGTTTTTTACGGGCGTTCAGGAAATTATGGACATGGGTGTGGTGCAGCGAAAAGTTGATGTGCTAACAGAACAATGCAATATAATAAGAAAATTATTGATAGATAAATAAATAAATAATTAGGAGTGATATATAAAGATAGAGTATGAAGAGAAAATACATGAAGCTAGTTAGCATTTGTTTTTAGGTTTTATAGAACCTTTTTTCTTGACTGATTATTCTTGTTTTCTAGATAGATATTCATTTGCATTTGTTATATTGCTGTTGATGTACTGACATATTATCTTGTTTATTATTGTGATGTTTTATCTGCTTATTGTAAGTCGCTTTGGATTAAAAGCGTCTGCTAAATGCCTAAACTGTAAACTGTAAACTGTGTGTGTGTGTGTGTGTGTGTGTGTGTGTGTGTGTGTTCACTGACACATGTGTATGTGTGCTTGTGTGTTTGCACAGCACAGGCATGTGCTTCCCTGCACATCTGGTGTTCTCTTTGCCCCAATGACATGACATGTAGGCTCCTGAGAACCAAGTCTTTGTGTCCTATAGCTGAGAACATGCATCGCCGCCCTGTGACACTCGCCCTCTGTATGTGACCCCTATTGTTCCGTACCAAAGCACCATACATTGATGTGTCTGGTACACAGAATGACATTGTGAGCCACCTCTCCCTCTTGCCATAAATCTCTCCATCTCTCCTCCTTTCTTTCTGTCTATCCCTCTCTCTCTCATGCTGTGCTTTCCGTGTCCGTAGTGCATCTCATTGGCACAAACCAGTGTCTGCCCCCGCTGGTTGTTCCAGCTACCATGCGTCTAATCTGGGGCATGTTTTGCCCCAGTTTGCAGATTTCTCTGACAATAGTTCCGTTGCTTGCCTTATTGAACGTTGTTCGCATGAATATTCACTCTTGAGGCCCGCTTGGTGTCTACATCAACAATAGCGTTACAGAGCGTGGCATGATTATACTACAGTAAGATAATGCTTAAAAGTTACATTGAATTTTGGGACTCCAAATTCACTAGTCATGACTCGTTAGTGGGGTTAATTTATGACCCATGAGGTTACTGCACTGCATCATTACCATAACTTTTTTGGCTGTGAAGAGTTGCTTGACTGAGAGCCACTGACATATATCATTCGGCTAACATGTTTCTCAGAATCCAACAGAGAGGCCATGCGTATCCACGGCATGTGTTCGCAACATTTGACACGCAGGGTCACCAGGGCTCAACTCAGCAACTTGAGCTGGGGATGTCAAGATTACCTTGCTAGCCCACCTTACACAGTGTGTAAATACATTCTCAGTGTTCATTTATCCATTTGTAACTCAGAGAGTGCACATTATGCAATCAAATTACCCACAAATTAACAGTGAGGAATTTACTGTGATATGTGTTGCCATTGCTGTTTGTTTTTCTAATTCCTTTACTCAGGTTTTAATGCTCCAAGCAACCGTATTTCTAATTTAGTTTCACATTGTAAATTGCTCACATTCCACCAAAGGTTAATGTCTATTGAGGATTACAACTTTGCCATCTGTTTTGCAACCCTCTGTACTAGTAGCATTCAAGTGGTTAGCACCTGCTTACACGAATGCAACTGAGGACAGGACACGAACGTATGGCTCATCATAATTCCACAGCTGCAATTCACATCAAGTTTGAAAGCCACCCTGGAGCCTTAGGTCAAGTCTAGAACTACTCTGTTTTCAGTGCTGCAACAGGCTGTAAATTAAGACTCACCACCTCAGTGTGAATCCAGTGCTGTTTTGTTCGGAATGTTTTGCAACAGTTACACTGTGACACAAAGTTACACTTTCACTGCAAATGTGAAGACAAAAGCCTGAGCCCTTGTAGAAACTGTGTGTGTGTGTGTGTGTGTGTGTGTGTGTGTGTGTGTGTGTGTGTGTGTGTGTGTGTGTGTGTGTGTGTGTGTGTGTGTGTGTGTGTGTGTGTGTGTGTGTGCGCGCGCGTGCATGTGTGAGTATGTGAATGCGTGTGTTATAATGGCCATATATTTGCATTCCATTCAAGGCATTTGACTCATGCCCTATGGTGACTTACAACAAATTCTGTAACAGCAGTGACAGTGGAATATAAGATTAAATTCCCAGATCAGTACGAGCAAACAACATATTATTCATCACGGCTTGCAGAAGCATGGCATGCGGTTTGATAAAAGCCCAACTAGATGGATATCCATCATCTAACCAACCCACGTAGAACATAACATGACAATAACACACAAAGCTTGCATACATCTCATGAGAACACCACTCATATGTTATGTGATGGCAGTATTGCACATGTAGTCCCCCATGCACTCCTACAGACACTCAAAGAATGTCTTGTATGTTGACATGAAACTGGAGGTGGAAATATTGCCACAAGAAACGGGTCTGTGTCCCATCATAGAGTAGGTGCGAGATAAATGTGAAACAGTGCCTTGTGACTCAATTGACAATTGTTGGAAGGGTCATAAAACTGGTCCACGATGGGAGGTGGTGAGCATTATATCCATTGTGGGTTACATCTTTTAACTACCTTATGATTCTTCTTTTTTTTCTCCATCTTGCAAGGAAATAAATGACGCTATGCATTAAACACAGCAAATTTCTGTGTTGATTTACCATGACAATAATTTGAGCCTAGAAGCATAGTACTGTAGGCCTAGACCTTTCTCTGAAGCTGATGTTTCATATCAAGCCAGTTAGGCTATCAGAGGTACTGAATGAACTCTGATTGTGGGGACTGATATACTGTATAGGTATGGGTATAAAAACAGCATAATGTGTATATGAGTCCATTCTTATGCTTTCTAAGGCAAAGGAGATATCAGTATGGGGACAAAGTTGAAAACAACCACAGTCATCAGTGTGAACATCATAAGTGTACAAAGATGTATGTAAGGTATACACAGATTGGCGAAAACGTAATAAAACATTGAGTTAAAGTCATTATTTAAACTTTTGAAATCCTGCTATGAGTCATGTTTGGCATGTATTATGTGCGTTGTTTCCCTTTATAGTCATATTTAGAACAGTGCTGCATAAAGATTGTTATTCAAATGAATACTGTAATTCTTCTCGTCCTCATGTAGTACTGTTGCTGTACAAATATGAAGTAGGCTATAAGGTATATATAGCATAGAATATATTCATGCAATACATCTGACATAGGCTATTTTCATTCTTATACATCTTGTTACCAATAAATGTAGTTTAAGCTATAATAGATATTTCAGATGGTAAATGCATGGAATAAATTGACAAATACATACAAATACAAATTTTATGGATGGAAGTAACCAGGGTTGTCTGATGCCTTTTAATGAGTTGACCAGCTTCTTTATATTGAGCAACACTGCTCTCTAGAGGACGCTGGGTTGCACTGCAATAACAAAGTTAAAAGAAATGCTGACTGTTCACTGACTTCACTCCATACAGACTGTATGCTTCACTCTTATCTCCACAGAACGACCACCTCAAAACTCGGGTGATTAGAGTGGCCTATTAAACATTGACTAAATGTTAGTTTTTGTAGTTTCTGAACTGATCAGCAAATTATGCTGGAATTCATTTCAGAATCCAACTTTGCTCAGTGCTGTTCTAGTTAAAGCTGCTGAATTTTACTAATCGAGTTGTTCATATTCTGATATATTGGTTATTCTGATTGTAGATAATAGCCTATTATTAGACTATTATTATTATTGTTACTTTTAGGGGAATGTTTTATCTGCAATATAGCTAGGATATTTATTATTAGTATTACTATTATTATTAATTATATAAATAATATATTTACTTTTCCATTTTCTTCTCTGACTTCTGACTTGTGTCTTCTGCTCTAATGTACCCCCACCCCCCCGTCTTGTTCCTCAACAAACCTGTTGCTGATTGGCCCAGAAATGCTCTTGCACACATGCTGGCCAATCAGCGCATCGGAAAAGATAACTACGGTACAATAGGGAAGAGAAGCCAAAGAACGAACACACACACACACACACACATACAGCTACAACAACAACCTGTGCAAGAGGAGCCTTCTGAACGTCATTTAGACTCCAAACACAAGTACGTACATACATTATAAACAACGAAACCAATGCACGGTGTTGTCAAAAATGCTTGGGACGTCGGCGTCTTGCGGCGAACCGTCCTTTCCCCCAGGTAGTGGATTTAAAGGGAAGGAGGGGGGCTATTAGCCACGTTAGCATTTCAGCTAGCACTCTATGCTATGCGAAAACAGTTTGTATTTACCACGTCGTAGTAAAAGAAATGGTGTGCGGGAATATATGTGCGGCCGTTTGATTCGGTTGCTGTTGTTGTTGACGTGTTTAGAAAGTCGTGAGGTGTGGATTAGTGCAGCCATAAAGTGACCTTTCAGTGGATGACGGGGAGCTGGATGTGACGACGTGCTCTGTGACAAGTTAGCAATGGTGCAAGCCAAGGACAGGAGAGATAGAGAAGGGGGAGGTGGTGGTGAGGGATGTGCAAGTGTGTGCAGTCAAATTCTCAGTGTTAAAGAACCTGCAATCTGGAACTTTATCTTAATTTATACAACGTTGATACAAAGTTTAATCTATCTGTGTGGTAGTGTATGATAATATAGTACAAAACTAGCACATTGCAGTGGTTAGTAGAGGATGTCTCCCTTCTTTTCCATTGAAAAATTACTGTGTACTGTAGACCCATGTTGTCAGGTAGGACACGGTCGACGATTAGGATTAGTACCCGGTAGGACATGACACGTTGCTTTAATTTATTTAAGACGTGTGTTTGTGTAAGTTACAAATGGACCCGGGTACAGTTGTATGTTGTACACAGTCTACACCCAGATGTTAATGGCTAAATGAACATGGAACAACATCTGGGCGTGTACTGTACATACAACAGATTGGTAATAATAAGGCCATGAATATGTTGCTTGGAACAGTATGGCACAGCTTCAGTAATATCAATTTATCACTGACGTCCTTAAAGTCTTGAGCCTTGAGGCTTTGTTTACATGACATGACACTCTAGGGCTAGGCTGTCATGTCATGTAAGCCTAGGCTAGTAATAGACTAACAGTACAGCAGCATATATATTTTGAATAATACTCTACTGCTGGTGAAAGACAGACAGACAGACAGACAGACAGACAGACAGACAGACAGACAGACAGACAGACAGACAGACAGACAGACAGACAGACAGACAGACAGACAGACATCACACCTACTTTTCTTGCCCATTTATCAGTTAGTGCTAATAGTGTAATGCCAGTTGAATATCAGGGTTAAGTGACATTACTCAGCATTTGGGCCTGCCATTTTGTGGTGACAGTATAGTGACACTGGTGGGTGAAATAATTGCTAAAAATTGTGTCTACAATTCAAAAATATATTTCTTTTAGGGCAGTCATCGATTAATGCACTAAATCATGCAGAATGACTACTGGATTCATTGTTTATTCAGCACCTAAGTGGAGCTTCAAGTTCAATGGGTGCCCAGTGCCAGGGAGACATAATCTATTCTAGAGTATTGAATATAGTGTTTATAAAATAATAACATTTACTATGTTGAACAACATATGTAATGAACAATTTCAGACTATTTATATCGCTAATTTACTCTGAATTTTTCAGAGTGGGCACTGGGTAGTGCATAGGCTGAACATAGTATATATTAGAGATTCTGCACTGGAACTCATGATCCTTGTTGCACCAGTTTGCAACTTGACCGTATTTACCATAAAATGCTGGCCTCAACTCAACCATGCACACTGCAGAGAGCATACATTCACAATCACAACTATGGTACTTGACCACATGAAGCCTAGCGTTCCTATTCTGGGGTTGAACAGCGGAAATAGCAGAGCTACAATCTCACATGACCGTAGATCGTCTGTTTTCAGCCAAGAGATTTGGTGTAGAGGGTAAAAAGGGCCAGACCAAGTATCCTGTATATCGAAGTGACCTAAAATATTCATCAGGACAACGTTGCTGATAGATTTGTAGAAGTGTAGAAACAACATTTTTTAGGCTTGGTGTGTGTTTGTCAGAAATGAAACTTTTGTTGCATTTATTATAGTCTAGTGGTATTTCTGAAAAATGTGATTGTTAGAGGCATTTTGGGGTAAAAGTTGGTAACCAGTCTATTTTACACAATTCAAGGGTGCTGAATCTGAAAAAAATGGTTACCAAGCAAAATTTTGAGTTTTTGACCTTCTAATTTGCATAACAAAATAGCTGCAGAATTGTCAATTTTAAACTATTTCTTCAAGGGATATTTCACTTTCAAAAAACCTTTAGTAATTTTATCGTCTAATAAAGCTTTTGGGAACACCCAGGACAGTTTTTGAGTTGTTTGATTCAGTTTAGATTTAGCTATTTGATATTCATTTTATCAGACACGCCCCCTTCCTATACAAACCCATTGTAACTTCAAACTCCATTTTAACCATGATAGATTTAATGAAAACACCCGTCCTTTTTTCTGGTGACTCCTGATATGCTCCTAATACGTGAGCAGGTTATGTTTTGTCAATAACATTTTTCATTTATCTTTAACTCATTGAATGCCATTTCAAGATGGCCCCCAAGTACCAGACTGCCACTATCCTAGATTTCTAGTGCACGGATCAATTTTTAGTGCACGGATCGTGCACGCCCATGCACCATATATGCATCATATGTGTAGTACTTTTTAACAGCTTTCAAACAAAAAAATCTGCTTGGAAATCCGTTCAGGCATTCATGAGATAGAAGCCTTCAAAGTCAGACAAAACAAACACTGCCACCTTCCAAATTTCTAGTGCACGGATCAATTTTTAGTGCACGGATCGTGCACGCCCATGCCTAGATCATGCACCATATGTGTAGTACTTTTTAACAGCTTTCAAACAAAAAAATCCGCTTGGAAATCCGTTCAGGCATTCATGAGATACAAGCCTTCAAAGTCAGACAAAACAGCCATTTTTGACATTTTGAAAGATGTGTTTGTTATGGGGCAAACATGCAATTTCGCAATTGCGATCATGCCTAATACATTTGAGGCATTTTTAGAAATTTTTTTATAAAAAAGAATTTTGGAAAAAAAAAAAAAAAAAAAAAAAAATTTTTTCTTTTTTCAAAATGGCTTCCAACTCGGGAAACTCGGGCTGTGGCAGCCTGGGAGTACTGTAATAACTCGTGAAACTCGTGCCTTGGCAGTCAATGAGTTAATAAGTTCTTAATTGTATTTTATTTCTTTCATTTTCCCAAATAATTATAGAAAAAAACTAAAAAGGTTATCGAAAGAACACTACCTGTTTGTGTATTAGAAGGGCATCAGGAGTTACCAGAAAAAAGAATGGGTGTTTTCATTGAATCTATCATGGTTAAAATGTTTTATTTTTATTTAAAAGAGATATTTCACTTAAATACAAAAACATTTTAACCATGATAGATTCAATGAAAACACCCATCCTTTTTTTCTGGTGACTCCTGACGCCCTCTTAATACACGAACAGGCAGTGTTTTTCGATAACTTTTTTAGTTTATTTTTAATAATTATTTGGGAAAATGAAAAATAAATAAATACAAAAAATAAATTATTAAAAAGAAATGAAAGGAGTTATCGAAAGAACGCAACCTGCTCACGTATTAGGAGGGCGTCAGGAGTCACCAGAAAAAAGGACGGGTGTTTTCATTAAATCTATCATGGTTAAAATGGAGTTTGAAGTTACAATGGGTTTGTATAGGAAGGGGGCGTGTCTGATACAATGAATATCAAATATCTAAATATAAACTGAATCAAGCAACTCAAAAACTGTCCTGGGTGTTCGCAAAACCCTGATTATATGATAAAATAATGAAACGTTTTTTTGAAAGAGAAATATTGCTTGAATAAATAGTTCAAAATGTACAATTCGGTAGCCACTTTGTTATGCAAATTAGAAGGTCAAAAACTCAAAATTTTGATTGGTAACCAGGTTTTTCAGATTCTGCACCCCTGAATTATGTAAAATGGCCTGGTTACCCACTTTTACCCCCAAATGCCTCTAACCTGCTTATAGACGGCCTTTTTCCAGAATTTCCGCCTGACTATTAGATTTATTGGCACTATTTACAAATTACAATTGCATACCATTTTTGTGCCTTAATATCACTGTTCTTTATATTAGCTATTTAACCTAGAAGTAGATATTATGCTTTAGTGTTACTCATTTCAGTAACTGGCACCCATATGCTGGAAAGGCAAGCTCCCTGATTCCGCAGCTAAATGGTTAACACATTTATTCTACAACAACTGTTCCATAAGATCAGATTTAGCTTCTTATGATTATTCTAGTCTGCTCATGCCACATCGCCTTTTTGTACATCACTAATTTGTAATGGTATATCTCCCTGCAGCTGCAGTCCTTCCAAAGAAAACATGCCCCCAACACTGCGTTGACTCTGAAATGGTAAGACAATGACTCAGTGACACATTATGCTTTGCAACTGACCTCTATACTTAAATATGAATATTAATGATCTGAATACGAGGCTCGGGTACAGCCCGTAGCCCTGTATGTTGTCAAACATTACTAAGGATGGATGCAATCATGTCACTCTTAGAACATGTTGCAGGGGTTGACACTAAGGTCAATAGTGTGGATATGTGTGCCTGGCTACCAACAGGGAGCGAAACATCAGGAAAAGCACTGTTGATAGCATGGAAAATAGACGCTTCGCGGACATATTTCAGCGTTCCTTCAGCAGCCTTTGCTATAGATTTTGCGGCAATAGTTCTGTCTGCTTTCACTTTCTCCCCGCCGTTTGGTGCCCTGTGCTTCAGTACTTAAAGCGTGTGCATTAATCTGGCTATGCATTAGCATAATGTGAGTTTACTTTGTACCCATTGTAGACTAGCTGTTTTTGACTGAGCTCACGTAGCCACTGGCTGCACGTTCCGTCGTTCGGTGTGTGTGTTTGTGTGTTGTGTGTGTGGAGGGAGGGGGGAGCGAGAGAGAGAGATGGAACACTAGCCCTGTTCAAGTAGGTACAGATCTCATTATTATGTCACTCAAAATGTGCACTTGCCCGGTCGGGCAACCCAGCATCAAACTTCACCTGCCGACCTTTTTCTTCTTTACCTGCCCTGGGCAGTCGGGCAACGGTTAGTGTCAATCCCTGAACTGTTGATAGTTTGAAACCAAAATGACATTAGCAAGAATTCAATAAAGATTACCTGTTGAATCCAAGCAGCTGCACCGTTTGTGCAGCTGATGTTTTTTCGACAGGTCTTCATTTTCTTTTTCCTTTAATGTCATGTCTGTGTTTATTTGTGGTTTGCAGCTAAATGACAAGGCCTTTCTTTTTCTGTTTTTAATAGGTTTGAAATCAGTACCTGTTGCTGAGTCACAATACTCCACTCTGCGGAAAGTGAGAAATTCAAGAAAAGATGGAGGATCCACAATTATATATTTCTGGATTTGGAGATGAAGAGGATGATGAAGACCAGCAGGAAACGGACATGGACATGGCTGAACCATTTACACCTGATCCCCACGAGGATTTTGATTTGGGATCAAATTCATTTCCTTGCCAGCACTGTGAGAGACATTTTGCCAGCAAACAAGGCTTAGAACGCCACATGCACATCCACAACACTGCAAACTATAGTAACAAGTCCTATAGTTTAAAGACTGGTCACATACCAGAGGCAAATGTCAATGCTTGGCCTGTGTCTTTGTCACCACAGTTTTCAACAGAAACAGTGCGTGTAGAGCCTAGTTCATCCCTCAGTTGCTCTGGTGCCTCCATTTTGACTGGTGAAGGCCAGATTCCTGTGCTAGACAGTCATTCGGAAGTAGAGGGGGGTCATGCTTGCAAGTACTGTGAAAAGGTTTTCAGTACACATATTAACAAACGCAGACATGAGCGTAGGATCCATGAGCACCCTCAGCGGCTTAAAGCTGTTGAAAAGGACAATGTGGCCCAGGAGGAAAATCCTCAGAGCTTATCCAGTACAAGATCACAGCAGGAAACACAGCTCATGGACAATACAACACCTGTAGCTGTGCCTTTGAATGAAGGAGTACAAGCAGAGCAATATATGTTGGACATCTCTAGCAATATCTCAGAGAACCTCAGCTTTTACATAGATGGAAAGATAGTGTCAACAAGCACAGTCACCAGCTGTGAGGTTGTTGAGACTAATGCTGGCACGGCCACTTTGGTTGGGCTGGATACTTTCATCCTAGATCCTGCTCAGATCAGCCATGCTCTGAATGTAGAGGGAGTGGAAGGCAAAGAGATGCCTGCTCAACTTGTAGCTAAGAGGAGAACAGCAACCCCACCTCTTTTGCCACAAATCAAAACCGAACTGGAATCTGAGGTGGTTGTGCCTTCATCCTCATCGTCAACGTCGCTTGTGTCTTCTTTAATAGAAAACCTACTTCCTCAGAGTGTTGAATCTACAGCCATGCAGAAAGAGAGAACTGTATTCCTGTCTCCTAAGCTGAAACAGCTCCTGGAGAAGCAAGAGGGCCTTAATCCTACATTTGCGTTCATTACAGACGGCCAGAAGCTTTGTTCACCGCTTGCACTTTCTGTTCTGTCTGCAGGAACAGGGAGGTTTAAGAGAAGGACTGCGTCACCAACCAGGTCTCCACAACAAAACCCAACATTGAATGTGGAAAACACAATCCCAGACACAGTGGAGGCTAATGCTGTTAACACAGTGCAGATAGAGATCCCGCACAGCTCACCAGCACACAATATATCTGAGGAGGAGGAGTGCTTAAATCCACCTATAGAGGAGACAGAAATGACTGATGTGTTGCCAGATAGTTGGCCCCCAGTAATTGGTGGGAATTCATGTAATCAACAACCATTGGATCTCTCTAATGCAGTCAAAAGAAATGATGACGTCGCTCTAGCTGAGACGGTGCTGGACTTGAGCTTGCAAAGAAAGAGCACAGAGGACCCTTTGAGTTTAGTTACACAACCTGCTCTATTCAGAAAAAAGAAACCAAACACCTGCATGCTGGAGAAAGTGTTGATGAATGAGTATGCAAACGCAGATGTTGGACAGCAAAATGTAAGCGTCTTTGGGAATCCAGAGAACGCATTGTCAGACTTTGCCATAGTTGCAGGTTCAGATATAATGACCCCAACAGAAGGACTTGTTTGTGGACTCACTTTACCCTCCACTTCTCTTGCTCCATTGCCACCTTCTCTTACTCCAACTCTTACTCCAGTTGCCTTGCAGCCTGCCCCATCATGCACTATAGCACTAACTTCCCCAGTCTCTCATACAATGCTGCCAACTGCTCCCTCATTAATCACAGTTCTGGCACAGCCATCTCCAATTAACAACCAGTCAAATCAAGCTGTCCAGGTTTTGGCCCCAAATATATCTCCTGAACCTTTGGTAATCTGCACAGACAATACATTAAATCCTTCAGCATCAAACTTGACCACTGCATTCACTGCAAATGCTGCAAATCTTATTGCTCTCTCCCAACCTCTTGACCCAGCGTTAAATCTACCTGGTCACGTGTTTCTCACTGATCAGATTGCTCTCAATGCACCTATGATTGAATCTTCTATTGGGTCAGAAGTGCCCTTCTCATCTACCGTATCTTTAAATAACCCCCTTATTAACTCATACAATATTACTAGCAACACTGTTTGGATAGAGTGCACAGTAGCTCTAGATGCTCCAGGGAATGTTGTCCCCACTGCAATTACCTTCCAAGAAAATACTGTAGAGCCTCCAGAACCCACTCAGATGGTTATAGATCACATAGAACAGCAACAGATGGTATCGTTGCCTACTCCTGAAATGAAAGATCCCAATATTATTGTATCTTCAAGTGTTGCAGAGTCGGTAACACTCTCAAACACTTCAGTCACACCGGATAGTTCTACAGTGAAGGAATCAAATCAAGACTCAGACGAAACAACCAATGCTGCTGAAGAGCAGTCGTCTCCAGAAGAAGAGCAGTCCTCTCCAGAAGAAGAGCAGTCCTCTCCAGAAGAAGAGCAGTCCTCTCCAGAAGAAGAGCCGTTGACTCCAGATGTAGAGCCGTTGACTCCAGACATGGAGCCCTTGACTCCAGATGTGGAGCCATTGACTCCAGAGGTTGAGCCCTTGACTCCAGATGTGGAGCCCTTGACTCCAGATATAGAGCCCTTGACTCCAGATGTAGAGCATTCGACTCTAGATGTAGAGCAGTCGACTCCAGATGTAGAGAAGTCGATTCCAGATGTAGAGCCGTCGACTCCAGATGTAGAGCAGTCGACCCCAAAAGAAGTGCAGCCAACTCCAGAAGAAGAGGAACCTCCTGACTCTTGTGTTCCCTCTGACATTGCTATTTCTGATACTGAAATTTCACCTCCATCTGAAGTAGCTGAGGTGGGAGAATCTACTGATGACACAGATGATGACACGCTTAATGAAGCAGAACCTCAGACTTTCACCAAGAATTTTGTTTGCAATGTCTGTGATAAGCTTTTCCATTCAATGAAAGGATTGGGTCATCATGTAAGTGACCATGCTGATGAATGGCCGTATAAATGTGAGTTCTGTGTGCTGCTCTTTGGTAAGCCTGCTTCTTTGCTCGAGCATCGCTCAACTCTCCACGGTGTCGGCAAGACGTATGTTTGCAGTGCGTGCACAAAAGAGTTTGTCTACCTTTGTAACCTGAAACATCATCAGGAAGAACTGCACCCTGGCCAGCAATGTACTCACACAGAAGAGGAAAAGGGCAAGCTTCGGCCTCAGAATTACAATCACTCAGCAAAAGACAGCACAAAGACTCCGGTACACTCTCCCTCAAAAGTGTCCAAGAAAGATGTTAAAAAGGAAGAAGTAGATCATAATGGTGAAGAACTCTTTACAACAATTAAAATCATGGCCTCTGATGAAGTCGAGATCAAAGGACCCGATGTTCGTCTTGGCATTAACCAGCACTATCCTAGCTTTAAGCCACCTCCATTTCCTTATCACAATAGATCACCTGCTGGCTCTGTGGCCTCAGCTACAAACTTCACCACCCACAACATCCCTCAAACCTTCAGCACAGCTATCCGCTGTACCAAATGTGGCAAAAGCTTTGATAACATGCCAGAGCTGCACAAACACATTCTTGCATGTGCTAACGCGAGTGACAAAAGGCGATATACGCCCAAGAAGAATCCCATCCCACTTCGCCACTTTGCAAAGGCACAAAATGGAGTGTTGTCTACTACGAATGCTACTAATGCTGTTAATGATTCCCACAGAAGCAGCCAGGCAAACCGGTCCAAAGCTAACCAAGATCCACCAGTAAATATGAGACTCAGTACACTTAACAAAAGGAAGAAAAAGTTAGCCCAAAGAGCAATGTCGCAGAGAAACAAGTCTGTTTCTTCTTCGAACAAAGCCACCGCTGAGCAGGAGACCTTTGGCTGCCTACACTGCACTCGGGAGTTCACAATGCGTCGCAGCAGAACCAAACATATGGCCGTCTGCCCCAAGAAACCTAAGGAAGTGAAGAAAAGAAATGAAGAAAGAGTCTCTGTCACAAAGGAAAATAATGGCCACCTGCATAGAGGGGTTACTCACCTGGAAGAGAAACGACATGCCTCAGCCCAGGACCAGAAAACCAGAGTCCAGACTTCTAATTCTGCTAAACGGCCGGCTGTCCTGCCGGTGCAAACAGTCCTTTCCAACAAGAAAAGTAAAATCATCATAAAAGAGAGTGTTCAACCACAACAGGAGATGCTTGGTGAACTTCCTGTTGGTCGGACCTTTAACCCATCAATGCGCCAGTATAGGCGAGTGCAGCATGGAGTGAAAGAAGCCCCCATTAAGATCAGCATTGTGAAACCTCACGGGAGTCAACCAGAGCGCAAGAAGGGCGACCTGCCTCCGATCCAGAGCTGCCAGGGAGGAAATGAGGTCATCCCAAGCAGCCTGCAGCAGAGAGCTCCAGCTTCAGTCAAAGAAAAACGGAATATTCAGCAACCTCCAAGGCAGGGGCAGGTACTGTAAGCATGAAATAAAATAAGATTGACATGTACTTTGGAATGTTTATTCCTCATGGTGTTTGCACTTTGTTCTTTTCAGGACCCCGTTGTGTGAAGCTTCTCATCTATTTCCAGTAATGGAAGTTGGAGAAAGCCCTGCAGACGTAAAGGGAGAATAACTGTTGATTGTGTTGTCACACAACACATTATTCTGTACAATAGAACTTGAATTGTGGATGAATGAAATGAGACTATTTGCTGCAATGAGTGGACGTGATGGACTGAAATGAACCAATATTTGGGTTATTTTGTAGTAGCATAATGTTTTGTAGATTTCTCACCCATTTCATAAACGTTCTGGTAATGGCTCCAATGTGCACTTTGATGAATTATCTGTGATTATCTGTCACAGAATGTACAGAATGGTAAACTGAACCGCGAGACTGTTCTATTTAGTGCTAATTGGGTTATCTTGAGAGCACTAACAGGTGGCAATCATTTTCAGGCATGCAAATGCATGCGTTATGTTGTCTGTGGCCTTTTTTTTTTTACTGTAATTGCATGCTATCAGCTTGTAGTACAGCTACATCTCACCTTCTCTGTAAATACACACTTTAGGACTAACTTTATAAAAAATTGTTAGGCCTTAAATGTTCAACTTGATGTGGTGGCTGTTAGTCCTGATAACAATAAGCTAAATACATGACAAATGATAAATGGAAGGTGTGACAAAGTGTAGGAAAACATCAGGTAATGCAACAATACATGTAGCCTCCTGACTACAAATCACCTCTGAAAAAATAACAAACATGCTGTATAGTCCAGTGCAACATAACACGCTATCTGTTGAGTTAACTGTTTGGAAAATGTGCACTATTTATTATATTTAGAGAAGTCTGTATTTTCAACATTGATGTGAATGTGCTGTTTGATAATGGATACTAGAGTCTGAGCAATTCAAAATTGTGTACATATAATTTGGTTGGCAATTATTATTTATTTCCTATAATGGGTTATTTTCTTAAGAACAGTGCTCTTAACGTGCCATCATAATTATGTATGGAATTAATTACTGTAGCAAGAATGTGAGGATGGAAAGAAATACTTGGTGCATTTGTGCTGTAATCCCCAACAACTGATCAATTAAGCACATGCCCCCCCTTACAATAGAAGAAATCTGGAGACATTTTCAAAGCTTAGCTGCTTGCTTCCAATGGGATTGTGAGTGAAATGGACCTTGTCACATTTAAAGTAAATTACTTTGTTTAAGTGTTTTTGTTCTTTTCTCAGCTGACAAAAAAGTGAGACCTGGAAGGTGAAAGGTCACTGAAGTACAGTAATCTCAGCTCAGTCTAATACCGGTATGCACTTGAAAGTGCTTATGCAGTGCAAAAATCACCGCTTTTCAGTTTTATTAATTAAATGTACTAGAAGCTCGGCCGCGCGAAGATAAATGATTGGAGAAAACTAAGTCTGTCAATATTGCGTCATTTATTGCAAGAGCCCTGTATTGAAAGTAGAGTATGGAAATCAGTGGGAAGTTGTCAGTCATTTCTATGAGTCAATGTGATGCAGTGTATCTGTATAAACATTTCGCACACAACTTGGATTGTAAGATCCATGGTTAAGCTGAACAGGGTAAACTGAATTATTTATGATTATTTAATTGTGCTAGGGTAAATCAATGTGTGGGTTGTAAATCCAAGCAGTATTCTATCTCTGCTGAAGCAAATGTTTATTCAAAAAGCTCAATGTATTTTTCATTTTTGCCTTTTTCCTCCCAACTTTTCATTTATCCAGATCGACCACAAGGGTTTGGGAGAACGTTATTTAACTGTGAAAACTGCTTGTAGCATCTCAAAGTGTAAAAATAGTCATGTATATTTATTAATTTAAAATCATATATCTGAACGGTTCCTCTGTATGATTTGCACTAATATTTTTTCAAGCGAGTGTTCAAAATAAATGGAGAATGTTAAATGGAATGGAGGGTTTGCAACTTTTTGTGTAGCCTATCGATTATTGTGAACATTTATTTACAGTGTATTATAGACTTTTAGTATATTATATGTATTTAAAAACAAACTGGATATTGCAATATTTTTTGGCTGGAAAGTGTGCTACAGATTTGTCCAGAAGGTGGCATACTTTCCCAACTACAGTAGAACCTCTCCACTGACGATTCATTAAACAATTAATGCGTTTGCATTCTTTGCCTTTTGGGATAATTATTGCAAAAACAAAACATTTAGGCTGTTCGTACAGCATTGTCCATCCCGTAAATATTTTGGGTTTAAATGTGTCGTCATGATGTCCTGAAATAGGTTAGAAATATGAACGTTCAAGTGTATGTTGAGGTCAAGCAACAGCAATGGAGAGAGTTTTGGATCTATATGGAGGCACCCGAGCAGTTGAGTAGTAGCCTACATCTATCTATATTTTGTTGAATATGCTATATATGGTTGTATGGACATTCTGTCCCAATGCCTATTATCAATTCCCCCAATCCCCTCATGAAAAATATGAATGATAGACCAGTTAGTTAATGCCATTAGTTTTCCATTATTATCTATAGGCCTACAAACAATAATTTGTTTGCATAAATTCAGCACATGAAACATGGACATCTAGGCCTACTAAACACTAAAAATACGATGCAAATATGTTCAAATTCCAAATAAAATACGGAGGCATAGACACTACTGTGGTAGGCCTAGCTAAACAAGAAAGGACTATATTCTCCGGCGGAGGGAAGCCATTGCACTGCTTTTGTATGTTAGATTAATATTATTATGATTTTGGGCACCAAGGGCACGCCTTGGCTGATCGACAGCAAAGGCATAAGTGCCTGGTGATGAGATGGTAGACCTACTAATGCACCTGGGTGGACAAAACGATTTATTTGTTTTACCAGAGTCACACAGAACAATGCAGGCAGGAGGAGAACACTGTACCAACGCACTTAACGAACATAAAGTTAAGTAAAAGATATGCTAAACTAAACTTCAACCTGCATGTGGACAATGTGTTCTTGCCTGCGTAGGCCTACAGCCCAAGTCTAATAAGGTGGGTCAGTGTATTCAGTGTCTTTTGAAGGCTTGTTTGGAGCCGACGAATATAGCCTATAGGTAGCCAAACTAGTGTTTAATTCGCCCAGCCAGGTGGACGTGGTTTTGACATTATAAGGTTTAGTCGTCAAATATGTGAGGTTAAGGTTAGGAATTAGGATTAGTTTGTGAGGTTAGGGTTACATTTTGGTTATAGGCATAGTTTTCCTTTCTTTTTTCAAGTTAGAGGTCCACGGCTCACGCCACCTGATTGATGATGACTAGCCTACCTGTCTGAGGAGGAGCAATAAAGATAGGCTACATGCTGCCTACAGTTAGCAGGCCTACAGATATACACAAACTGAGGTGGACCAGACAAATGTCAAGTTCGCGTTCGCGCCACTTAAAAAAAGAGTATCTCCATGTGTGACTGTGAACGCGACCTTGAGACTCCGACTCAAGTCAACGCCAGAGGTTTTCAGCACAAAGAAGTGAGTTTAAGTTTTGGTTTTCTTCTAGTATTTTTTTCAATTTAGGTAACATTTGCTGTAGAAGGCAGGCACGCACGATAAAAAGTTTAAGCCTCGCCTATGTATCACTTATTTCCTGATGATCATTGTAGGCTTCTGGAAATAAATTAGGCTAATTCGGAAATGAATGGAAAACAATTTGGGCATTTATGACATGGAGTTTCTATGGAGTTGTTGTAGCCTATAGCATATTAAAATGTTAACTATAATGGCACTTTAAGTCTGTTGTTCCATTGTCATAATAAGCCTAAAGGCCCATTCCCACTGGGCCAGATAACAGATAAAAAAATCTCTTTCTACAGATATTTTTCCATACAAAGTGGATGGTAGATACAGATAAAAAAAATATCTGTCAGAGATATTCGCTTTATCGGTGAACCGATATTTTTTTTTAATCTTTATCTACCATCCACTTGAATGGAAAAATATCTGTAGAAAGAGATTTTTTTATCTGTTTTCTGGCCCAGTGGGAATGGGCCTAAGGCTATAGGCTACTTTTAACCTAATCCTTATCCCAGTGAGAGGTTATTTTGAATTTGGCGGCTGAAAACTGTAGGCCCACCTAAATTGCATAGCTCTACTACTACACATGTCCAATGAAGTGTCAATTTTATCTGTTATAATCACCCTTCCACAATCCTTCCAATAACAGTTCAAATCTATGTCCTTCACAGCCAGATAGTGAAGACATTATTTTGAACTCCAGGCAGATGTCTGGGATAGGGCTATGTTGGCAGATTGAGTGCCAGTTAAATATTGGAAGAGGAAAGGCAATTCTGTCTGTAAATGTAAATGTTCCTCAACAGACTATGGGCTGGGCATGGGTTTAATTGGAATGTCGGCCAGTATGCTGCTTTTATGATTTGCTACTGGCAATCACAGGAAAACCACCATGGGACAATTCAAGTTGCTTCTTCAGCACCATGGGATATGCAT